>NC_142201.1:112237334-112547729 GCF_049639895.1 Pseudopodoces humilis
AACAAGCCCTGTCCCCACCTTGCCTGAGACAGTCCCCTGACATTGCCCCATTTCTGTGTTCCCCCTATTAAATTATCCTTGTCTAGGCTGCTTTTGTCACAGATCTCTGGAGCAGCTCCCATCTTTCAGAGCAGGATTACTTATCCTGTGGCCTTTCTCTCTTTCACAGATGTCTAAACCCATATACACCTGTCGGATTTCTATCAGCTCCTTCCTGGGGAGACCTAATCTATCTGTCACTGGCAATCTGCACAACAACCATGAGAGGCAGGAGCCATCCTGCTAAATGTAGCCTGTCCTGGCTAGCTGGAGCCAGGATAACATTTAATTCTTGGCTAAACCAACAGCCCAGTGACTATTTTTATTCATATGGATATGCAGAATGCGCAGGTATTTCCTATTTTATGGTTATGGCAGCATGGGGTGGCACACAGACAGCAGAAACCCAGTGGGTGTCACAGATAGCACTGGTGCCTGCCCTGTGCCTTTAAAAACTGACCACACATCCCATTAAAGGAATCCCATAAATGTCAGCCACGGCATAATTAGTGTCTGCAAAGGTACTTCCTGGCAATAATTGATTTCTTAATCCAGATCCCAATCTGCTCCACTGATATTCTTTAATGACTTTCTGAAGCCAGTGATAACAAATTGGATAAGAAAAGACGTTTTTGTCAATCTGGAGGACTCGCAGGAGACACAAAGGCGGAGTTAACGTGATGCTGTTGCCAAGAGTGACTGAGCAAACAGTGTTTGCAATTACAACTCACCTCCCTAACTTCATTTCCAGCAAAACAGCAGCACTTTAATTATGGCAGCCCCAGAGTAAAGCAGAGGGAGGGGGGAAATTGCTTTCCATCACTTGTTTGTTCCTTTGTCTTTCACACTTCTCGACAAACTCCATCCATATAATTAAACTCTAAAGGCTGTTTGCTGACAACCTGTGGTCAAAGATGATAATCATGCTCAAGTCAGGTGCCCTCCTTCCTACAGTGCCAGGTTCTGCCAGAGTGCTTCCTCTGCACAGATTATTGAACATCCAAATCAGGTCATTGGAAGCAGGGTGTGATGTGAATGTAGCTGGCAAGTTTTAAAAGCTTGCCATTACAATTGCCTAATGAGGAACTGCATTAACAGCCTGTTTCTCCCACACCTCACATTCAGAGGAAAGAGTAAATTCAGCCATTAGAGTGGCTGGAAAACACTGGTGTCTCATTTCAAAATTCCACTCAAATTCACCCCTAAGAGTAATAAGCTGCTGTGGCCTCTAATTTCAATAAAAGCAATATAGAGCATAGGGAGGGAGGGCTGGGCTCCCCAAGGAAAGGGAAACACCACAACATTTTCAGACATCATGGGGAAAAAATTGAATTACAAAGATTTGGGAATCTTAATGTCATAAAAAGCAATCCCAAGATTGTTTTATATTGCTTTCCAGCTTATATCTGCACACTGTAATACACCAACATATAAACTGATTTTTCCCTTACTACTGAAAAATCAAATAAATGAAACAGAGACTCTTGAAGGACATTCTACAGTGAGAAAAGCTTGCTAAATTTCAATTCTGTAAGTAATTTGAGACAAGGGACACAGTCCTGTCATCCTGGCTCTCTCTGTGGCCTGTCAGTCTAGAAAATGAGAACATTCTGGGTCTAAAATGATAGGAGAAACAATTAAATACAGAATGGGACCCAGGGTGAGTTTGAGGAACCTTGGTCAGCCTTGGATCCAGACAAAGCCATGGTCAGCAATCCCCCCCTGCCCATCAAGCACTTACTGGTGTATGAAGAAATAGGTAGGAAAAACAAGCTGGAAAAGGTCTGGCTGCTGCTGGGATTGGGTGCAACCCTGTGGAGAAAAAAAGGATTTTTCTCCTCACCTCCCTTCAAATGTAACACCTGCTGAAGTTTCCGGCAGGTGTAGGGTGCTGGGACCAGCTGCAACGAAATTGGGAGAGCCTGCTGAGGGCTGGCCCGTGGCAGGGAGCAGGCAGAGAGCCAAGTGTCAGAGGTGACAAAACAAGGTGGCTTTTGCAGAGACCCGCAGGATCAGTGCATGTGTTTGTGCAGCTCAGAAAGATGCTGAAAGCTGCTGAGGCAGAAAGTGAGCATGGAGAGAAGAAATGCCCCAGGAATTTGGGAATATTTGCTCTCCAGCTGGCTCTGCCTCACCCCAGCACCTCTGAGCTCCTGCCCTTTTAACAAGGTTTCCTTGTTCAAGTTCCCCACTTTCATTTGCTCTAAATATGACTTTAAAGTTAGAAAGTCTCTGATCACTCTTGATGAGCTCACTTTGAAGAAAAGGCTCCCACCAGGACTTCAGGGAATCATAAACACTTCTCAAACTACACTGGGTGTTTGCACCAGCAGTGCCAGCTGCTCCCTGTGAGCAGTGGCAGCCTGGGGATGCCGTCCCTGCAGTCCATCCATCCCTTGTCTCAACCTGGAAGGGGCTGAGGCCTGGGGATGATGCATGATGGTGATGACTGATGGATATAACTCTTCTGTCCCACCCAGTCCTGCACTTGACACTTTTCTCCACTCAGGAAGGAATAACTGGATGATTACAGTGGTCCCTGTACCGTACCGGCTGATGTAGAGGTTCCAGAACCAGTGCAGGTGCTGCAAACATCACCACTGGTCCTGAGGGCAGCCAGACTTTGCTCCTCTAGCTGCTTAAAATCCCTGTCCACCTGATTTTTCCACCATTTATGAACCCTCCCTCTGTTCCCAGTATCTGGGTTTCAAATTCATACATCATTGTGTTGTCTGTAGTTTTCTTTACGCTTTGACATGTTAGTTAATATAATGTCAATTAAACTGCTGGGAATGACAGCTTTTTAATTTTCTGGGAAGCTGCTTGCTTCTCAACACATTCTAATCTCGAATTTCAGCTTTTTTTTTCCAGGCCTAGACCTTTCCTAAGTACACATGGACAAAAGCTCCAAATTATCCTGTGGTTTGGTGATTCTGAGCAAAATGTGCCCTGGGGCTTAGCCTGAGAACATCAACTCATTTTCTTTAGTGACCCGAGACAGATAACCAGAGGCTGGGTTTCCAAAGGTGAAAGGCTGCTGTCACTAAGCCACTGCAGCAACTTAATTGAATGTTTTCTCCCAACATCAGCAGCAAAGGCTGCTTTTACTATTTGTTCAGTGTTGGGATTAGTATGGAGTATTTGCCTGACTTGTCTCTGAACAAAAACTGTAAAAGAAAAAAAAAAAATGTTTGCGATTACTTATTGAGTGCCATCCTGACATATCCAAGGGTCATTTGCACAGCCCTCCAGTCACTCTGGGTCAAAACTCATTTCTGCTTTGGTAAATCACACCCAGGATGGCTTTGTTGCATGTTATGACCTGCCCCACAGCCACACATCATCAAACATTTGAATTAAATAGCACAAACTCCATGGTGCCTTTTGTTTCTTTTCTTTTTTCCCACAGAGCTCTTGCATATTTGGGGTTTTTTTTCCCCTCTTTTTTTCTTCCCAATCAGAGGCAAATAGAAAGGCTTAATTAATAATATTTTGTTTCCATTAGGTTTGGAATGGAACTCTGTGCTTATCTTGGTGGGGGGAGCCTGGAGAAGGAGTCACCAGGATGTTCATTAATTTCCCAGTGGGGCTATGCAGATCAGCCTAAACCTGAGAAGGTTTGCTTTCCTTCCCCGCCCCTTTGCATGCACACCCTCCTAATGGAGATGGAGGAGAGATAATCAGAGAGGGAACAGGCATCTCTTCACCATTTGTGAGACTAATGAGCCCCTTCATCTATTCTCATTATAAATATGCCACCTCTGGCACCAGGCTTTGGTTCTGTTCCTAGCTACATCAACATCAATTTTGAGGCACACTGATGCATCACTAACACACACGACAGCCAAACCTCTCCTTTTCAGCATTTTTTTGTCATTGTACTGTCTGAGACCTTCCCTTCTTCGCTGCTCCCCCTCCGAGAGGCAGAGAAGCCCAGATTGAAAAGTAATGAGACTATTAATTAGAGCTTCTCTAAAGGAAACCTATCCTGTCTGGGTGTTGTCTCTGTCTCAGTCTTTGTTCCAGCCATGTTCTGTGAGATTAATACTTGTTTACACAGATTAATACAATAAATTAATATCTCCAGCTAGGGAGGAAAAAAATTCAGCCCGAGTAAAAAGCCTGATTATTCCTGAGGTGGACAGTTGGGGTTCATTTTGTGTAGACACAACTATTTTATCTTCTTTGCACCTCTTTTCTTCTTTAAAAACTGTGTTTTCGGGCAGTTGCTGAGTGCAGCGAGGGAGAGACACAGAAATGTTTCGTAGGCTGCTCATCAATTTTGGCTGTTCACATGCTATCCAGGCCATGGGGGTGGGAATCTGTTTCCTCAGCAATTCAGAGGTCTGGCTGAAATGAGTTTGTGATCTCCTGTCCAAGAAAATGCAACCCTCTGTCGGGATTTTATAGTTTAACCACACACATTGAGGGCAGAGCAGATAATGGCTGATTTTAGTTCAATTAATTTCTTTATTGAGAAAAGTAAATGCAACCACAGTACAGATGAACAATGCAAGACCAGGTTATGTTCTACTGTCATGGATCAATGTAGAAGTTGTCCAGGATGTCAAGTTGTTGATTTGATCATTACCATTTATATTGTGCCTTTTTAATCTAAAAACCCCCAAAATCAAAGCTAATAATACTCTTACTATCTGCCAAATATCTTAAGGAGACACCTTTCTGTGATATTAGTGACACAATGCTTTTAACTAGCTGATCTTTTAAGATATAAGATTTTTAACCTCTCAAGTAATATCATATTATTTTAGTTTCTCTGTTAGCAACCTCTAAAGTGAACAGGATCTAGCTGAATGTTAGAAAGACAATTCCTTTAAAGCTTTTAAAAAATCAAAACCTGGAAACCAACACCATGAAATTTCTCCAAAATGTTAAAAGATCAATTATTTTTCTGAACAATCAATAATTTTCCTAGCAACTCTATGTGTATATCTTTTTTTTCTTAAAGTATGCAGCATGCATCAAAAGTTTGTTTCTGAATAAAACCAGATATCTTCAAACATAAATAAATACAACAGCTGAAATAAATGTCATTAAAATTGTATTGTTATTAAAAGCAGCAGCTAAATATTCCCAAAACAGAAATTTCAAAATTAAAGAGAAGAAAAAATGGTCAAAAAAAAATAATAAATTCAGTAGGTTAAGATGAATCCCTGCATCCAAAAATTTTGTACATGCACTTAGCAAGATGTTTCAGTTATTTTAATGGAGTCCTACTATTAGACTTGTGAAAGTCTCTCTTGCTTGTAAAAAATGACAAATGGTAAGTGCTAGATCTGCATTGGCAGAAGGATTCTTCCTTTCATCTTCTAAATACAGGCTGCTCTGGCTGGATCTGAAAGACTGGCCTGCAGCAGTCCCAGCCAAACACTGCCTCAATACCCAAAATCTCTTTCCTGAAGGGAAGGAAACACGCAGAAAATATGACAAATATATCTAACTGGTAACCCTTTGGTTTAGACACAATCTGGATTTAGACCAGAATATGGATTTGAAAAAGAAATATTATTTTTGATAATGAAAAAAAGCGCTGTGTTTTCCTCTTCTCCTGGACTTCTCCAACATTCTGCTGACCACAATTCGTTGTTGTCTCACAGAATGGAGAAAAATGTGGTTTCTTCCTCAAAAGATGCAGATTTCCACACTTTACTACTGATCTGGAAGAAGAAAAGACCTACTTTATTTCCTTGAGCCACCTAGCTGTGGTATCGTGTCAGAAAATATCAAAACACCCAACAAATATAACGAGAAATACAGAGCAAGTCCTTGGGCGAGGAGGAGCTGGCAGCTGAATGCAGCCAGAGCAGAGGCAGCATTTGTGAAGTTCACAGCACTCTTGGTCAGCTCAGCTGTTGGATCCTTTCAAGAGCAGCACCTCATGGTGGTGCTTTCTAACACAACTCAAATAGCCAGAGTGATGATCTCACCTTGGTAATTCCTGGTCCTGTTTCCTCCTGGCTGAACTTAAAGTAGCCCATGTGCTCAAGGAGTGCTTTCTGTTTGTTACTGCGTCCCCACTCTGAGCCATCACACACCAAAGCATGCAGCTTGTTTTCCTAAAAAAGAATTTAAGGGTACTCTGTAGCATCTACTGCAGGGCCTACTGCTTTCATTGGCTTTGGATTGAAAATTCGCTTCTTTTGCCTGACATCAGTACCAGACTCTCAAACTACTTTCCCATAAAAAATCTAACAATAACATCAAATGAAGAGGCAGTTTTGTTATTCCTGGTAGCCCAAATCTGTGTCCTGCTTGCTGGAATGACAAGTAATCTGTTTAATTGAAGACATTTTGCTTCCTTGTCCTTCAGCGAAGCGGAGAAAAATCCCACTGTAGAAGTGACAGGTTAAAAATTTAGTATTTTCCAAAAGAAAATTGTTATCATTCCAGCAACCCTGTTCACGAGTTTTATCGGCAGCTTTATAGGCAGAACAAATGTGTGAATCTCCTGCCCTGAGACCTCCACTGCTGCCACCCAGATTTGAGTCTTGCACCTGCCTCCCCATCTTAGTAACTGATGGAAAATCTCACATCCTATCCCCAGAAAATATTGAGATAATTGTTAACCACAAAAATCTTTACACTTTGACCTTCTTTCCTTCCTTCTGTTCTTAGATTTCTTGCACCTATTAGTAAGAAAGAACACTTGGCAACAAAAAATTTCACTGTCCTTAACAAGTATCAGAAGTTCCACAGAGAATTGGAAACAAAGCTTTGTCACAACAAAACAAAACTGAAAAATTCTTACCTCTCACTATTTTCTCTTTTGTTTTGTGGCCTTTATTACCAAATGTAGATCTTCAAACTAGTTTGTCAGACGTGCTGGAGATTGGAATGGAGCAATGTAGAAAATCTTTGTATCAGACAGAATAATGCAAAGAAAACTGAAAGCAGTCCAGCTCAGAGCTCTACATATAAAAGGAATAGTGAAAGAGGGGGATATTAGGTGGTCTGGATGAAAACAAAAGGGTTTTTTAAATTTTGCTAAAATCCCCCAATTGCATTTATTTATGCAGAAAAAAAATCTAGTCTTGTTTCTGTCCTTGGCTACTAATCCATAGATGTTCAGTTGTAGAACACTTTATAACATCTACTTCACTTGACAGATGCCATAAAACTTTCCTAACTTCCTTAACAATCTTAAAAACTACAATAAAATCTTCAAAACTAGAATTATTGCCAAGAAGCCAATAAGCCACTTTCCTGACATAACAGGAAAAAGTTCAATAAAAGCCCCAGATAAATCTAAGCAGTCTACTGTGTCCATACCACAGAAGGAAGCCAAAAATGAGCAAAATCAAAATCCTGCCACTCTGAAGGAAGAACTCTTCTCCTGCCCCAAATTTGGAAGTTGTATGGTGTGAACTGTGTAAAAAATAACAGCCAGTGCATGAAATGTTAGGGGTTTGGGAGTATTGGGAAGCTCCATCATTTTATCATCTCTCTCTAACCTTTTCCAGGGCATCAGAGGGGAACAGGGAGAGAAATGTTCAGAGGATGTGAGGGAGGGAGGAAACTGATGGAAACCTTGGAAGATGGGACATTAACAAACAAACAGCATGCAAAGAGCAAGCCCAACAGTTCCAAATCCTTTCCACAACAGAATTTCTTCCCCCACTCTCCAGAACTCCAGCCCAAAATGGCTCATACTCTTCTACACAAATACTTCCTTCTGATTGTTAGCAACCTTCTAATTTTAAGTCTAAATTTATTCTTTACTCTTTGACAAATGGTTACTTTTTAACTGTCTCTTTCTCATTAGTGATAATTATCCCTCAGCCCTAGATGCATTTACCAACATCTGTTCATTCAACTTTCCTCTGGCTATTTTCATAACCAAGTTCTCTTTTCATAAGAGAGACAATCCATTCATTTCATCATCCCAGGAAGTTTTGTTCTGTATCTGTTTGCCTTTCATTTTTTGTTCTTCAGAAACCATGACCAGAACTACTTGTATTCTGTTTTCTTTCTATATTTTCCTATATATTCTACAATTGCATTTATGTATCCTGAACACATGAAAACCACGTGATTTGTCCTTGGAATTTTGCAGCTCCATTCTTCAGCTCTGTCGTTCTCCAAATGACCAGATCAGCCAGCACACTTTTGGTCTCTTTCCTTTCCTGTCACCTCCAGCTTACAGATTCTAATTAAACCTTGATTTAAGTCCAGATGGAGATTTTTTTATTATGCTTTCTAATCTTAGTATGACCTGCTTTTGCAACTTTTACAACTTTAAATAATACATTTATGCTGTCCATAGTCAAAGATGTTTCTTCTCTAAGTGCTTGAAGAAATGCCTGTCAGAAAGGCCAAACCCACAAAATATGTTGTTTCTTTCCAAAGAAAACCCTTAACCAGTTTTTTAAATCCGAAATATTAATTTATTAGAGCAAGAGAATGCCAATAATTTATGTATGGGCATATATGGAGACCTATCTCTGAATTATCCTCATTAAGCGCTGAATGAGGGGATTTGGATTTTTTAATGAAAAGGGCTCTGTTCAGAGTGGAATAATTAACTGACTTAAAACTAAGTTGCTGACAATGATTTCAATTATCAGCCTCATTAACAGGGTAAGGTTATGACTCAAGGTTGGAGTAGTCAGCAAAGAGTGTTACTAGGCTGAAATGATGTTTGCACGCAGTTTAGGTGTCTATATTGGTAAAATAAGGGTCAGGAGGGCAGCAAGTCCAGCAAAACTGTGTCCCACAGCTCAGTAATAAAATTAAAGAATGCATCTTGCTTGAGATGATAACCTGATTTGCTATACAGATGATTTTTTTCCTCTATTTTTAGAACTGTCTGAAGTCCAATTACTGTGTTCTAACTTTTATCTGAAATTGCTTTGGACTTCTGAATTTACTTGTAATTGCCTGGGTCTCTGCTATTCAACAGCTTGGAAATTCCATTTTCAAAAACGAAATGGCAAAGCGTCTTCATGCGGAAGAAAAGGCAGACTTTCAGTGCCATAAAGGAAGGTTTAGTTTCTATAAATACTGGCCTATTTCCCATTCAGCTGAACATGTCTGCAGCGTGGGATGCATCTCTCCCCAGCAGATCATTCAGACAGTGTCACAGGGGTTTCAGATTTCCTATTGGAAATTGCCAATCAACAGATTTTTACACCGAGTTCATTTTTAGTCAGTGAGTCAGTGGCACATCATTCTGGAGTGACAAATTACAGGGAGAGATGTAGGACTGTGTCAGAAATTCTGGCAAAAACTTCAACAAGTCTGGGTGGGCTGAGCCTAAGCTTCAATGGATACCAAATATTTTTATATTTACACCCCCCCTAATAATAAGATATGCACTTCTAGATAGATCTCCTTGGCACAGCACTAATAAACATGGCAATAAAAATGATCCAGCCCCACACAAAAAAGCTCCCAAATGCATTTAGGAGGTTTGAACTTTTCAAGGGTATGATCAAAGCTGAGAGGAGTGAATGGAAAGGCTCATATTGACATCAATGGGCTCTGGAACAGGCTTGATGTGTTGACAGCTAGAGAGATGCTCTGAAACCATCTGAAAATAAATTCAAAGTCTGATAGGCCACTGTGGCAAAAAGATACCATTGCTTCATTCTCTGCCATGTCAGGAAATTACCTCTGAGCTGTCAGAGTGGGTTTCTCATTTTAGTGTTTGTGTTTCTAGCCCATCTCTCACCAAATGGCTTTCCTTTTGTGTGTATGACAATTGATTAGTAACAAAAAGCAACAGGGTCATAAAAGTAGCACACTTTGCATCTATAATATGAAATATTCTTGCACACAGCCAAGTATTTAAAATTATATTCACCACACACCAGAAAAAGCTGAGACAAATCGGTCTCTGCTAACGTGGGGCCCATGCACTTTAGCATTCCCTTACATAACATTAGTGAGAAAATTTTAACTTTCCCCCAAGCTCTAATCCACCTTAAAAGCAGCAGTCTCACTCCAATCGATTTGGTGAGATGAATGTTATTTACACTTCAGTTTGCACATTTTTCTAAGATTTCATAAAAGAATAAATCCACACTTCCAGGGACGGCTGTGCATGAGGAAGTCTGGGGCTGTTAAGAAGAAGTGTTAGACACGTATGGGAATGTATTAGTAAGGGTCACACCTCCATCTTAAGATTTTTAAGTGACAGCAAGAGCATAAAAGACAGCAGGATGGCAAAGAGAGATTGATTGCATGTGGTTCCTCCTTCTTTATAGACAGGTTTTTTTAAGTTGTTTAGCATCGCTCTCCAACAGCCTAGACAGACCAGGCTGTCTAGGTGCACCTACGTAAATAAGACAAATGAAGCTTTGATGAAATAAACCCTTCCAATTAAATACATCATTTCCATACTATGTATGCTGAGGCCAGCAAACACCTCATAACAAATGTGATGACAAAACAGAGGTTAGTTAAAGCAAAACTGTGTTTTTCGTGGTAAGAATTCCTTAGAGCAGCCAGGTGAAATTGAGAGGATTCTTCCCAAAGGTTAGAATTAGGGTTGGAAAAAGTTCTGAGAAATTTACACTAAAGTAGAACAGTGATTCTGTTTAGTAGATAAGTTCAGTGATTCTGATAGTAGTTTAATGCTAACACTTTTCTTCCCTGGTTTTGCCTGTTTTTTCTCTCATCCTAGTGTATTTTCCCCAGCCATCAGAAAAGTAACACTGAAAATGCCATTACTGTGATCTCTCCAAATTGATTTGTACATGGATCCTGCAAGCAAAAGCAAAGGGATGAATCTATGTTCTAGGCTTCAATTACATCTGCTGCAACACTTAAATCACATCATGGCCTTTTACATGGCCTGATCATCCAGAGAGCTGCTCTGAGGCAAAAACATGTAATTTATTATTTTTTCTTACAGGTTTTTGGGGGCTGCACATAGCTATGGTCTCCTGAGCAAAACAATCTGAAAATGCTGTAAAGACCAGTCCTCACCACATACCAGTGCAGGCTGAGCTTGAAATCAGTTGTCTTAAAAATCAGCCTGACCCAAACTCTAAACTGCAGGAGCAAAAACACAGTGGTGGCCTGGTCCTCTTTTGGTACCACTGGGCTGTGTTTAGGGAAACCTGAGGGCTTGCCACACTGAGAAACTCTGTCCTGCTCCAGGCTGGGATGAAAGACAGTATTTGTCCTTCTTTTGTCTGAGTTACCAAAGGATTCAAATGCATTTTTGAAACATTTAAAGCCTTGAAACCATCTTCCCTAGTCAAACAGCCCACTTTCCAGCCTTTCTAGAATTATCTCACCAATTCTTCCTTACTTTCATTAAGGCAAAATCAGCTTGGGTTTTAAGGGCTTACAACAAAGGTCAGAAGAAAGGCCAGTTCAAGATGATGGTTGATCTAACAATCTTACCTGGATGCTCACTTTTCTGCACCATGACCCTCGGAACTCATGAGGTCTTACCTACAGTGCTATGGGAAATTTTATATATGAAGACTTCATTTGTTTTGCTTTGGGGTATGAGTCTGAAAAGAATGGGTTCAGCAGCACAGAAATATTTTATAAGTTCATTGTTTTTTTATTAATTCTTTGTTTTAAAAGAGTTCTGGAAGAATGCAAATAGAAGGGATTTCTTCTGATGTTTCTCATTTCAAGGGGGCAATTTTAAAATGGACATTGTTGAAGTTAAACAGTTTATATATGTACAGCATTGAAAATGTGTTTTGTACAGAGTGAATGGGAGGTATCTTTTGATGGTTAAGGGTATGACAAGCATTGATGTGTGCTGATAGCAATCATTCTGCAGTGGTGTAGGGGAAGGAAACAGCTTGGAAGGGGTGAAGCAAGGTCCCCCTGTGGGTTTTCTCTTGTGTGTCACAAATTTCCCCCACCTTCCTTGCTACAAGTACTTCTGGCTTGATTTTTTACCAGACTGTCCAGTAGCTCCCTTCTGCCTGCTCACACAGCATCACAAATCAAGCAAGAGCTGTCCTGTGGAAGCCAGAGCTAACAAGAGAGGACTATTTTTAGCACCAAAGTGAGTTTAACAAATGGATCATAGCTAAGGCAGCATGACAGCCCTGCTGCCTAATTAATAGAGACACCAAAGGTGATTTTGCAACAGAGCCAGAATCCCCACTATGCTGAGCCTTCAGATCAGGCAGATTCTGCAGCTCTCTTGTGTTAAGCAACCAGAAAAAGCATCCCAAATATACCCCAAACCTGGCCCATAGGTTCTCTAACTTACCTTGCTCTGAGACAGATAATAAAAGGTTTTCTTGGGTGTTTTTGGCTCCACTCTTTGTTTATCCCTGCATATAGTCAGAAATTGTTTTCACTCTTTCCCTCTTTCTACTCATAAAAAATGACTAATACCTCTTGAGATGGACCATGGTGGACTGGACTGAAGCCCTCCAGGTAAAGAAGAGGACTGAAACTCCTTCTCTGTAGGGAGACAGGTGACAACACTGGCACAAAAGTGAGACAGAAACCAAAACCAGTCAGAACTTGAGATTTTTCTCCTATTGTGCAATGTGATTACGGCCAAACCCTGTCCACTCTTCTGCTCTAAGGATTTCATGGATGTGCAGATTTTTGAATACTTGGCATGGATAACTGATATTATACCAGGCTCCTTATTAATCTCTCCCAAACTCCCTACAGACCTTTTCTAAGAATATTGAATGCAATTCCCTGGCAGATCATTTTATAGCAAACAACAGAATCTTTCCACAAGTGAACTTGCTGTGCCTGCAAGACAGTCTCTCCATGCTTTCCTATCCTTTGAATTCCTATTAAATTTGGCTGAACCCACACGAGTTTAAAGAGTCATTTTTCTCAGTAGGCCATCCTGTTTCAGGAAGTCCTCAGCTTGCCATGGCTAAGCTTGTCTTTGGAAATTATTATCTCAGAAGCTGCTCTCCAGGGAAATTACTGCAATCCAATCACCACAAATGTAAATTAAATCAGCATCCGATACAGCCACAGTGGTTTGTGTTCCTCCCCACTCCCTTCTCCCTTTGAGAAATCTAATTCTGAAACCACTGGAATAATTTCTGCTGCCCACCTCCCACAAGGAAATAGCTGCAATGATCTGAGAGGAGATACAGTCTGTAGGAAATCACAGTACAACTTGTTTGTGAAGCTTATTTTGATTCATGACTTCAGCGGCTTTCCTGCCCCTCAGCCCCTCTCCTGCTGTGCATTTGTCCCATATTCTCTGTGGCAGGTATAAAACTTCCAATCTCCCCTTTGTGTGGGACCCTGTTTCCAACACCCCACTCTGGATGGAAGCTGTGCTTCCCTGCATGCAGGGCTGGGAGCACTCCTCCTGTGAGCTGAGATGTAGAAGCAGGCAGCAAAACATTCTGAGAAGTTTAGGATGTGCCTCACCTCGCAGCTCTGTAAAAGTTTTTCAGCTTGGAGAAGTGCAATACTATTTAGGAAAAGCATCAGGTTTCATTTAACAGCAACTAACAAACCAAAATAAGGAAAGAGGTTGGTGAGAAGAAGCTGAAGGAGTGCTGAAGGAAGCTGAAAGGCTTTGGAGCAGAATGTATCAAGAACAAAAGTGGGTTACCCAAAATTGTCACTTTGGACTCAAATCCTTAAGTACAAATTCAGTTCCATGTGACAGATACATGCTCAGAAGTCTGATAATTCAGACACAGAGCAAATAAACCAGTGAAAAACCTTCAGCTGAGTGTCCCCAGTCACTAATTGGTCTGCATCATGTGTCTGAAGGAAGCCAGGGCTAGAACAAATCACCCTGAGTGCCTTTTAGGGTTGTTTAACAAGTATTGGGTAGTATGCAGAACAGTGATGTTCTCTCTTCAGAAGAAAAGGTCAGCTGATGTCCACATAACCTGCAATGATGAAAACTGGGCTTATTAAGAAATGTCATATTTAACATTTAAAAGCCATTCTGTATCAATTTTCATGGTTAAAATATTGTTCTGTTTGACATCAAAAATGTAAAATGAACAATATTCAAATAATTGCTACAAATCTTGAGAGAATCTTTCCATCAGTTATACCCCTTTATTTTGGTTTTGAGTATAAAGGGTTTAAAACTCCAGTCACCCAACATAGCACAACATCACTCTTCTGCCATTTACAAACCTTTGTTTTATTCACATGGTTTCAAACTCCATCATAACTATTATTATTAACAATATTGTTAATAGATATTCTTCAACATTTAAGCAACAGTGACATAAAGAACAGATAAAAATTAATGTCTTCATCTTGTAAATCTGAAAAGATACATTAAAATTTTGGATTGTTTTCTCTCAAATGCATATATACACACACATTCATTCCTTTCTGTTCAGCAGAATTTTCCTTCTAAATGCTTGTTAGGAAGGAATGGTAAGTATTGTACAAAATACATCTCTTGAGTTATAAGAAAACTTTTAACTAAAATTAACCTGAGTATTTGAATGCACAGGCACCATCCAGGAAGTTATAGTGACAGCCAGTGTTGGTGTGACAGCACAGCACAGTTAGTGGATATAGAGGTTTTTATGTCTTGGAATGAAGATTCAATACAGCTGGACAATAAAAAAAAAAAACCCCTTTTACTATGCAAGAGGGATAGGCTTTGATGCACTTCCAGATTTTCATTCTGCCTTTCTGAAGCTTTAAGTTTTCTAAGTATCAGCAGTCACTACAATGCTACTTCTGAGCAACTTTACCCAGTCTCAGAAAGGAAAGATTATTTGTAGACAGAATTTATACATAGTTTTGTTAAACTCCCATTAAATCAGAAAAATCTGGAAATTCTAGAGGTAGAAATGGCAAGTGAATCAGTTCAGCCATTATACAATTTCTAGCACGTAGTGGGGGTCAGAGAAAAAAATCAGGGACAATTCTGTCAGTTGTAAACATGGGCAGAAATGGTAAAATATAGTTAAGAAGTGCATTTAAGTATGCAGCTGTATTCCAATGGATGGCATCATCCAGGGAGTGATAGAGGCCCAGACTGGTAATGTAATGTAAGCAATTAGTTCTGGCAGCTACAAAAGAACTGGTGAAGCAGAAAAATCAGTTGCAAGAACTAATCTGTATCTGCACAATGGCAATGTCTTGATAACACATCTGAAACATGCAGTTCAAACAGGAAGGGCAGAGGAGCTCTATGGATGCTTCAGAGAGCTGTCACCCACTAATGACTCCTAGAGCCAGGTGGAAGCAGGGAATTGTCATCTGGAAAAGCTGGAAGGGAATACAGGCAAGCCACCTACCACTAAAAAAAAAAAAAAGAAATAAAGAAATTTAAAACAGTGAAAAAAACCCCATCATTTAAATTTCAATTTCACAGAGCAGTTTCCCAAAGAACACTGTTTGCTATTCTTCAGTAAATTTAAAGCACTGTATGTACTCACAGCATACACTGGCTCTAACCCCACAGATCACTTATATTTAAATTTTTATAGATGCACCATTCCAACATAATTGCAATTTGTCTAAATTATTATGTTTTTCTGTGTTTATACAGTACATACAGCTCGCACTGTGAGCTCTTTTGTGGACTTTGTAAAGGTTGAGCTCATGCTGCTTGCTGGGATATTAATAGGATCTCTCTCTTTGTTCAGCTATTTCTCCCAGAAATAAACATAATATCCTGGACACAACTCTTGTAATATCACACCAAAAACTGGCCAGAGGTGCTGTAGATTTCGGGTAGAAGAGGGTAGAAGGAAGAAGAGGATCACAAATTAAATGCAGACAAATTTGTGCTTTAACAAAGCAATCTTAAAAAGGTCAGGTATTTTTACAAGTCTTCAGCAGGGGACGATTGTACAGGTCCTGATCTACAAGCTGTGAAAGTTATTTTTAAAAATTACACATGTAAGTATCCCAATATAACTTGCACAGAATTTTTACAATGTAGGAATTTTTAAAAGACGTTCTGGTTTGAAATTGTAACAGAATTTGTAATTGTACGAAGTAAAAAGTATGCCTGGGGATGGCAAAAGACTTTAGAAACCTATCTGAAATTTATCTTTCATTTACAATAGTTAAACTGGGAAGAAAGACAAAGAAAACTTCAGATTATTTGATCCAGTGGATCATTCTTGTTTCAAAATAGCTCAGTTCAGCCTCAGGCTATGGATCTCTGAGTGGCATTTATGTAAAAGCTAAAAAGCTCTCTTCTCTCTTCCCTCTGCTACCAACCAGAAAGAGGAGAATGCCTTGCATAAGATGTCAGACCAAAGCACAAAACCCCTATTCAGATTTATTTTGAGAATTATCACAGCTTCTCTTCATTTACTTCCTACCTTTTTTGGTTTGAACATCTTAGCAAAGTACGCGATGAACAGCTACAGAGGCCGGAATAACTTATCAATTCAGCTATGGTGAGACATCACAGCATCATTTCCCACAGGAACTTCGGTGAGGGAGGAGAAATGCTGGTTTCCTGTGACAATGACATCCCTCAGCATGTGGCAGAATACCTCAGAGTCATCCCATGTCATTGCTCACACTCCGGAGGGTGTCCAGAGCCCTCCCTCTGTGCATGTGGCAGGCATGACCTCATGGGGGGTCAGAAACAGCTTTGACCTAAGTCAGCCCCCTGGATGGGTGGCACTGGGTCACCTCTAGGGTCTGGTGTCCGTCTGTCCCAAAGGGGAGGTCACGAGCTTGACCGTGCACCCACCGTGGGCTGTCTGCTCTGCCTCCCCCCTGTGCCTTCCAGATCTTCCTCCTTTGACAGACACACATTTCCTGCAGAACAGCAAGAATCAACTTAAATTCTGGATGCTTTCTTTCCACACCTAAGTTAGGAGCCCTCTTGCAAAAAGCACTTTTGTAAATGTCATGATGCGCTGGAATCAATTGTAGTACGTACCCTTGAAATAAAACAACGAAGTAATTCCTGAGAGCCGTGGTATTTCAAGACATTCAGGGTAAACAGAAAATTTTGCTGGTGCTTGGGTTTATTCTCATGTGATCCAACAAGAGAGAAATACAAGAAAAATCTGTGGTTGTAGCAGAGACGTTGCTGGGAGGGGATTTTACCATGTGTGTATTCTACTCTCCACGGAAAGAGAAGATAAAGCCAAGTGTGGTTTCCTAAAAATGTGTGACCAGTGGATTACTTCCTGCTTAATAAAACATAACTAAATGCATCTAAGTTTCTCCAGATGGATATTATTTATGAATCAGGGAAAAGATAAAATTAATAGTAACATCAAAGTTGCGCTGAAAAGTTTCCTGATTAAATATTATCTGACCTCCAAATGGTCTTCCTCTGCATTTCCTGGAGCAATTTGGCTATTAGTCAACCCACAGAAATGTAGATGACAGGTTTATAAATATCAGAATCAGAGCTGGAATCTAAACTTCACTTTGATTTAAACGCTGTTCAACAAGGTGACATTTTTTTCCGGGCACCAGATGCCCTGGCAAAAGAGGGAGGACACGCTTTTTGCACTCGGGGTTTTTCCAGCAGAGCCAAATATTTATTATCCCTGGTACCAGACAGAGGGATTGTGTGGTGTGAATGACCACAGCACACTGCTTTTGTTAGGGCAGTTCTTGTGTGGATAAAAGTCTGCAGGCTGCTGTGGTGACTGAGCCATAGAAGTATTTATCATCCTTAGGCTTGCTCATACCCTGCAGCTCAGAGCAGAACACGGAGACACAGGCTCTGCTCTGTCCCAAAACCAAGCAGATTCAAAGGATGCAGAATGACTTCTCCACATCCTTTCTCCCACCCACACTTGATGTACGTATTAGATAAACCTCTCTTTATCAGTTTTTTCCTGAAAATAAATAAAAAAAAAATAAAAAAAATACAAGGATGTCCTTGGGAGAGCTTTACTCTGCTGGTGAACTCCCATACTCTGAATTTTCTGCCACTTCAGTAATATCTCTCTCTCAAAACACAAACGTGCTGGGAGAAGCTCATAGCTGCAAATCCCAGGAAGCCTCTTCAGGCTCATCATTAAGAGAGTCCTCTGAGCTGGCACTTCACAGAAATCAGAGAAGGGAGAGTGAGTAATAGCCTGCGTTAGACAGAATTTCATTAAAATAAATGATCCACTCTGTGTATGTTCTGAAGGAGTTTTACGAACAAGTGTCAAAACACTTCAGTGACAATTGTGACTATTATTCTTTCTGCTGAACTGTAGCTTTTACTACTGTAAGCAGAATTCCAGGAACATACCTGCTGTTCCAGAGCTCCACATTCCACATCAAGCAGATCTGGCAGGGCAAATTCCAGACTTCTGCTGCAGGAGAGCACGGGAGCTGCAGTGCACCAGGAAAAGCACACAGAGAATGAGAACACACCATGAGCTGTGAGGCTTCAACCCCACCAGTGCCATCAATTGCCAAGTGCTACAAGAAAAGAAAAATACCAGCTATGAGTCTCAGAGAATGACTGCAGAAGAATCACAGATATTGCATACAAGGCATTCCCACTTTGGGCTGTAGTCAAGGAGAAAGGGGAATCTCTGATCTGCATAGTACATTCTGTGTGTTTAGTTAAAGATTTGTCAGATAATTAATTCAGTGAAATTTAAGGGGCCATATTATTCTCTCTGAAAGTTGAGATTAATTTACATCCCAAAGTATCTAGCTGTGTTTGCTGAGCTAACTTGATCACACAGCACTTTTCTGTGCATTTAATCCTTGCATATCCATAGAGAGAACCTCAACATGGTGATATCCTGCAAAGCCTATACATTGCTCTGGGAAGCCCAGCTGCTTCAGGATATGCAGAAACTAATTAGAAATGCAAACTAATCTCATCCTGTGCCACAGGTCAGCGTGAATGCATCCAGAGCCCGGATATTTTTCAAAGAACACCTCAAAAGGCCATGCCTCATGCTAGGAATTCCTGCCTCATCTGCAACAGCTGAGAGATCTTTCACTGCCACGATGGGACTGAAATCCTGCCATAAGTGTGCCCTGGGATGAGCTCTCCTCAATCACACTGCTCTCTTTTATGGCCACAAAGAATTCCACGCTGACTGTGCTGGGATAAATGCAATTTCTGAGGAGTATGAAGATGCTTGGTGTTGTCAGGCTGCTGCAAATGTTTAAACTCACAAATGGATCATGAGGCCACACAACTCCATAGGAACAGAAAGCCACAGTTTTTGCCTGCCATCCAATAATGCAATACAAAGACTGGGAAAAGTGCTTGCAGTTAATCTGTTCTGAAATTGTACCTTTTCCTCCCTGTTCCTGCACATGGGAGAGCTCTCCATGGCTGCTTGGGCTTTGCTTTGGTGGTTTTGTTATTTCCTTTCCTTTATTTTTACAAGCAGGACAGTTTTGTCATATGCTGTCATTCATTATTCATTATTTAAGGGGTAACTGAAACAGGTTGCATCTCTGAAATTAGGATTCACTTTTCCAAATGTCTCCACTCTCCATGCCGGCAGAATAATCTTTGCCAGACACATTCCACCCCAGGATTTTTTTTGAGCAACCCAGTCTAGTGGAAGGTGTCCCTGCTCACTGCAGAAGGTTTGGAACTAGATTATCTATAAAGGTCCCTCCCAATCCAAACCATTCCAGGATTCAATGAGCATCCCTTTTCAGAGGTTACCTTTTACTACCTGTAAGTCTTCAATGAAAAGAGTATGAAAAATAATAAAAAATTCTAGTACATCTGTGACAACACACTGAGAGCAAACAGATTTAAATAGCCAGGTTAATTTTTCCAGTAATTTTGTTTTCAATAGTAGTGTACGTATCATTTCATTAAAATTAATTTTGAACATATATAAAATGCTTCTATCCCCAACAAAATTATTTTATGGGCTGTATTCACCAGTTCTTTACACAAATCCTTCTTTTCCATAATTTAGTCAGTCATTAGGGAAATTACATTCTCTTGCAAAAGACATTAGTTGTCATCTCAGGAAGAACATCAGTTCTCTTACCTGTTCTTAGGCAGAAAAAATACAAATGAAAATGTCTTGAACCAGTGACTGATTCAAAGTGAAAGCCGCTCTGAGTTTTAAAAACTAAGTTCTTACAAAAAGGTTTTTTTTTCATTCTTCATTATAAATAGAATTTTTGGAGTCAGAATTCAGTGAAATTTTAAATCTGCATGTGTGTAATGCAACACCTGTTCTTATTGCTAAGAGTTGTTTTGCAAGATCTGTATCACAACAAGCTCCAAAACCTTATTTTTATTCCATTGGTGCTTTGACCTATCACTTTATTATCAATGCTAGACAAGAAATTAGCTAAAAAATATTTATCTACTATGGGAAAGCTCTAATGCAGCATCTAAAACATTAGAAATGCACACTGCAGGCAGAAAAAATGTCCTGACCTATTGTTACATGGGCATTTTATTTGTTGCTGAGTTATATGTTGAGATCACAGCAACACCAACAGCCAAGCTGGGTGCACTGCACTGCTACCACACCCATACATCATGACAAATAATGAGAGTGCAAATACTATTAATTCAGCTGCACAGTTCATTATGATGAAAAATTTATTTGTAGGTACCTCCCTGATTAATGCCTAATGCCTGGTTAATCTAAGACACATCCAATAGGAAAGGAACTGGAGTCAATGAGAGGTACCTGACATGGGAGTGAGCACAATTTATCACTGCACTGAGTAGTCCATGGCATTGTTCACTGTGCACACAAACAGGCACAAACACTTCCACAACCTCCCTGGAAAAATGAGGTATCTGGGAAAAACACAAAAGGCCAGAAAACTCATGAGGCATGTAGTGTAGGTATTTGCATAGACAGTAGACAAAGGCAGCTGAGAGAAAGAAAGAGACAGAAGACAAGCTGGCTGGAAGAAAGCTGCTCTGCTCTCTTCTGCTGCACTCAGTGGCATTTTAGGAGTTGCCAAAATTGTCAGTGCTTTCTGCTTCAGCACACCTACCCAATTTCCTCAAGTGTTTGGAGCTGCAGCTCACCTGGATTTGCTCCATACGAGCACTGAGGAGCATATTCCTTGTGCTACTATTGCTCATATCTTAGATTTCTACTGGAAATTCTTTGGAAGAATTATAAATTATAAAATCTATAAAAAGCACAATATTTAGTTCTCTGCACTAAGCTATGTTATAGTAAGTGCTGTCTTTCATAACTTTTGCAAGTGTTTAACTAGTCTTGAACCTAAGATTAGAGCCTTTGAGGAGAGGCTTACGTGCAACAGATCATATCAATGCCCCATCCAGTGCAGGAGGAACAGAAAGTGCAGCATGAAAAGAATATGTGAGCCTGGCCCTCTTCTTGGACCACCCCACACTTCCCACCTGGAGAAACCTCATCCATTGCCATGCAGGTGCTCACCTTTTCCTGTAAACTCAGCCTTAGATTCAGATCTAGCCCCTATATTTAGAGTTATGTGCACGGAACAGGCTCTCCCATCAAATAATGGGATGATTGCACTGAGATAACTTTTCTCTTATGATAATTCTATTAATCAAGAGTAACAATTCAATGGAGTGTCCCTTCAGTATGCACACAGTTACCCTGAACACCTAATGAACTCTGGGAGCAGATGCAATTTTCTGTTCAGAGCAGAAGACATCCCCCAGCATCAAGGTGTACCAGACATGACATTCCCTTTTTGTACTCGAAAGGGCAACCCCAGCACCCTGCCAGTGCCAAGGTTACTCCTCCCAAATCATCCTCTGGGAATGTGTCTGGGAGAGGGGGAACAGGCTGGGCAGGAGGGGAGAGCAGTGCCAAACCCTGCAGATCACCTTCCACAGGTAAAACACATTTGAAATATCCCAGTCTCTCACTGGTGACATAAAACTCCCACTGGAAAACATCCTTTGCAAGCACTCTGGAGAAAATCTGTCTGGAAATTCAGATTTATCAGCTGCTACTTTGCCCTAGATAGAATTCTGCTAGAATTTCATTTCTATCACATGTCACATTTTTAAATGTAACATTTAAGCTAATTAAGGGGGAAAAATTAGAAATTGAAAACCATTTCAAGGTTTTCTAGAGATGGTTGAAATACCTAATTTTAAAATAACCCTGAATTTTATGGTAGTCTTTTCAGGGGGAAAAAATAGACTTTCCTTTTTGCAATATTACCAGTGAAACATTTCCTTTATAGAAGTTAAAGAAAAGGAAATAATGTAATAAATAGAATTTTTTTTTCTTTTAATTCTTGGGTGCTTTCAAACAGAAAGAAATGATGAGAATATTAACTAGAGGGAGCTTGAAAAAAGTTAACAAAAATGAACTAAAAATAAGGAAGAGCATTTTGATTCCAAATGGAGAAAGAAGAAAGAACATGCACCTGCGGTAGCTCCAGTGGCCTGCAGCTTTACAGAGCACAACATAAATTACTGAGTAAAATCTATGAAGCTGTCACAAGACTCTGGTTTCTGAAGCAGCTGCCACTAAAACTCAGCTAGAGTTACTAGAGAAGGGAAGGAAAATTAGAAAAGTCAACATGGTGTAGCCTTAAAATAAAGATTTCTTGCCAAAAAAACAAACAGAAAAAAAGTAAATGTCACCAGACTGGGAAACATAAGAAAGACTTTATTTATAGAGGTTATTTAGGAACAATAAATAGAAAGACAAACAGAAAGCCAGCTAAAAGCTCAAGAGAGGAAAGAAACAAAAATCATGTGCTACTGGTAGAGTTTCGAAATTTTTCTAATGCCTAATTAACCAGTGACTTCTTAAGCCCATGGAAAAGTAAAAATCTTAGTGACAAAAAGCCCATGAGAATTTCTATGCTACAGAATGGCACAGGACACATTGAAAATACACAGGGCTTTGGACAGACTTCTGCAATAAAATCCATGGAAGGGCCCTGCATGTGCCATGACCTACATTCATCAGAAATCTGGTACATTAAAGGGCAAAATTATTTTCTGAATAGAATTTTTCCAGGGAGACAGAAGCCACTCTGAAGTCACTTCATGTTATACTCCTGGAGTGTTTAGACCCAGGAGAGACCCCAGGGATAAGAGAAATTACAGCTCTAGTCCTTAAAGTCTCTGAATATTCAATAATCAGAGTTTCTGACTTCTTAGAAATAAGAGTTGCCTGACCCTGTATCTCCACACAAGAGTGAAATGTCAGTAACTTCTGCGTTTGGAGTCTGGCACACAATTTTTAATGTTTCCTTGCCACTTTTTACAAATGACCACTGGTTCTCTACCATTGTTCCGAGATGCTGCAGAGGCCCTGTGGAAAAGAAAGTTTAGGAATGACTAAAGAATGAGTCTTTTTGAAGTGGTTTGCAGACTACCTCTAGAACATTAGAGTGCTGAAAATAGTTCCTTATCTGCCCTGCAGTTCACAGGGCCGGATGAGATGAACTCTTTGTAATAAAAGGCAGGAGAACCCCTAAGGATATTGGTTTGCTGGGAAATAACGATAGAGAAGAAAGAAGCTGTTAGAGTGAAAGATGGTGAGCTTGAAAGGGGAGAAATGAAAGAAAAAAGAATGAAATATTTTCAGAAACCGACATGAGTGCCAAGAAGGGGGAAAGAAGGAAAGAAAACTGAAAGCTACTGAGTGACCTTTACTTTTAGCATGGAAAATAAATGTTTCCTTTTATAGTTTCTTGTTAAAATAAGACCAGTAAGGGATCATGAATCTTTATACAATTTTATGGTTTCCTTTTCAGTGAACCATTTCAGTTTTACACACAATTTTATAATGTAACTGCATAAGAAACTGAGCTTACCTTTACAATGCCATGATGACAGCCTGTGAAGCTGCAACTATATACATGCACACATCCTTCTGAGAAAAAAAAAAAAAAAAGAACCTGCAACACTGTTTTTTTAATTCACAAGAAAAAATCTGCTTTGAAACTTAACTGAAATGATATTTCCTAACAGATTAATAATTAAATCAAAACAGAAAACAGAATACCCCCCACAACCATACATGCACACAGCTGTAATCACTATTTTTGAGCAGACACTGTGCCTTTGATCTTTCCTGGCCCTCCTCCATCTTCTAGACAGTACAATCCCAAAGGAATCACTGTACCAGACACTTCTCCATCCCTCCCTGGCCCGTCTGCCTCTGCAGCAGCCTTGTACAGAAAACACAGCAACGCCCCGCTGAAAGTGAGCGAGTCAATACCCACTGACTCAGAATCTGACTTCTTCTCCCCCTGGAGAAAGACCCCTGGCTTCCCAGAAGTCCCTAAGGGCAGCTGGAAAAGAGGGTGAACACAGCACAAGAGCTCTGTCCTGGCAGCTGTGCATCAGGGGCTGCATCTGTGTGCAGGGCCTGAGGAGGCTGATAGGACCTGGAGCCCATGAAACCCTTCCTTATGGAAAACCTTCCCTGGCATTGTCTAAGTAAGCAGGAACAATTCAGGGTAAAGCCCCTAGACAATAATTTCTAGAATATCTGGAGATTTTTCTGGTTTCCTTGGATTTTACAGGTGCCAAGGCCCAAACTCCCACACTAGCCCACCAGAACAGGAGTTTTGAGCTGGCCTTGACTCTGGTTCTCCATGGCATGCAGGTCCCAGCTCTGACACCAAGGCCTGTTTAGTTCCTGCTCTGAAAACCCTGCCTCTGGCTTCTGGAGATGGCAGGTTTCTGCCACCTGCTCTGCAGCAAATGAGATGGCTCAGGTGCCCCTCAGAACTGATTTGGTGTTTAATCTCTGTTGCATTGTGGCAATTTTCATGTCTGTGTTGGCTTCTGCACTAATCTGATCCTCTGCAGGCAATGAGGCACAGAGAGGGAGGAGTCATCTTCTGTCTTTATTTAAGATTTCAACTATTTTGGTCAGTATCTCACATTTTTAGGGGTTTTTGTGAGTCTCCATGATGTATACTTTGTCTTCTTTTAAACTGTATTTTCTCCACTCAGGTTATGAATAACCAGACCAATTTATGCCTGGCTTCAAGATCAGACCCATCAGGTAATTAAATCCTGGTAGTTCCTCAGTTCAGAATATCAAATAAATAACTAGATAAACAATAAATAAATAAATAAATAAATAGATAGATAAACAAAGCCAAGTATTTTTTTATAGCAATTGGATTCATCTCATGCCCCTCATTCAGTACTTGCCATTAGACTAGAACAGGAAAGGAATGGAAATGCACAGGTCACCTTCCTTCCCCTCCCCATGGCCAGAGAGAAAATCCCTGCCCACCTCCCTCACAGAGAAAAGGCTGAGCTGATCCAGGTGGCATGGGATGAACATGCCATGGGTGGGTTGGGATGAACAAGCAGGGCCACAGGGTGGGTTTGCTCTGCCCAGAGTGAAGAATCTCCCCTCTAAAATATCAGTGAAAGCAATGAGTGCATTTTAAAGCTGTCTCTGGAACTTCTTTATCCCTTCAATTTTATCAAACATGTTCAACCCACATCAGGCTGTAATCTTGAGTTTTGAACTCTGATTTTGCCAGGAACTCAGGACAGAGAAAAAACCCTAATTAGAGAAATTTCAGTCCCCTGAAGTCAATGGCACACAATGGGGATCCACACAATACACCAGAGATTATTACATCTTTTGTTCTCCCTTCACGCCACATGAAATAGAGCTTTATCAATGAAGTCATCCTAGCCATAACTTCTACTAAATACATGGTACATAGCCACTAAAAGGAGAATTAAAACACTTTTATTGATAGATACAAGGCCCCTCACACACTGTATTTCTGGACACATTATTATAAGTGGCAGCAGCAGTCTATTATTCTGCTTTTTGATATACTGGTATTCAGGGCTGGCCTTAAAAATGGATGCATTGCCTTATAAATTAGACAGCATATTGAAGTATGCTCATGACATGCTGCCAGATTTATAGCCTGTTGATGCCTGTCCCCTAAATTAGATCCCCTCTTCTGCCTGATGGTAGAGGCTCAGCAAAAAAAGGAAGGATGGACACAGCAAAAGCTGACAGGAGACATTAGGACAGAGGAAACACAAACACAGGTGAAAGGCAAGAAGTTAGCAGCAAACCCAGCTGCCTCTGTTGTGCTTTCCTGTCAAGTTTTGTGAGAGAAAGGACATTGTGGGAAGGGATCCATCCTGACTCGTGTTCCATCAGATGTGTTTGCTGTCAGCACAGGCCCTCCACAGAGCTGCTCACCCTTTCCACTTATGCAAAGCCTCAGCAGCTGCCACATCCATGTCCTGCTGGAAGGAGAGGGAGAAGTAAACCACGGCAGAGACCTGAAACAGCAAAGCAGCAAAGGAGAAAAGCCTCAGGCTGACTTTTTCCCATCCCTGCTGCTTCTGGTGAGAGAGGCTCTGCTCTCTGACCCCACACTGGTATAAATCAGCACCATCTCCATGGCACTGATAGAGTTGTATCACTGCAGGGACACAGATAAGTCCTCTGGTGTTTCCACTTCAGGATATATTTCCCATTATGGTTTCTAAATGTATGGAGAGGCAAGGGGATACATATGCACACACATCAGCATGCACCATTCCTCTGCATTTAGGCACTTTGAGTGCCTGTTCCTCCCCCTGAAAATTAAAAAAAAACAAAATTAAATGAAATAAATAAGAATAGAATAGAATAGAATAGAATAAAAATAAAATAGAATAAAAATAGAATAGAATAGAATAGAATAAAATAAAATAAAATAAAATAATAAAATGACTGCAACTCCTGCAGCAAGTAGTTCTGCATGTGGTTACTTTTAATGAAAATGTCAAGTACCAGTTCTGCCCAAAAGTGATCTGAACTAAAAACCTCTTTTCTGAGTCAAGCTGAGCAGGACTGAAGGTGTGCACTTTTTCCGTCACAAATTATTGCCTGAAATCAGCAAGACAAAGTAGATACCTGATGTGCACACTTCTGTCTCCCAGAGATGGAGTAAAAAAATGAAAAATTTTGCTGCATTTCATTGTCAACCTGAAAAAAACACAGCAAACCCCTGGAAACCACTGAAAACAGGTTGCTCTACACTTGTCAGCCCTGCCCTGGTGAGTGGCCCATGAGGTCAATAACAAACCTCTGGTGTTTGCTGCTGCTGCAGCTCTAATCCATCTGCTCAGTCCTTGAAATGACTCCCATTTCTCCGGGCTCCAGAGGTGAATTTTTCCTTATCTAGCCAATGGTTGTGCCCCCCATCATCCCAATAATCCCCTACAGTTCTTGAGTTCCTCTCACTTACCCTCAACTGCTCATTGCAACATCTGAATGAACCCTAATTTTGTTCAAATGGCTTCAATAGTTTGTTCAAAAGAGACTATAAGTTTATAATTCTTTTATCAAGCATATCCTAGTAGATCTGTACTTTGCTTTATCAAAAAAATCAAAACAAATAAAAAACAAGGCAGGTGGAGGATTTCAACCTTCTAAAGACACATTGAGGGTTAAAAGTTTTTTATCTCAGTGGAAAGACAAACCTGGTCTGGGTAAATTGCAAATTAGCAGGAGTCTTAAACCCTGAAATCAAAAATGCACCTCCACTTTCAGAGTAACAGACTGGTGTAGGGCCAGAAGGGTCAGCTGAGAAGATTTTGGTATTTTATAAGGCATTATCAGCAAACTACTCCAAACAAAAGCAGGTCCTGCCAATATCCTGGGAGGATGAAGAGAGCCCCCCTAGCAGAGCTCACATTCTTGATTCAGGATGAGAAACATTATCTACAACAAACACAGGATAGCAACACAGTTAAATTCAGTGACCACAAGATACCTATTACATAGGATCAGAGAATATTTTAGGTTGGAATGGACCTCTAAGATCATCAAGTGCCACCCTAAACTTAATAATTCCAAGTTCACAACCATGCCATGTCTGCAAGCACAGCATCTACTGCTTTTTAAATACCTCCAGTGATGTTTTCCTGACAGGGCAGCCTGTTCAAGTGTTTGACAGCTCTTTTGGTGAGGAAATTTTAACCTAATATCCCATCCTAACATCCCCTAGTGCAGCTTGAGGATGTTTCCTCTCATCCTGGCACTTGTTACCTGAGACAAGAGTCTGATCCTCAGCTCACTACAACCTCCTCTCAAAGGAGAGTATAAGGTCTCCCTTGAACCTCCTTTTCTCCAGGCTAAACAACCCCAACTCACTCAGCTGCTCCTGATACAGCTCATTCAAGCACCTCTGTCTTGTCTGTCTTGTCCTGAGAGGCCACAAAATCAAAATTATCTCTGAGCAACAGAAATATATAAATATACATATAAATATATATTTATATTTTTATTATTTTTTTTTAACCAGCATCTGTGCTGCTGCACATCTGTGAAGCTCCATTGTGACAGATGCAAAATATTTGTGTGTTTTTTATGAGTGAAGGGCAGGGGATTGTCACCTTCAAAGCCCATGGTGGTAAAAGAATGTTTAAACACAGCGACATGAAAGGGAGGATTGATCATTACATTTATGGACTCACCAGTAGGTCCATCATTCACCCAAAAAAGTGTCACTGGTGTCACTGCTTGCAGGCTCAAGGAGCTAATTGATGCAGCTGCAGCTGAGCTCAGTATTTTTGCTGGCAAAAGAACCCGAGGTGCTGCTGAATTAGAATCCAAAGGAGTTGCAGGTGGTCTGAGGAGAGATGCAGCAGGAGACCAGGTTCACTCCACGAGCACAAAGCAGTCTCAGAATGGAGAGACACCGTGGGTTTGGAGTATTTGTGAGGATGGGCAAAATCTGGGAAGCCTCTAGCAGCTCCTGGCCTGGAGGATCAGGAGGTGAACAGCTGGAATACCAGCACTGCAACTTAGTGACCTCTCATTTAAAGACATAATCCACTCTTTATCCACAGCCTGAACCAGAAGCTTCAGGTTTGCATTCACCTTTTCATTAAATTTGCTTCCAATTCCTCTCCCTTCTGCCATCCTGTGTTCTTTTTTCCCTTTAAGAGCATTTGGGGAAGTAAAAAGTTCATATACTAAAGTGACCCCAGTAATTTTCTGTATAGGTATGGGTCACTTAGTTCAGAAGTTTCTTCTCCCAAATGCTTTATTTTGCACTGCCCAGTAGAGAATTTTACTTAATCTCAAATATGAAAGTAATTGTTCTTGTAACTGAAAATTTGGACACTTAAGGTTTTTATCCTGTTTTGCAAACCTCACATTAATATAAAGGACAATTTCTTAGAACGGAACACTCTGGCGCCCTATTAAATTTTTCCCTCTTGTAAAACAATAATTTATTTGTAATCTTTGTACATTCATACATGCTGTTAGGATCTCTCTTCTCTTGTTTGGTGACTGTTTTCATGACAATCTCTGAATATTAAACCATCAGAAAATGAGGCTCCTAATACCTGTCAAGTTTTTTTTGTACATCTGCCTGTCTTCAGGTCTTACCAAGGCACCAATATTAGGAATAAAAATTTTAGGTATCCTCCTAGAGCACCAAAACATCAGAGCAGGATCTGTTTTCCTTTTCTTGTGTCTTTTCCTAGTGCTCAGTCTGAACTCTGCAGGAGTGGAGTCACTAGAAATATATATATTATTCTTAAGAACAATTTTTTTTAGATTTAGAAGCAAAGCACATCATTAATGTTGTATTGTGCTGTGAGTTACTACAACTACTTTACATCAGCTACAGAGAACTTGATCATCATTACAAAGAGCTGAGTAGAAACTCTTGCAAAGAACTCTGTGCCTAAAGGCTCAGCATCATCTTCCTAAGTCTGAAAACACCTAAAAAGGAGCATAACTGTATTTTCAAGTAAATTTTAATTCGCCAAGAGCAAGCTGGGGAGCAGCTTTTTTGTGGATCTGTTTATGTTAAATGCATTATATGTACACTGGTAATTCTCAACATATTTTTACTGCACTGAAAAACAATGGCACCTTGTAAACTGCCCTGCTTGTAGTAGAAAGACCATAAAGCCTTTCAGATAAAGAACTTTTTCTGGTTTTATTTTTTAACCTAATACCACACAAAAAAATGCATAGTTCAATAGCTGAGCTTAGCAATGCTGCAGGAGGACATGTTATGAGGCATTTTTTACTCACAAGACACTAAAGCTACACACAGGAAATATTTATATATAGCAAAGGGAGGAATGTGCAAATTTATCAAATGTTTATTATTTTGAATGTATTTTTGCAATCATAAATCACTCCTCACCTAAGAAATTGAGTTTCAAGCTCTAATTTTCCTTAACTAAAGCACTGCCTATGGTAGAGGAAACAAAAACCTTATAGCAACCACACAAAAACTTATTATACTTGATTTACACTTCTTTCCCCCATCAAAATAATCTTCCTGCTCATACCATTTGATCAGTTAGTGTAGGAATCAATATTAGACCTAAATGTGTGAAACTTGGGGATATTTATATATAAATTTATAAAGAAGCAATATTATATCATGAGTTGAAAAGAATAAGAGCACAGGTAGACGTTTCACGGCCAGCATCTCATCTATTTTTTCATGAATTTTTGAAATTCATTCCAGTTCTTAATTATCAAATCTGTGCTCTGAAAAAAAAAATAGACCTTAATAGAGTAAGGTAATAGACTTTACCATGCAATAAACATGTCTTGGGAGACAGAGGTAAAATAAAGGAAAAAAAAAATTATCAATAAGTTTCCAAAAAACTCATTTTTAGTATTTCTGTCTCTGCTTCCCAGAGGCCACAATGAATCACATCCAGTTGTGTTTCCTAAATTTCTATAGAACCAATGTATATTTATCATCATAAGTAAGAAGATAAAATTTAGGGATCAGTTTGTTACAAAGTTCTCTGTATTACTCCAAAGTCACAATTCCCAGTTTTATGTTTTTTACATGTAGAACATATTCCTGAAATACTGTTTTTTTAAAAAAAAAGTAGAAGTCAACTTTGGCACATTCTTGAATACCTTTTCCACATTCAGCTGATGCACAAAGAACATTTCTGTAGCAAATCCTTGAAAAAGGCTCAATAAAAATGCATTACAGTTCAAACTGAGATTTACAAGTGGATAAATAACAATCAACTTTTAAAAGGAAAAAAGGGATAACTGAAACACTACAAACCTCACATGAACAGAGTTTATAAATTTAAGAATTATACATGAGGCAAATAAAAGTCCCTATAAATTCTCCATACATTAAGGAGTATTTACATTAAGGAGGGAGTTCCTGGTAAGACACCCATGCAAACACAAAGAATGAAGCAGGTAATGGAGAAGTCAAGGCCAGAACCGATTCCTGGAAAAACTCACAACTATTAAAAATTCCATATTTAGCTTAGAAAAATAAAGCCCCACCCAGACAATGTCCAGGGAGTGCTTTTTGCATACTTTTCATGCAAATTGAGGTAGCTAAACTAATTTGAAGCCTGTGAAACCTTATCATCACTAAATAGCTTTTGCACAAAGTAGCAGAGGGGTTTTTTTATCTACCATCCCTTCCCAAGAGATAGAGGAAAACTTCTGTGCAGCCATAAGACAGTGCCTATATGTTTGAGATGCTCCAGAAATCCAACACTGGTGTCATTATTCCCAGGGAGAGAGGGGGCCTTGGTGACAACACACATGACAACTGGCTGAGTTGTTAAATGCAATAAAATTATTTGGAAGAGAGAGGCCTGATGTTTTTATTAAGCTGGTTCATACAAAACCCTTAGTGCAGCAGAGCTTTGAGAATCACTTTTTTTTTTTTTTTTGCCAAACCATGACACTCTTGAGCGTGGAAACATTGAAATATTGAACAAGGAAAGAGTATCTGTTCTTGAATTAAAGCATTTATGAGTATGAATGAGAATATGTATGTGTTTGTATGTATATACATACACGTGTTCTGCATATGCAGACAAATATACTGAATTATTTTCACATGGAGCTGCCAGCTGCAGCTCCAAAATCCTGAATCTCAACTCAAGACTCAGTTGTGTTCCTGTCACAGAAATCAAGTGAAATCCCCAAAAGGAGGCCACATCCTCTCTAGTTCACACAGGAGGTCCCAAACACTCCCTTAGCTGCCCACATGGAAACAGAGGTATTAAAAAACCTGGAAAGTAAGATCTTAAAAATAAAAAAAAACATTTAAAAAAAATTAATTGGAGATACCAAAAATGAAGAAAATAGTAAATTAGTAACTTTTATAATTTCTAATTGAGTCAATGCCATTAATTCTACAGAATTGAAATGGGAATGTGATAATGGGTTTTGGTGGAGAATCAAATGCACCTACTGAAATCCTTGCTTCACCTTGCACAAATTATGTTGAGGTCTTTTTTTCTGTACTCTTCATGTGCTAAACTTTTGTAGTTTAATGGCAAAATACTCTGAATTACAGAACTTCCACTGGAAGCTGCTTTTCCAACATGTCCTGTGCATCCCAAAGTTCTAAGCTCCAAAACCCCAGAACTAATGAATTTTTCCCCATGATTATTTGAATTACTGTTTGGAGGTTCCAGATCTTGGAATGACTCCACCTTTGGCGAGATTGATATGAGGGAGGAAATATGAAACATCTGCTCTTCCAAAGCCACAACAGCCACACGGAATATTTTGCTAACACGCTCTGTGTTTTTAGGTGGACTTTGCACTAAGTGTATTGAGGATAGACCAGCCAATCCCAGCCTTTCCCTTTTTCACCTCCTAGATAAAACTGAGAATTCCATGAGTCTCTAGATTTCCCTTTCACAGATTTAACTCAGGTTTCAGACCACTGGAATTTTGTCAAGAGAAAAAGTGCAAGCTCCTCAAATTGTACCTGACTCTACTGACACTGGTTGCACCCCTAAATATATTTATGGATCTTCCTGGACCTTGTTCTGGTCATCTTTACAAGCTTCAAACTGAAAGACAAAGTCTACTTGCCAGGAAAGTCTGTTCTTACCATCCCACAATTTTTTTCCATCTATCTTATAGCCATATAACCCCAAAAAATCCCACCTAAATATCTAAATATCTATTTTAAATATCTAAAATTAGGATTCTGTGTTCCAATGCTGGTATTTTTGGTATTTGAACCAATCAGTTCTCAAAAGTGGCTTAGTGAACACTGGCATGGAAATTTTGAGAATTCAGAGACTAAAGGGTTTTTTCCTTTAAATATTGGAATTCTGAGTCAGACAGCATTCCCCAGGCTGCACCAAGATCACCTCCCTTCTTGCTGAGCTATGTAATGACATGAGAAGCCTGATGCAGAGAGGAAGCTGAATTCATGAAGTACCAAAATACATATTTCATCATGCACTAAAAATTTTACATGTTTTTGGACACAAGCCCTACCATGTTAGGCAAAACATTTAACTTTTCTCATGGGAAAAGCAAATCTCTCTCTTCTCTCCCAAAACTGATTTGTTTCATTTTTTTAAAAAAGGGAGTGTTAGCCAATATCACTCTTAAAGATAAAAATGGTTGAAAGTGTTTTTTGCTGTTTGTACATATGAATGGTGTTTCACTTTAAGCTCTTCTTTCATTTAAGCTTGAGAGTTTTCACCCTTCAGATTCCATGCCCAAATCTGTTACAAAAAGCTAACCAGAGGAACAGGACCTTATAGTTAAACTCTAATTCCTCACCACTGGTTGCTACTCAACTCTCCCTAATAATGTCTTCATTAAAATAAATGTCTAATTAAAAAAAAAAAAAAAAAAAAAAGGTGGAGGGAAAACTCTTGTTTTTCTGTTCTGTTTTCATTGAGTTAAGATCCATGTAAAAGTAATTATAAAATAAAATTAAGTTAAAAAAGAAATAAAGATTAATTTGGGAAGTCTGCAGACACTAATATTAAATCTTCTCTTCATTAAAGTCAGTAGATCCTCTAAGGAATTTTTAAATTATATCTAGCATAGGTTGTTTGATAAAATAACACAAGAAGCTCACCTTAACCACAGAAAGAAAATCAAGCTGACCACTCTCACTACTCACAGCAAGCTGAAACATGGTGAGAAACTCACTTCTCTAAAAATGAGCCCGCAGGAATTTTCATGTCTGCAAAGATGCATTGTTAAAAACTACATCTGGAGAAAACCTACATCCTTGGAGGCATCTGAGCTACCTCTTGTTGTGTTACTTCTCTCCTAAGTACTGGCTGCAAAATATTTCATATGCAGACAGAAAAAAAATAAAATAAAATAAGAGCTGTGTCGAATTTAATATTAAGGAACAAGTTTATAATAATTATATTCTTCATAAAAGTTGGTATGCCTATTTTAACTGTCTTTTCTCTGTTTTTCAATATTTTCTTGCTTCTGCCTACATCTGCAACAAATTTGGCATGTAATGTTCACAGCTTTGTATAAGGCTCGGGTGCCTTGTATTCGCACTGATGGAGTATATGATTGTGTACAGATGCTTGTTTTCCTTATCCAACTAATTTTTCCTTTCCTATCCAGACTACTTCTGGCAGTGTTTAAAGTAGAAGAGGGGCTGAGAGGTAAAGCAAACTAAAGAGGGTTGGGTCTTGGGAAGAATTACATGGAGTGAATGAGAAATAAACATTTGCAAAGGCAGCAATTTGCTGTTCAAAAAGAAACTAAAACTGCCCAGTCCTATTTACACACCCAGGGAAAGTCTGTAGGATTCAGTCACCTGAGCAGCTGACAGAGCTTGGATTTCACCACGTCCTAGTGCAGGGAATTTCATCTCCTGTTGTTAATAAATAATTTTAATTTTGACTGCACATTTATTTTGTCGATGGGATAAAGAATTTATGAAATTCAGATGAGCACGTACAGCTGGACAGAGCACCAGTCACACCAGCTGCTGGATGAGTTTGGGGCAGGAAGAAGCCAAAATCCCCACCCTGGCAGCATCCCTCTGTCACACCTCTGTGTCACACGATAACTTGTGGACCTGCTGAAAGAATGAATAATGTTATGAGTTTGGATTTAATGCCAGAGAACTTATGCTAGCAGGCAATTTTGGAGAGCAGGGTGCTGAGAGCTGTGTTGTGTTTTCAGCACTGCAACAACTTGTCTCAGCCCTCCACAAAAGAGGCACAAATTTTTCCACTCATCACTTTGGTTAGAACAAGGTCCTGAACAGAGAAAATGTGAAATCCCAGAACTGCAATTCTGTTTCTGCATCCTACCCAATCTGGAGGTTTAGATTAATCATTCAAGCTCAAATTTCCACAGCCTCACTGTTCTGGGGTGCCCTGAATTTAATGGATTAGATCATGTAAAGATTGCCAGAACTTCAGACGTTCCTGATGCTCTTAAAACTACAGACTTAACTAAACACAGTCCAAAACAAAACCCAAGTGGGTGAACACCAGGCAAACCCCACAAATCAGGCTTTTGCAACACTGTCTGGATGTTTCCCATCTGCAAAAATGACAGCAAAACCCTATCCCAAGGCAAGATTACCATCAGATATTTACTCAGACTGTGGATGAAGGAGACTGTCTTCAAACTTTTATGAAATTACTTGTCCCAAGAAGAAAGGGAATTACTCTGTGAGACGCCCTCCTTGCTTTCAGAATAATTTTCCTTCTTGCATTCTCAATTTAGCTCTGTTCAGCTTTCATGGAAAGCTGCTACCTTAGAGCATGGAAGAAATTATCAGCGCTATATTTTTATTACCTTTTTTTTTCATGTGCACAAACTACACATCTGGCTGAAGCTTTCATTTCAGTCTCTACAACTTCCTGTAAAGAGAACAAAATTCTTATTCAGGCCAGAACTTGTCCAGCAGAATTCAAACTCCAAAAAACAATTCTAGCCAAGGTCAAGGAATGCAGAGTGAGTCTATGAAGGCAGGTTGCAAGGAAGTCAGTAGATCTGAAGGTGATGGATGACATCTATAGGTACCTGTCCTCTGGTTACTCTTGGAAGAATAAGTTTATATCACAGTTGTCAAAGATGAAGCCTTAGTTTAAGGAGTTCATGCTAATCAGGCTGTGACTGACATTCTCCTTGGGTCTCCTTCCAGAAAAACTCCACATGAATCCGAGGCACCGAGGAATCTCAAATGAGGAGAAATTTGTTTGGTGATTTTCACTGACATTTGTTCTATAGCAGCTAATTTTGTGCTGATCCTTTTACACTAGCAGGTCACCCCTTTGCCACAGGCCTGCTTAGACTCTTCCACTGTTTTCACAGAGAATCAGACACTCACAGGAGCTCACAGATCTCCTTGGGAGCTATCAGGTCTCTGTGGTGCCATTTCCTGAAACACCAGATCCCTGCTGATCTTTCCTCCTCACAGTCTTTTCCTGAAATCTGGATTGGCTCTGCAGGTGGGCATGGGTTGTATGTGGAGTCTTGTGGTGCATGGAGCACAGAGAAACTGTCCTCACATCTTCCCTGTCCTACAAATATGAACAGGTTTAGCTGCCATGGGGTCCTTCCCAGCTTTTGGAATCATGAGGTGCTTTTCCTAGACTGAATATTCCTATTGACTCTGTTTCTGCAGCTCCTAGATGTTGCCAGGAAGCCATGAGTTCAGCTTATTGTGCTGCCCTGATTTAATCCAGATAATATTTCTACTCGCTTATGAGTTGGAATTACTTAAAGTTTTGTTTTCAGAGAGGGTGGTTTGTGTTTTTTTTTTTTCTTCTTGTTTTAAATATGGGTTTGGTCATCAAAAAACCCCCACACTCTCACTGAATGAAATTACTTTTGATTTAGGAAGAAGTGAACACACACAAGGAAAGACACACATCTGGAAATGCAGGAAATGCAATTCAAGGGCTCTGAGTAGGTGGTTCAAGTTACTTTTCCCAGGTAATTATTCTCTTGCTCCCCTTCTACTCACAGACATTTGCTAACTGCAGCTTCAACGTCAAGCACTTCATACACTTAGAAGAGAAAGAGAAGTCTTTTCAGCCTGCAAATAACCATGCAAACCTTCAATTTGCTATGTATGCTAAGAAGGGATCTCTGCTTTCATTACAAAGGAAGGCAACATCTACTTTGTTTGCCTGAAAACAAATTTATGTCTTCTGGTGCTGTGAGCCAAATTTGGGCAATCTGTCTCCTAAGACTTTTCAATCTGCCAACTTTTCACAGCATTTTCATTGCCTTTGAATTTCTCCATCCTTAAGAAATCTACCTAATCAATTACAAATTTCAGTTGGAAGAGCTGTGCTACACTGCAGAGAGAGTGGGTACCTTTGGCAATTTGCAGTGTAAATTGCCATTTTTCAGTAAATACAAGTCCATTTTTGTACCAGTGAAAATATCTGCTTTCAGATTTTCAGCCTCTGTATTTCCTGAAATACTGTGGATTAGCAGTATCTCACCCTACAGAGCTCCCAATTCCCAAGGCATGCATCAGGAAGAATCATGTTTGCCTTAAACTTGAGTTAAATATTTCAGTTCACTCTTAAAAATGTCAAGTAATTAGAAAGTGGTCCCAGAAATCAACCTGCATTTGAAAATAATTCAACAGTTGAGGTGTGGCAGAGGCAAAATTTTGTACCGTGGTGCTTTTCTTTGCATTGTGTCTTCAACCCTGAGCCTCAAACCTATCCTAGAGCTGGATTGTGTGGATCTTAGTCCAGACCCCTGCAAAGGGAGCTCATCCTTGTTGAGGATGCCTTTCCAGCTTGGTTACAGTCACAATTCTTAAGATACAGTGATAATCCAGGGGTGAATTTTTGCCTTTCCTGATTCATCTTGCCCCAAGCACCAACAGAAAATAAGTCCCTCCATCCCATTGTGCTTCCCCCACAAATGTATCCCTAAATCTTCTCTTACAGCCTTCCCTTCCCAAAGGCAGGGATCCCTTTCCCCTTTTCAGTAGCCTGGGGATGGATAGAACTCTCTGCCATTTCTTTGCCACTGGCAGGGAGTTGGCTCAGAAATCAGGCTGGAATTTGGCATTGTTCCCCTTTCCCCTCTGGGACCCAGCTGAATTGAGTTCCCGTGCTTCTGCAGGGAATAAGGAAATCAAGAAGGGATTTTCTCTCAGTGCCCCAGATAAACATCAGACAGGGACTCCCAGTCTCAGCATCTGGCCTTTCCAAAAGGAGCCAGCCATAAGGTTAAAAAAACCTAAATAATCCCTCTCAGCAGTGCCTTCCCTGAGTGGCAGCCATGCTCACAAGTTTCACAAGCAAAGAGACAGGATGAGAATCTGCCACAGTCTCAAATCCACATGTATCCTGAAACCCCAGTTTCTCATCTTTTGTTCTGAATTTGAACTCTTTTCAATCACAGCAAACAATGTGATCCTAAATAATTCACAAGCAAGAACGAAGCTGCTTGAAAGTAACAACATACCTGCAGTTTCTTTCACACCTTGTCTCAAAACCATCATCTCTATTAGCAATAGTTGTATTTCATGAGTTTTTCTCTTTTTTTGTGGTTTTCTGAAGTTACCATTAATTAAAATTCAATGTGTAACCAATGGTGAATATAAACACGCAGGATTCTTGGGATGTCATGGGAATGGATTTTCTCTAAGCAATTTTTTTTTTTTTAGGAGCTCACAGAACCCCAACAGCTCAACATCTGCTGGTCCTGCAACTCCACAAGGGAAGTACCAACCTTATGCCAACAAAAACATCACTGCTGAATCAAATACCTGGTTTAATCCATTCCAAGAAACAGCAGAGCTGTGCATCTAAAACTATTTTCTCAGTGTAAACAGGAGATCCTCAATACATTTCATGTACATTTTACTCACCAAAATATCCATAGGCAGGTAAATTTTTAACTCAAAACTTCCTAAAAGGTTTCAGGAAACTGGAGAAGACTGTGATTGGTGTTTGTTTTAGCACTCATAAATGCCAGAACACACTTAATCTTCATTCCTAATATCTGGGAAATATCTTTGCAGATCCAGCTTGGATCTATGCACTGGAAGCTTTATATTGAAAATCCTGCCTGTATTTCTTGCTTTTCTAACACTGACCTCTGATTGTATATAACTGCAAGCATTAAAAAAAATAAAAATTGATAATTATGAAAAATACACGGAGAAGGGTAATAACCTTTTAAAAAAATTATTGAATTTGAATTACCTTTCTTAAAATCAAATCTTATTGAATGTCTGCAAAAATAGCTGTGTTTAAAGCTGACTGTGCTAGCTGAGATATTGCTGAATGCAGAGCTATTTTACTGAAGACTCAATTTGATCCAATTCATGGTCACACAGAGGCCAACACTTGAAACCCTACTCACTTCACAGGGACTAGAATTTAACTTTGTTAAAATGTCCATGTGATCCCTTAAACTTTTTATACAAATATTTTACCAGAAATTCCTTTTAGCATTCAGCAAGCAAGTGCTACGAGACATGTAAAATCAATTAACTAGAATTTTAAGACTGATTTTTTAATATATGGGTTGGGTTTTTTTATTTTACCTTTTTGGTGAAGGTAAGATGCCAGATTGATTTTATCTGTCATTCAACTTTGCTCTCTGTGCATCTGCACATTTTTCTTTTGAATTTGCTAACTTCTGGAAGGGGGCTGCAAGTTTTCCCCACACGATGCAGCAGGAAATTTCTTTCCTGGCCAAAGAATACTCAGCCACTGCTGGTGGCACTTCAGGATCTGCTGTTCAGCCTGTGCATCTCCACAGGCAAGGAGTGACTGATGTCACCCTGGGAGAGCTGCACTTGTCACACAGCAGCTCCTTATCCCCACCGTGAGCTGCAATCAGCTCTGTCCCCGTCCCACCAGGTGCGTTTGCCCATCAACAACAAACTCCAGCTGGGCTTTTCCCAGCCCAGCCTTTCATTAGCTGTCCCAGCCTCCCTTGAATTCCAGCTGCACCAGCAGTGGCCATTAAAAACGCCACTTTGTGCTCCCTGGCTTTCTGCCAAGGATAACTCCTGCTTCCTACCCTCAGTGCAGATGATATTAAAGGTGCACTCTCTCATGACTCTCGTGAAAGCAAACCCTGCTGGAAACCCCCAGTTTCCTCAGAGCTGCCAACAACCCATAATGGGAGGCACGCTGAGAGAGGGAATACACAAAAACAAAAGGGCAGTCGCTGCCAGCAATTAAAGCAGCCCAGGCTGGGCATGGCTGGCAGGCCAAAATAAAGGCTGACTGCCACCGTGGTGGGGCCAGGCCTGGAAAGTGCCATCCCAGAGCATGGCGTGTTTCCCTCTGTGGTTTATCTTCTGAATGGAAACCACTGTGTCTCCATCTCTCATTTTAAGAATGGGAGAAAATTGCCCATTCCATGGCAGACCTACTGATCTAATTGCCATTTATAAGACAGCCAAGTGACAGTCACTGATGCAGCATTTAGACATCCTGAATGTATTCCTTCCCGTACCCAGCGAGCAAAGAACAACGGAAACAAAAAGTTCCAGCCAGATCATTTAATTTGCATCCCTGCTTATTGACATTTCCATAGCAACTTCATTAGGAAGTCATTCATTTTAATTCTCCTGCTTGTTTTGTTCATAAATTCCTGCTCAGTCCTCTTTCCAATGGTGGTAATTTGCAGGAAAGGGGTTTTTTTTGGTACGAGTCAAAGAAGTCACTCAGAAACAGACTGACAACGTCTGGGGATCTACATTTTTTGCTTAAAAAATGAAAATAAGGAATGTGTTTGGTTTACCTTGAGGGAGTATTATGCAGATCATGATTCATAAAGGCATTTAAGCACATGCCTCACTCCATCCAAGGTAGGGCTTTAACTCACTTGACTTTCACCTGAATAGGCCTCAACATGAGCCAAAAAACGTTCTTGAATCAGGGCCTTAAAACATCTGTCAATCATCACTTACTCTACAGGCCTATGAAGTATTAATGCACCGAGGCCAACACAATAAATAAATGAAGCCAATAATGTACAAACTGTTACGGGCAACTAAAGTAACTCAAAACATATGGTTTTCCTCATGATCATAAAGTCACTCTTGGTTTTTGTGTGGTGTGTATACACCAAGGCCTTTCCTCTCTCCTGTTATTTGAGTATCTTGGTAATCATCCCACCTGAAAGTGTCACATAAAATCCATAGGCCTTTTTAAGCCCCTTGGGCTAAAGTCAACATTTGATCTTGGAAAGGAAACCTAAATCATCTTCTCTGGAAAATCTTTCACGTGTATTTATAAATTATTTTTCTTTTTCATAGTTGTTCCAAAGAGCTAAAAAAGGTATAATGGAATCACTGAAAATTTCCTATGAAGAAGAATTCACAAGGACAGCCCTGCAGAGAAATAAACAGCAATGAAGCTAATGTAGTTTCTCTCTTTGAACTTCTCCTACAATCTAAGGTGAGGAAACCCAAATTCTTTCCCCAAATGATTTAGCTGGGAACAGACCCAAATTAACAGATGGCAGAAGCCAACCTCATTACAGGACAAAACAGACAGAAGCAGAAGTCCAGTACATGAAGGATAAGGAGAAAACAAAAATGAAGATATTGAAATGCCCCTGCCAACCACCTATTGCATGCAGCCTGGAGATATATATGCAGATATATATTTTATATATTAACCAGCAGACACCTGATTTTATAGCAAAGTCCCATAGTTTTAAGTCTGTCACATTTGAATAAAGGTTCTCAAACCAGCTAAAAAGAAAAAGGAAATGTAAGACATTCATTAAAATTACACAGCATGAGGATACAGGATTTTGTTTTTGCTCTTGAAATACGCAATCAAGTAAAAAAATGTATTCAGGTGACTGCTCTAAACGGCGAGTTTTGTGCTTACCCACTTTTCCACACCTTGTGCTTTCTCAAGTAGAGCACTTAAACAGGATGAGTTTTTAACCTAAAGTACCATAAAACTGTAAATCAAAGCCTTCTGAAGAGTTGCAGTGAAATTTCTCCTGAATCAGAGACGGCTTCAAATTGAAGGATCCAGATCCAAATCCAAACAAGCTATTCACACTAAATAAAATCTCTCTACTTATACACAACTGATTAAGTCCTCTTTCCTTTAGGTGCTGCTCCTATGAGAAGATCTTGGGAAAAGAGATTTCTCCATCTCCTAAGATGCACAGCACATGTTGCTTTGTACTGAATGTGTGAACATGGCACTGCTGAGCTCTTTCAAAGAGCACATGCTAACACCTGAGGATTTCTTGGAGCACAGCTTAACAGCTGACACACAGAAAACTCAGAAATACCGTTCCAGCAGTGCTCCCCACCTCCTCCACTTTCTCTGAAATGCTACTGTTAAAAGATTGCTTTAATATCTCTGCTTTGATTTATTTACACTCTCCCATCCCTCATAACTGCCTTGTTATGATTCATTCTGGCTTCCCAACATTTCATCAGTCATATCAGCTCAGGGTGCAGCTGTATTTCAAGCAGAGATTTCCACAGAGGGCACCAAATTTCTCAGCACCAGAAGGCAGGATGTGTCCCACATGCACATTCCACTCGTGCTGCAAGCTCATCCAGAGCAGGGGGTTTGCTTCTCTAACAAAGATGGGGAGAAAACTAAAAATCCAGGCTGCCCTGGGACAAGGCCACTTGTTTTCTCCACTGTGAGAGTCTGACATTTATGTGATGTCAGTATAAACCGCGTGACATTATTCTGTGACACACCGCCGCACGCAGCAAGAATTTATATCCTCGTCTGACATAATCCATGGCTTTGCTTTTAAGCCCGGAAAAATAGACATTGCTGATCCTTGATTGGGAGTGATGCCTCTGGAGAAGGTATTTTCCTGCCTTCTATCACTTTTATCACTAATTATGACAGATGCTGTTCAAAGGGCGGCTTGCATTCAGAAAAATCATCACAATTGTATGTCTGATACCACGCTTTGGTCATTATCAATGAATGAAAGCTGATCTTTCTGTGGAAATCATTACCCTGGAAGAACAAGGAGAAAACAAGAAGATGAATGATCAAATGAAAATTGAAAAGAGTTAATTTTGTCTCCAAGGAAGTGTAGGTGTCAGCGGTGCAAGTGAATAAAGGCCTCCAAGAACAGCATTTTATGCAGTTTTTAGAACTTTCTGTTGCAAAATGGAACAAACTGCCAAAAAAAGCAATTAAAAATCCACTTGGAATAAATAAAAGTTTAGCTGTTATGAAAATAAAACTTCCTTATGAAATTTTTAAGCCTTAATAAAGCAACATACTATAAAAAAAGTAAGAAAAAAATTGAAGAAAAAAGTACTATAGAAATATTAAAAAACCCTCAAGCTTACTGCTTTTAGCCATTCTCCTCCAGAAAAAAAGAGATCTATCTTAGCTAAATTTTCTGCAAAATGTTTTGCTTTTCACAAGATTTCATTTCCTAGTAGAAGGCACTTCAAATAAAAAATTTTCAAGCACTGCTTGGAATTTATAGGGTTCGACAACCAGTATTTGTCTTGTACTTCAGGTTTCTGTGTCATCAAGAGCCCCTGTGACACAGATGAGCAATAAAATAAACATTGTTACTTCAGAATTGATCTTGGTTTTATAAAAATTCACAGATTGTTCGTAATTTTCCAACAAATCCATCTTTCACAAAGAAGTCTGAAATGCTGAGACTTCTGAGCAGTGACAGCTGCTTTGAAAAATACATTTTGTGATCCTTTAAATTTAAAGGCTAATAAAATACAGATTCTGGGGGAGGAAGAGCAGGCAGGGAGATTCTGCTCTCTCTCTTGGCATGGATTATTGCAATAAAAGTGTAGGGATGGGTCTCACGGAAGTGGGAAAGAGGAAAAGACAGGGCAGACAAACAACTGGGACAGTGTTGGGTAAAAATCCTTGAATGACAACCTGAAGGGACACAGTGGCATTTCCCTGTGAGCCTGGTGCAGGATGGTGCCCTGCTGATCAGGATGTTCATTAACTAATTACTTAAAAAGTGTAAGAAAAATAATTAGTAAAGACTATAGGGGAAAAAAAAATAATGGATAGGGAAAGAAAAGCTGTAACAAATTCTTTTATGGTGATGATAATTCCCAACCAGAACAAATTGCCAAAAAACGGGAGCAAAATTTTTTGATTGTTAGAAATTTTTCTATTTGAATTTGATAATTTTTTTAGTTTGAAAATACTCTAATTCAAACAAAATTCATTTAAGTCATGAGATACTTGATTTGTGAAACAACCAAACCAAACAAGTAATAACACCTCCTTAATTAGCTAAATTTGTTTTTCTTTCTCCTTGGACCTGGAGTTGGAGAGCCAAGGCCCTGGCCCATGTGTTTTCCCCAAGAGCACACTGTACCAAAGATAAAACCCCCCCCAAATTCAATAATGTTGGGAAGAAAAGCTGAGTATTTATTTTGATTTTTCTGGCTCCTGCTCATGTGTTCTCCACACTCAGGACTGGGAGGCAGTGCAGTCCACAGTACAGTGGTGAGGTGATCCTTTATGTCATCCTGAGTGAAAAGAATTTCTGTTATCCAGGTTGGACCTTTTGATCTCACCACAGCTCTGTGTAAACCTCAGGACTTCCTTCACACAGACAAAATCAGAAAAACAAAATAAACCCCAGATCCATCTCTATTTTGTTTCCAGTGAACTCTATCTGTTTAAAGAAGAGATGACTGTTATCCCAGATAATAATAAATATTCTGCTTGGAATTTATTTACTCTTAGGTGATATTGGCTGAGAGATTTTGCCCTTCAATTGAAATTTCCACATGAATCACTGGAAAAATTTATAAGAGTTCTTTACCTTAGCCTTATTCCTACCTTGAAGTGAAGAAATGTGTCTGTAAAATCACATTCTGAGTAAAAATCTGAGTTAAGTACTGGAAAGGCACCAAAGTTACCCAAATACCCTCTCTTTAGATGTCTGCGCTTCTCAGACTCATCAAGCTGTTTCCTTCTGTATTTCCTGGCACAGCAAGGCAGAAATTAAATTGCCTCTCTTCCACTTGGAAAGCAAAAACCCACAAAGTTTCTATTTTAATAGAAACCTTGTCCCTCTTCTGCCCAAACTTCAAGGAGAAGCCCTCTGACACACGATCCAGCCGTGTTTAAACACAACAGGGCAGGATGGCCCATGCCAGACCCTGAACTCACCACTGAGCCTCCAAAAGGAACCTGATTCCCTTTGTCCCTGGGTGCCACGGAGAGCTGATGTCATGGAATGCCTCTGAGGAGGAATAATACCATCAGCACTGTTTATTTAATTAGCAACCAGGGTAAAACCCTCCTAATGCAGCTTGATCAAGGGTCAGCTCGAGGGGTCTTTATCCGAGTATGGGTAGCCTGCAGTGGCTGAGGCTTAATAATAATCTCTAGACTTCAATTTCCTACTAATAAAGGGTAATATAATGTAGGGTAAGCCCTCTTATTTGTTCAGATCTTTTTAACCACTGAGGAGCTAATATGCAACAACTGAACAAACAGTGGCCACACAGGTTTCATTTTTAGAAGCACAGATGACCTCTGATGAAAGAAATGATCAGTCAAGCTCTGAGGCAAGGATGGAAAGCCAGCTAAAAAATGCTCTTTTTTTTCTATTTTTTTTTTTTTTTCTTTTTTTTTTTTTGCTGTGCACTGAAAGAAAAGTTACTTTTAAATAATCATTTATGATATGAAGTGAAAGTGCCTGAACACGACTGTGGAATTATTACACTACAAAAATATTATGGCTTTCAATTAATTTGTGCTTTAGGTTCCAATGAACAGTGCAAGTGTATTTTACTAAGTAGAGTCTCTAGAAATCCCTGCAGTAGTTACATTTCATTTGTGAAGAAGTTGCTGAAGTCTGAACATTGTCTCTGTCCAATTTGAATGCCACCTAAGCTCCCTGTGTTGTTTTCTGCCACACACACTATCCCAAATATCTGCTAAAGTTCAATCTGCCTCAGAAAACCCCTGCCTATGCAGCTCAAACACAAAAGATTTTTTCCACTACAGAAAAACATGACTAAAACATGACTTTTTCCTGTATTTTTTCTTAAATTCCAAAGTCTAGATACTGCAGTAGCCTCCAGATGTCAGGGCCAATTTCAGCACAAATTCAAGACAGCAGAGACATGTCCAACATGCCCACTTGCTGGAGGGGGAAAATAATTCTCTTTAATCCAGGAGTTTTAAGAATGTGTTCCAATTTTTTTTTCTTTTCTTCTTGAAACTTGTGGGGTTTTGTTTCCAGTATGCTCACAGGTGTCTGAGTTCAGTTTGCAGTTCTTTGCTTGCCCACCATTCTCTGGATGCCACCTGCCCCACCTTTCCTCTAAATTTGCCACTTGCTAATTTACCTGGGTGGTTGCTCTGACAAGCACCACCCTTAGGGATGACCCTGAGCTTGCACTTCAGCATTTTAATCCACTGAGTCTTTTTCGCTGGGATGGGTGATCAATACTGAGGGTCAGATTTATGTCCCTCTAAACGTATTAGCTATGAAATAACCATTGTTATATTATCAGGAAAGAGCTGCAATAAAAACAATGCTATTATGGTTTTATGCCTGTCTGACCAAAACAAATTTGTAGACAAAGTTGTTAAAATCAAATATTGAAAGTACTTGTAAATACACTGTAGTATTTTATCTACACGATTCCTTTTACTTGCGTAAAGAAAGAAAGAGAAGCAAATTAAAGAATATGGTCTCCAGTGAACAGGAAATGTAAATCCTATTAATGCTTATAGGAATTTCACCTACTTTTAAAGGGCAGTATAGAAGACCTTTAAACTGATTACCTAACAAATGGCTATAAAATGAGTATAACTTTTTTTTCAAGTATTACATTGCTCTGTTTCCAACTCCACATTTCATGGATTTTACAGCCCCGGAAGTAGAGTTTGTAAAGGTTATAAAAAATGTGAAAAATATAGAACAATGGAAAAGAGCACAAAAACTTAGTGTTTACCAAAATAATAATAATAAAAAATCACTAGAAACTATGGTTAACTCAACATCAATAAAATAAGTGACAATATGGTTGTAATCACCAGGCAGGGTGTATTGGATAAAGAAGGAAGTTCTGGTGGTAGTAAAGTAACTTAAAAGCACCTACTTAGAAGGCCAAAGAAATTAAATAGCAGCAGGGCTATGGAGCATCTCTGGAAAATCTGCACTGGACCATTTTGAAAAGACCAGTATTGGTGTAAACAGCAAAAATTCTGCAGCATGTAAGAGAGAGAGAGAAGGGCACAAAGGGGTGAAATAACATAAAATCTCTTATTTAACAAAAATATGATCTGAAGGAATCTGATTAAGTTCGGTGACTGACAACCTCATGCTTAATTTTCCCTGCAAACATACTCTAATGGTGCAGAATTCTCAGCATTTTATTCTCATTCTCCCCTTGCAGCAATATAAGAAGGATTATTTAGGATTTTGGCAGGAACAAATGCCTCACCAATTCCTTCCAGAAATGTTTGATTCCAATGAATCCTGACACAGTGAGAATTTAGATTTTTTCAGATAAGGTTGTTGACAAGGTGTTTGAGGCTACATACTCTCTTCAAACCTTTTGACAGCACAGCAATTTGCTTTCTGTTCATGCATTTCATAAAAGTTTTTGTTTATCAGCACCACCCTTCTCTCTTCCCAACTCTCCTCTTCCACATCTTCTATTCCTCTGTGCCGTGGATTTCTGGTCTTCATTCTGACTGGTTTCTACAAAGGCATTAACAATATTTTTTCTTCTCATCTTCAGGCTGACACAATTCCTGGTAAGTGACCTGTACTTGGATTCCCACCCTCCAGTCCCCCTCTGATGGCAAGCAGGAAACTTTCCCCAGACAGCTCCTCAGCCAGCAATGATGGAATAAAGCTGTAACATCATCTCCCATCCTTCCAGAGCTCCTTAGCCCTTTCTGCTTCATTTTTCACTGTCATTGGCATGCCATAGATGGTGACTTGTTAGATTGGAAGAGGTTGCATTGCAAATTAATAACGAACTAGCTAAAGTAATTAGCTAAAGACTGATTGCATCCTATGTCCTCAAATGCTGTAATCAGCTTTCAAAAGCAGGCACAGCCAAACAACATCAAATCATAGTATTACTTGGGAAAAGAAAAAAAAAATCTCAAATAAAACAACCCAACTAAAAAACCCAGGCAGTCTTTTCTCAGTCTTGGTTAATAAAATAAGCTACAAATTTATTCCTTGAAAAAAAAGAAATCCTATGATCTAAAATAAAATAAAATAAAAATAAATGTCAAAATAAATGATAAAATGGGGGAATTAAGTATTTACTTGCAACACAATATGGGATGTTTCTCACATGTAATATTTATACATAAAATTTCACTTTTGTTGAGTTGTACAGGTCAAGGAGATGTCCAGGTCAAAAGGTCCTGTGAAATTTGGACTGCAAACCTCTGCTTTGCAAATTGTTGAATTTCTGCAATGCAAAATGAAATAAACATAAGTCTTTATCCTGTATTGCTTGCACAATCAGATCATTAGATAATTAAAACAACAAAAGACACGCAGAAATATTGGCTATGGCTATAGATGCAAATCAATTACTCCAGAAGCAATTACTTTGGATCTAAATTAGCCAGGGTTATATGAGAGATATATAATATTTAATTTGCTGTATGACTCTGGCACAAATCCAGTCAGCAGCAGCAGCAAACAAAAGTCACCCCTTCTCATTCAAGGTAAGGAACAACCCAATCACTCTCTACTGGTGACTCCAGCTCTTAAAGCAAAGATTAATTAGTGCTGCAATAAGTTCTGGCATGGAAAGGAAATTGTCCCATCACAATTTGACTCAGAACAAAAAGATCTGACCAGAAGGCAGAATGAGCACTGGGATCACAAACCCTTCCAGGACAAGACAAAGGAAGGGAAGATTTCTTTCACAAGTGTTCCCCCTATTTTGAGAAACTCCATCAATTTGCTCATGGCAAAACTGCAACATTCATGTTTCCTTTTTTGCCAATCTGAGCATGTGGCACCTTTCTCATGCCTTTCTGGGATCTGGCTCCCAAACCCCTCAGTCCCTGCCCTACTCAGGGCAAAACCTCAGGAGCAGCTTGGATTAGGGGTGCTCAGGGTTCAGTATGTGGTGAGGTGCTTCAGGCAGTATTTTCTGTTGTTCAGGAGGACCTTACACAGCCTGTGCTCTGGAATTTTCAGAGGAAAGATTTGCATTTTCACCTGTTTACAAAAGAAATTTTAAAATCTTAGTCCACAGCTATAGAAAAGTGTCTTTCCTTTCTCAGCCAGTCACCCAGATTTGGCAAGGGCTGCTCTGGCACACATGCCAAGATCTCCAGGGAAAATCTTCACCACCATGTTCAAGTTCACTTTGCATGGGGAGAACTGCACAATGAATGTTTTTTCTTCTCCTAAAGCCAAAAAAAGCCCCTTGAAAACAGCTGCAGATCTAAGAGCTCTGAAGTTTGGTTGATGTTACTCCTGCCCCAGGAAAAGAAGTCTCTGTGAATGATTGCTGAGAGCACAACCCTGAGGTACAGCTGGCCATTATCAGGGCAGGTAAAATACACTCACATTAGTTGTAGGACATGTAGAATCTCTCACATGTCCCAAAGCACTTCAAAAAGCTACATAATTTCAGATAAATTAGTTTTTGTGTCAGGCCAATGCAAATCTAACGTCACAGTCAAGCCTTTTCTTTTTGGTGAAAAGCCCAGTGGAGGCAAGAAGAAGTTTCATTTTAATTTCCCCTCAGAGTAAGAGGAGGTGGGGAAAAGGGAAGAGCTGAGGTCTTTGGTCACAGGGAAAGAAGGTAATAAAATCCTACAAAAGGAGAAGGGTAATAGCTGTAGCTCATCAAAAAGAAAATTGCTCAAAATACCATAAGTAGTTCTAAGAAAACCTCAAATCCCCCTTAAGAACTTAAAACTGGGCAAAACTGGGGCTTGGAGTTGTTCCGATTATCTTTGTGCTGCTAAATCAACTCTCTTTCACTGCACATTTAATGTGCCCCTCTATAAACAAACATTTGGGTGAGTAAAGTTCAAGGACAGGGTAGGGATACAGGAAGGTTCAGTATTGGCAGCAGATCTCTCCAAACCAGTAATTTCAAGACAGGCTTTGGAGAGCTAGCCCCTTTTAACACAGTAAATGAAATAAACTATTAATCAGGGGGACAGAAGCTTTTGTCATGCCTGTGCCTCGGCCCCCACCACCTCCTGATGAGGGGAGTGTGAGCACAAAGCCCCCATCCCTGATCTTGTGCAACTACTGGAAAAACAAATTACCAAGCTAGGAATGTGAGAGAAAGAGCAATTAAATTTTTTCCCCCCTTTTTTAATCAAGGACTGTTTTGCCTCGGGGGCTTAGAGGGATAGGAAATCAGGCTTTTCAAGCTTCTGCAGAGTAGGCTTCGGAAAAATATCTGTAGCAGACATCCCCGTCCTTTACAGATTGTGCTCTGCCCTTTTTCCTTTCCCTTATGGCACACGAGTGGGGGGAGATTTGTCAGACCTTAAACTTGTCACAAATGTAGTCGCTAACCATTTGCCCCCGTGTTCAGATGCTCTCGCGATTGCTTTCTCCAGTAATTACTCAGTGGGAATGTCACTGCAAGCTCCATAAGTTGCAGCTAATCACTCTTAAGTGCTGGAAGCAGGACTGTATTTGTGCAAAGAAACAGCAATCAAATACGGTAAGCAGATGGCTGCTCCTTGTCCTGTTACCACACTGAGCACAACAGATTAAGCCATGATGGATTTATCAGCACTGATGGATACATTAACACCATACGCTTTCATGGAATAAATAGCTCCTGACATCTCGTCATAACTTCTGATGCCCCAATTTTTCAAAATCTGGGTTGGTTTGGTTTTGGTTTTGTTTTTTTTAAATGAAATCATAGATGTTTCCAACAAAGCTTGTAGGTTTTTCTGTGTTCTATTTAAAAGCTGCATCTCAGCGCCTTATATTATGAAAGACACGATTAAAACCTCAGAAACAGTTGAAGAAATCCATAGCATTTCTCTCAACCATAAATTAAGTATTGTACAAGCTTTGTGACAATCAATAATTGTAATTGATAAGTGCCAGCATTTTAAACTGATGAAAGCATTAGCTCATTTGCCATATCTCGAGAATAACATATAATATTTTGCAAACACCAGTAAAACAAACATAAGTATCCAAACCCTTTTTCTTGCTGATTTATAGGCTGACCTGTAGGCTGGGGGAATGCACTTGAAGGCTTAACTGCTATTTTGCAATCCTAGCAGAAAACACACTCTTAGATTTTTCAGAAGCCCTCACCTTGTGAGATGCAGAAGGGATAAAAAAGTAAGCAATTTTCGAGGAATGTGGGTGTCAGCTGCCTGGGCTGCTGTCAGTAAATGAGCAGTGAAATGTTTAATGGGTGCATGGGTGCCCTGACACAGCAGACACTTCAAACCAGGCTCTGAGCAGCCACAGCCACCATACAAAGACTACAATAGGTTCTCATTTCTAGTCCTGCTGCCTCTAGAAAAGCAGAGTGCTGGCTGCTTAAACTGCAATCAAACTGCTAGCAAACCCATGCACTTTCTGGAGGTTTTGGGGTTCCTGTTTAGGGGTTCACAGTAGTGGGAAACAGGCAGAAAAGCCCATCCAGTGTCATCAGCCAGAACCAGCTGTCCGTGGGCGTGCACCGCTGCACCTTCTCCATTCCTCCCTTCGTGTACCTGAGTTCCTGTACAGGTCATCAGCCTGGTGTGTGCTAATTGCTCATCTGCAGCCTGGGTTTTAAACACCTGATCCATCAAAAGCCCTTCTTCCCCTGCCTATATTCATCTTGTCAGTGACATTTTTTGTAATGAAAGCAGCAGATCTATTGATAGCATCCCTCAACAGAGTGGAAGGCATCCTGCATTAGCTTTGTCTCCTAAACCAGCCTGTTCTATTACAATTGACCTTCTCCTCTTGATTACTACACAAATCATAGTCCTCTCCCCACTCCTCCCCTGCTTCCCTTCCCTCCCACCCCCCAGTGTCTCAGATTATTTTTTCTGTAGCCATTCAATTGCCTGACTGCAGCTGGTAATTGGATTCATGTTTGGAGCAGAGATTTCTATGTACAAGTCTGGAATAATTCACACAGGACCCTGGCCTAGGGCTGAGGCCATATGTGAAACTCAGATTTGAGCCTGTAAAATCTGGAGTACCCTGACAGAGGTATAATCCACTTAGCAGCACAAAATCCTCTCCTGTTTAGAACCTGCACTTATTCTCTTCTCTGAAACTTAAATTTAATTTCACTACTCTTTTAAGGTATTAAGGGCAAGGCGGTTTTATTATGATGACTTGGTGAAATGTAAAAGTGATGCTACTTTGGCAGCTGTCTTGACTCACTCTAGGAAACAATTTGAGCAGTTTTCATGATAACACAATAATTAAACACCATAAAACAATAATAACCCAATCTGACAGCATTCTTTGTGTATACAGCAAACCATGTTGTCTCCAGAGTCTGAAACTCACCACTGGGACCAAGCTCAGCGTAACCAAGCTGTTACACTGAAAACCTTAAGTGCAGTTAGTGGTGTCAGCTTTCCTGCCACACATATTGTATGATTTCAGCATCAATTTACTCACCTAAAGTTAAATAACAGAGAAATTAAATGAAGTCAGGTTCATCCTGCTGCAGCTCTGGGGCTGTGCAGTTTCTCCCTTTGTGTCTCTCAGCCCCTCAGAGAAACAGATTTTGTATTGACTATTAAGCTTACAGAATTTAACTTACCAACAACATTTAGGGCTCCTGAGACCTTAAAAGAAAATAAATTGCCATAATCTCCCCTTTCAGTGTTCACATCATGAGAAGGAAGTAGCTGTGGTTCTATCCATGGTGTCAGTTTCCTACAACCCAGTTCTTCAAAACACAAGAGATTTCCTAATCTCTTCCTAATCAAGAGTTTAGAAATTAGGCTCAGGTGCTATTGTATCCTCTCTATTAAAATATTTTCTTCTGAAATCAGTTCATTACTTGAGTTACTCAGTGTATTCCATTTTGAGACCAGGTTTCCACCTTTACACCTCTGTTTTTGCTGCCAGAGAAGCAGAGGGCTTTGAAAGCTCCTGTGCTGCCTCCCAGGTGTGTGGTTGTACAGGTGGACACCAAAGCTGCCTTCACAGACTGTCAATCAATCAAACAATCAGCCTGAAGCAACTCATTTTGGCCTCTACATCTTCCAGAATATCAGAAAAGAAAGATGACATCTTAAGAAAATATTTCAAAGTTTTGACATTTGACTGAGGGGTCATCTCCTACCAGCAGATCAGCTTTTGATTGTCTGGTGATAAAGCACCTGCCTGCAGTGTGGAGGATTTGGGTTATGCTCCCAGCTGTTCTGGATTCAGAGCAAACCAGGAGCACAGGGGCCTCTGACATCCCTGGGAAACGTGTTCTTTCTGCCCTGCCAAAATCAGCTTCGCTGCTCCACTCCTGTAAGCAGCTCTCCTGAATTTACCACGTGCACACTCTGCAAGTCCTGGTGAGCTGCATGGAGTTCAACTTGAAACTCCCCTCTAGAGAAATTAACTCACCCTTTTCACTCCATGTTCATTTTCAGGCCAAAATGAACTAAATTTTTTGGCTGAAAATATCACCCAAAGTGAGAGATTCCTGCAACAACATTCCTTTGGACAACTTTTCATTTCCAAATGGCTTTTCTCCAGGGAAGGGTAGCTCTGGAGCAGCACACCACCTCAGGAACCAGCCCAAATTAGCCAAAGTACCACCAGAATAAGACAAGAACTTGAAATTATTTAAAATTTTCTTCTCCTCCCCTCCAAGGCTCCTGCACATAATTGATAACTGCCACCTCTTCCATCACTAAAGGTCTGAACTTAGGTTGATAATGTTCACCTGAGCCCTTTGGCTCATGTTATCTATTTGCATCAAGAATGAGAAATTAAACTACTTACTAAGCTTACAGAATTCAACTTATCAACAACCCCTAAGATTCCTAAAACCTTAAAAGAAGAAAAAAATTGCCATAATCTCCACTTTCAGTGCTCCCATCACGAGAAGGAAGTAGATGTTGGTTCCATCCATAGTGTCAGCTTTCTACAGCCCATCTCTTCAAAACACCAGAGACTGCCTAAAAATTTTTGAACTGCTGATTTCTGACACTGTTTTTTTGCCCTTCTTTGCCTCTGGGAGTTCATAACTAAAAATTTGTCTTTGAGGTTGAAATGCTGGTGATGGCCTGATTTCTTCAACCTCACAAACAGGAACCAGCAGTAAGCAGAATTTCTCTTTTCACCTGCATCTATACCACAAATAAAACTTCCTTCTTCACTACCTGATTGAAAGTGCACTGAAACGAATGGAATCTGTCTACTGCTGACAGCACCAACACTCTTTGTGGATCTTATGTCATTTACTTTCCCTAAAACTGCAGTTCCTAAAAGTTAGCATTGAAGCAAAAACCTCATCTTCCTCTTTCTCATTTTCACCTACCACTCACCCTGAGGATTCCTTCCACTACCTCACCCTGTAAGCTTGAAAATGTCACAGGAGTAAGCTTTAAAGCCATTAAGATGACAGTAAAAACCCTTTTTCTTCCCTTCCTTCGACTATTTTATAGCTTTAAACTCTTGGCAAGCTGAAGTGCCCTCAAAATCAGGATGAGAAAGGCCAGTTCTGGCCATGCAGTGATGGAGAGCCTCTTCATGGGTGCTGATCTACTTTCACCCTGCAGCAGGAGGTTGGAAAGATCTGAAAAGGGACCAAAGAGCTCCTTCAGATTGCAGGGTGAGATTCCCATTACAGGTACACTCACCTGGCCAGACATTTCCATCAGGTTTTTGGACTGAAAGAGCTAAAATTCATTTCAGTGGAACAAAAAAATAAACCCAAACAAAAACAAAAATAAAACCACATAAAAGAGCAAATTCACTTGTGACAGATTACATCTCTCTTGGTGGTCATGTAAACAACTGAAAAATAAAGAATACAGGTGCTACCATCTGTATTATCTTAGTTTGTGAGATTTGCCTTAAATTTATATCACAGTGTCTCTACTAATGTAACTAAACCATAATTCTGTCGCTGGGAAACAAAAACTGTCAATGCACTTATAAAAAGTGCCTTACTGCACTTATCTCAGTCAACATTTATTCTGTAAAATGTAATCAGGATGTTAAATGTTTCTGGGAGGTTTGAGATGCCATATTTTGCCATCTGTTCTAATTGTTTTTGAATAATTTGGCAGATCTTGCTTTTGTTGCTGAACTACAGAAGCAGATTTCAGCAGTCTGAATTGCATTGAAAAAAAAAAAAAATCATATTTAGTTCAAAACTTCAACATTAAAGGATCACATATCATTAGGATGTAAGCAGAGGTCCAGAACATCCTGGAGAGAGATAAAGTAGAGGTAAGTCTCCACAATTCTCTATGGGGTGACATGAAAGTGAGGAAAAAATAGCATAGACAGGTGCTGTCATCACATTGTGCAGTATATTCTTCATTTCCTGGCTTATTTTCCTTGAAGAACTCAAAGAATCTTTTGAGTTACTCACCTCTTGATCAGGGCATCTGAGACGTTCACCCAGACCCTCAAAAGGAGAGGACCATTATTGCTCATTTTTAGGTATGGAGAAACAAGACAGGAAGCAATGAATTACTTCCCTGAGGTCACAAAGGACAGCTGAGGGAAAGCTGAAAGCAGCACCCAAGCCTCTCTAGATCCAAAGTGAGATGTCTGGAGTTATCATGGGATTTTTTCAGAACAGTCACTACAAATGGAGCTGAACTGTTCTAGGACCTGGACTGAAATGTTTGGTTACAAAGTCTTACTGCAGCATAAAGGCTAAATACACAATATTGGGTTACTGGAAAAAAATAAGGAGCAGGATGACCCAATATAAATTGGTGTTGAGTAGTGCACAGCAGATTGTCCAGTTATTTATTTTGAAGATAACTCACTCAGTTCAACCTACCCCATCCAAATCCACTCTGATTTTGAAGGAGAAAAACAGGACAAAACAAAAACAAACCCCCAAACCCAGCTGGCATTTAAGAGCCATGAGCTCTGATGCAGTTTCTGGCACTGCTGGGCACATGACCTTCAGCAGGTCCTTTCCAGCCCTGCCTCATTTTCCCATCTGTGACAGAGACCAGAAATTCCTCCCTCTGGTTTCCAGCAGCGATGCTGTGAGAACCAGCGGGTATTTGCACAGCTTTCTGAATGTGACAAAGGCCAGGAAGAGAGAAAACATCATCTGAAGGCTGACCCATGCCAGGGTTTGTGTTATGATGAGTCCCATGTGCACTAAATTTTATGGAAACAGCAAACAGCAGCTCCAGTAACAGCACCAGTAAGGCTGCACTGATGGTTTGCATAACATGTACATAAACGTGCTTGATCCAATGCTTGAATCAGAGACAGAAAGGAGGAGTGTATGAGATTGCTAGGTTTGGTTTTTTATTCTTCAGAGTGTATCTCTGTGCCAGTGCTGGTTCATGATCACATCAGTGCTTTCATCCCCCAGGCTTAGATAAGGCTCAGGTGCAACGTGCTCTGGCTTAGATCTCTCTGCACAGCCTGCAGTGGTGCCCTTACAGCCAGAGCACTCAGCACACACAGGCCCCAGGAGCGCTCCCTTTTCATCAGCTGAGGAAAGAATAACACTTCATTGTCCTCTGCACAGGCTGAACACACTGGGGTGACTCAGGAATAGCTGCACTGCTATTTTTGTCACTGGGCACTGGAGCAATGCGTGGTGTCGGCAGGAAGGATGACGCTCCCTCCCCTCCTGACCCTGCCCTGGCACCATCAGCGGGGTTTGACACCAAATTCCTCAATGGAGAGGATCCTCCCTCTGCCAGATCACCAGATGATTTCATGGATACCACTGCAGGGACCAAGACTAACAAAACCCTTTCTCATTTCAAACTTCGAGATGGTTTCTAAATGCCATATTTTCAAAGATTGACACACCTCTTTATTTGAGGTGTACAATATAAGGTCTGGCAGGACCACTATTAAAAACAGAAGTACAGGTTTCTGTGACTTATTTCTTTAGGAAAACCAAAATCAATCTGTGGTAAGCAAGACACAGTACCCTCACTCATTGTGATATCATCTAATATAATACTGACTTCTAAATTACAGTAGCTTCTTCCAGCACCATAAAAATACATATACAAACAAGGTATTTTGGTATATGAGACCACACACACATGAATTCTGTAACTTAAAAAAAAAAATTAAACTAATGTAGGTTTTTTCATTTGTGCCAGTCTCAACAAAATGCTAAAAAAACCTCCCAACGTTTGCTTGCAGTCCTTAACAGAGAAAATGGGAACATTCCTACAAGTGTTCAATGGAAGCATTTTTAGGAACTTGCTTTTTGCAAAACATTCCAAATGAAAAAATTTAATTTTCTAATCAGCTGTAATGGTAATTGCAGTGCTGAAGCAGAATTTACTCCAGACACAAAGAACATGCAGAAACAAGCAGCATATTTGGATCAGTCAGCGGATCAAATCCGGAGCCGTAGTGTAAGCAAGAGCTTGTTAATTTTATGGAGAAAGGAACCAGAAGATAGCAGGGAAAGAGAGACAAATAAATGAGAACTCAGAAGGACATGGCAGGTTGCCAGTAAGAGAGGGAGCATAAATTCAAATTTACATAAGGGCAAAAAAATTAATGAAGATCAAAAGAAAAAATTTCCCCAAGCTGTCTTAAAGGTGAGATACTGAAAAGTTCTTCTTACTTTAACAAAAAATAACAATAAAAACAGCAATTTTCCTCTAGGAAGCACAAAACCAGCCATTAAGAAGACCTGGGGGAAAACAAGAAAGACATAACATATTCTTTGATTTAGAACCTCATAAACAATAAAGAATGTAATTAGGATAATTTCACTCTCCTTTTCAGACCTAATGCTTACTAAGATGCTGGGCCAAAAACATCTCCTGCACGAGGGAGCATAACCCTCGTTACCTTCAGCTCAAATTACACAGCTAAGATACATAAAGAAATGTAACTTACAGGGGAGCCATGGGCATGAGATGGCAGCAGGGGAGGGGGCTGTCTGAGAGAGGCTGGGGCATCTGGGTCCTTTCTGAGCCTCATGGAGCTCTCAGGGTGTGAGGGATTTCAGGCTCACCAGGCACCTGTAGGTCCAAGTTTCAGCCTGCAGCTTACAAATGACATTTGGTTCCTCCTCAATCCCCGTTCTGTTGAAGCATCCTCTCCCCCACGCCCAACAAACCATTTAGCATGTTCATTTTGTTAGGCAGATCTGGATTTGATACTCTGAAATATGATGGCATTTCCTGCAAAGTGTGCCAATTCCTGTTCCCATCAAGTGCAAGTGCAGCTCAGCTCTGGCCCCTTCATCACTTACCACTCAGAGGCTGAGAAGAGACAACATTTTTGCTTCCCTTTCCATCCATCTCAGTAAGGAAAGATTAGCAGCAGGATTGTTCCTTTGAGGTTAGAAGTCCATGAAGAATAGTCCTGTATCCTGCAGACCAGTCAGGACATAACTCTGAACACAAATACCAGCTGTCTCTGAAATATCTCCTCAACATCAAGTCCATCAACGTCCAAGCACCTTGAGAGATTTTTATGCCTAGAATCTTGAAATCCAAGCCTTCTTTAACAAAAAATATTCTTATCTAGTCTTTCTATACCAATCATCAGCTGTGCATCCCTTTCCTCCTAAACAAGCAGCACTGCATCAATTGAACTCTCATCTCAGAGATGTTTGAAGACAAAATAGCATCAAGAAAATATTACAACATGACATGGAAATGGATACAAACAATTACATCATTACTTAAAAAATACACCTACAGAGAAAGACTAAGAATCTCTAGCCTTGACTGTGGAATAAACCTCAAGTAGGTCAATTTTTGTCTTTCAGAATCCAAGAATTATACGGCTGGAAAATTGTATCTAATAAAATGTATAACTCAGCTAATTAATATCATTGCTCATAAATTCTCATAGAACTCACCCAGCAATCACAGTAAGTGCTGTAAGTGTAGGGTGAACAGTGTTTCTATAAATCCATATCTGCCAAAGTGGGTTAAAACACTTTTAAGTGAAAATTTTAACTGAGGAGCTATAGCATAGTTTATATTAACACGTGTAAAAAATGTATTCCCAGAAGAATACTCTCATATTGCCTCACCACATACTGTAAAGCTCTGTGCTGTGTTTATTTGCAGGAGGAAAACACAAAATGCCGACAGGAAATCCCACATCCAAGGGGGAAAAAATGCATATTTAACAGATGAATCCTGCATCCTCAAATTTCAGCTGAATCCAGTACTACCATACATTCCTCAGGAACCTATTTTTTTTCCAAGGATCTCTACATAAAATCCTCAAGTAGTACTGGAAGGCCTGAGACTGCTCAAATTGTGTAGCATGGAAGATTGTGAACACTTGCTGTTGACATTGTTCCAAGCACACAGCCATGAAAGCTGAAATTAAGCATGTCTTGGCCTGCTCAGATTAGCTATTTATTTATTTTTGGTTTTTTATTGTTTATTTTTGAAGCCCTGTTTGAAATGGAGCTTGAGGAAGGACGCCTTTGTACAGCCTTCAATAAAGAAATATCCACATCAGAGACAAAATTGTAATTGAGCTTCTTTCTAGTAATCTATACTAAGAGGCAGAGGTCTAAAGGAAAACACAGATCAAGTGTCTTAGAAGTGGAAAATAACTGCAGACAAAAAACCAAAAGAGACTACAAAGTTAGGTGAACACAGAAGTGTAATGAAAATCTGCTATGAATATATGGTTTATGAATAAAATAATGATTTTTATTGGAGCTTGAATACTTGTTTAGGGTTTTTTTTAATAAGATTACATTGTGGTTTTTTTAGGTCATCCACCCTTTCCTAATCTCATGCTCTGGATGTTATATGGATTCAAATATTAACTACCACACACAGCAGAAAAGTTCTCAAGTTTTTTTCTCTTTAGAAGAACAGCCCAAGAAGGAGGGCTCCTAAATAAACCCACATTTTACTGTTCAGGTTCTGAGATAGAGTGCCTTGAAATTTCTGTAGAAAGCAAGAAAAATTTAGATTTGATATGTAGTTGAGTACATTATAATAAGGAAAACAAAAATAGCCAGCTCCAGGAGACAGACTAATCTGATCCCACACTCTAAGCAGAAGCATCACCAAGTCCTTGCTTTAGAGATGACCAGAAAAACCCTCTCCTTGTCCAGATCAACCTCCAGTTTGAGCCTTGCAACTGAACCAGGCATGAAAAGCTATGTGGGGACAACTTCTGTTGGGAATGGAACTTGTTTAGAGACGTGAGTTGGCTTAGCATGAACATTTAATTTTGGGAAGGGTGCAGATAGGTGGCAAGGGCTCAGTGCCCGTCCCTACACTCGGGTGAGCTGGTGACACACGAGAAATGGCGTGAACAGGAGTGGTAGACAATGGAACAACGGGTGGGAGCTTCCCCAGGCAAGCCTGAGCACCTCTGTGTCAGATTTATGCTCTCCAGAGGGCTGCAGCAAACACCAGGGCCCACAGCCAGCTCCTGCTCCCACTAATGACATTTTTAGAGGGTGAAGACCTCATTGAATCCATTGATGTTGACCCACGGGGCTCCATTTTCTCTGTGCTGCTCAGTGAATTAGGCAGGCAAGTGCTATTAATGAGAACAGGAGATGTGTATATCCAGTTTCTGACTCTCAGGGTTGCTAACACACCCCATAATTTGAGAGAATTATGTCTTAAAGGCTATGCTATGACAGGGAAATCACTCGTGATGAAACAATGTTTAAGTGGTGGAAAAAGCTTTGTTCTAAGGTTGAATCAATTCCTCTAACGTGGACTTTCAAGCAAGTTTTGGATTGAAATCTCACATTTGGAAATACCTAATTTAAAATAAGAGCTGCTATCTCAGGTGCTCTGGAATACAGAAATGAGGAGGCCTCTTCCTGTGAAGTGCCTGTCTCAATTATTTTTGTCTGGAATCTGCTGCCGTAGTTAATAAAAACCTAAGACATGGACACTTAGGTGTTTTAAGTGATTATAATGATTAAGAGAGGGATTTCTGTGCTGCTTTTTTCAAGAAGAGGTGGGTACCCATAAAAATCCAAGTGACCTAGCACCAATGCCATTATTTTAACTGACATCTGTGAGCATATTTTCTTAGGTTGCATCAAGACAGATGAGGGCCCTTTGTGCCCTTCTGACAGTGATGGCAATCATTAAAGATTTACCAGGGTCATTAAAGTGAGAAATAGCAGTAATGCAGAGCTGGATATCACCATCCCATGTGGATTCCACTGAAGTGCAAAGAAAGCCAGCACAGAATAAGCCAAGATCCCGCTCTGCCACCTTAACATCATTTTACAGAATAAAGGAAAAGGAGGGAAAAAAAAAATATTAAAAAATCACCAGCTTGTCTAGAAAACATGAGAGAAGCACATTTCACTTTGCCAGTAAAGGACACATTTCCCTCCTTGTTAAAGCACTCCCTGTGCTCCCACACGGTGAGAGCTGAGTGGGACCCAGTGTCACTGAGCTGGTGCCAGCCCAGAAAATGTCTCTGCCACATTCTCCTGGGGCATTCCTGCCTGGGAGACCTTGAGGTGGAGCTGCCAGGCACAGCCCACCCACCCTGGCTGGCTGAGAGTGAGTAAAACAATTCCTGGGTCAGGAGGTTGCACCTGACAGCCCAGCCAAGCCTGGGGACTCTTCCCACGGCTCCTGCCTTCCTCTTACTGCTCTCTCCTCTGAGTTTGAACCAGATTTTTGCTGCTCATTATTGACTGTTCAAATCCAATTTTGAAGCAACATCCCACCACACCTTTGAAATTTTATTGTTATAAAGGCACTGTGGCTATTTTTAGAAAAGATCAAAAGAATGCAAAGAAACAAACAGCTGTAGATTTAATCAGCTTTAACATGTTTAACTACAAGCCTGATGACTCAGAAGGCACACACCTTGCCAGAGCAGATATATGTAAATTATTCTAAGGTAAAAAAAAATAAAAATTTAAGATCATAATTGCACACGTGTTCAATTATTATAATACCTTGTGAACTGACATCACAAAAAATTGCTGGGAAAAAAAGGGACAGGGGCTTCTAACCTTGCTTTGATTCTCCCATTCATTCTATCAAATGAAACAGGAAAGCGATCTCCTACGGAAATCAGTCACTGCTCTTGTTTTAATTCCCCCCTTTTGATTTTCCAAGCAGCTCAGATTAAAGCTAGACCTTTCTCCCGTGTGTGATGTGGTGCCTGGCTGCAGGGCTGTGGGCAGGAGCAGCACAAAGCCCTTTGTCTGCCAGGCCTGTGCTGAGCAGCCAGCCCTCATCCCAGGGACAGTGCCAGGCTGCTCAGTGCTGCTGGAAAAATGTTCCCTGTCAGTCACCTGAAAAATGAAACAACTCCCAGCACCGGGCAGGGGGCAAAAATAACCATGGGTTAAAAATAAACCCAAGTGTGGAGATGGCTCTGGGCATGCAAACACAAACTCATGCACACCTACATTTGTAAATACAGGAATAATACACAGCAGCTCTGAGTGCTCCCCTTGAGCCAATTACATGTGAGCACTCTCCTGCATTATGGATGTTGGGTTTGTTGGAGCTGTGGCACTCTGGAGCTCGAGTCCCTTTCAAGATAACTTTTGCCAGTCATGCATATCCCAGTGAAAACAAAAAAACCAAACCCAAACACTTCATGCTCCTATCTCCTCACACCTGATATATTGGTCCTTCGGAGTCAGACATAATTAACACATGATGCACAAGGCTGAGCATGTTTTAAACATATGTTTGACATGGTGCAATCAATCACAGTGCAGCTGATAGCTGGTGTACACTGGCAATGCCCCCCAGGCTCGTGCAGTGCTGAGATAAATGCATTTCCCAGGTCACTGGAGGCACTCACTTCACCTCCTGCCTCATGATACTTCCAAGGAGCGTGTTATCTCGGGGTAACACATGTCTGCTGCTACCTGGCTCTTTAATTACTGTACACAAAATTCCAAATCAGAGCAATTGGCATCTCAAGGCACCGCCGTGCGCTGCACAGTCCCCCCGATGTAAGTGAGCAGCTGATGCAGGAAACAGAACGACCTTGAGAGAGATTTCTCCCCAAAACTGATGGTGTCTCACGACTTTAAAGCACAACCTGATGAAGAACACAATATAAATATTGTAATTACATTTTAAGCTCATAAATTCACAATGGTTTGCAATTCGTTTTTAATATGTAATTTCTCCTTACAAAAGGTGGTTTTTGGGGAAATATACTAATCAGGATCTCTCAAAATACTTTCTTTATGTAATTTCTTAGTAGTAGCGAATGCTTCAGTCATTCTTAGAGATAGCTTTGCACGAGTGGAACCAGCACACACAGACACAAGTTTGCCATTGGGTACCTGCCCTCTGGGGTTTGAACACTGAAAACACTGAGCATCTGCAGGAGAGCATCTTGCTACAGACACCCAGCTGGTTGTACATTTCTTTTAGGGGAAAACTGTTCTTGGACTTGAGATGCATTTTCTCCTAACCAAACCCATTGCTGCAAGTAATAGGATCCCTCATCAGTTGCTGTTGTCCATCAGTCCAAAAAGAAGTAAGGAGAAATCGCCTCATAATCCATGTGCTTCCAAGTAGCTCAGAAAAAAATTCAGTAATTCCTTCATATCAGATTTTCACTGATTTTTTTTAAACACTTAAATATTGGGAAATATCCAGACACATTTATTTACCATAAATCAGGAACTTTGTGAGCAAATGAGGAACTTTGTGGGAACAGAAGGCTTCATATAATCTCTGTGCTATTCTGAACTACAGCTGCACCTCCAGTTCTATTCTGACCCTGAGAGCAATTGGTCCTGACTTGTCATGGGATGAAAATCCATCACTTGAATTGCTTGAATTTGGGATGGCAAGTTGTTATCCAGGCTGTTTGATACACTGCACATCAGACAATATCTTACCATAGCTCACTAAAGGAAGATATGAAATAAAAAAATGTTTAAAAATCAAATAAAAATAATTTTTTAAAAAATATATAGAGCCCTACAGAATGAATAAAGGTGACTTATTGCAGTCCCCAACCTAAGAGCAGGTTCATTAATACCTAAGCCCCATGGTGAGGGATGTTTGTGCAACCTATTCTTTTACATAATCAAAACTGCCTTAGCATAAATGAGGAGCCAAGACACAGTAACATTTATAACTAAATAAAGGGACTAAAAGGTTAAGAAAGTGTCAACAACATCAATTAGCTCTTAAAAAGCAATAGTTATATTAGTTTTTTATTTTTCCCTTGAATCAGGTTGTCTTCCAGAGGCACATGAGCCCTTCTAATCAATTATTTATGAACACATGCAACTTGAATTCTGATTTGTTTTTTACTTGGACAAGACATCTAAACCAGGACTTCTCTAAAAATTGCTCTTCTCTTTAATCCTTCTTTTTTTTTTTTTTTTTGTGTTGATATCTCCATATGTAATTAAAAGTAATTTATGAAGATACCCAGTCCTACAAACTGGAGTTTATTTAGTGTCTATCTACTTTTACAAGTCAAACTGCCTAAAAGGGAAAGATTTTTTGACAACCAAGTTTGAGACAAACTAAAATGGCTGAATCAAAACTAAATTGGCTCCTCAAAATCTTCTTGTGCAAACCAACATTTCTGAGGTCGTCATATCTATGCTGAAAGCATTTTAGGGGTTTTCCTTTGGCCTACAGTCTGCCTGCCTGAACATCCCCACTGCTCCCATGGGCCTGAGATGGTTTAAAAAGACAATTACGCTAATTTCTAATTTCTGAGGAGCAGTTAATTTCCCCTTGAAAGGAAGGCAGTTCACATATAATAAAGAGGCTGTTTGTAGGAGCACACTCACACAATACAACCAGCCAAGCCCACCAACCCCAAACATACAAGCAAAAAGCCATCAAACCCACATCATCTCTCGCATGGATATTTTTTCAGCTCTAAAAGGTGTTGCCACAACTCCTGCCCACCTGTGATTTTTCAGCATCACTTTCCATTATGATCCTTCTCAGCTGTGAGAAAGGAGAAGAATTATGAGCTCTTTCACAAAGGATTTAGTTTTATTTTACTCAGGATGAGAAATTAAGGATGCCCTGACTGACAGCATGTGGTTTCTATTTCTGTTTATAAGCAGCCTTACAATAGTAGGTCAAAAGGATTAGAGGAAGGTCAGTGTTACTGTTTCTAGAGGAAACCAGGAATTGTAGATTCCCTTCAATGTTGCCTTCCAAAGAAAGTGGAAATCTTTATATGACAGGATTTTTCAAACACCTACTCTTATTCACTTTTTTCTTTAGTAATTGAAGTAAAGGAGAGAATTGTGGGATTGTTTACTTATTTTTTCATTTTCATCTATTACAAAATAATCATTGTACACAGAGGAGAAAAGTTAATCCGCTGTCCAATATAGGCCCTGATTTTTTTTTGTAACTACAAAGAAAAGAAGCAATAATATCAGTACAACACACATACTATTTAAGGCATGGAGAAGCTGTAATATCTCTGAGCAACACCACAAATATCACAAAAGAACAAGAAGTTCTCCGCAGTTCAGTGGTTTCATTTTCCAGCCTCTCACAACAGCCTGACCTTGGTGTTCAATAGCACCATAGGTGAAAAACCCTGCTCAGTTCATGTGGTTTTACATCAATTATTGATTTATTGACAACTGACAAATAATTGCCAATCCTTGACCTGTCTATGCAGATCAATTCCAACAGCAGAGCAGATGAGACCAGTATTTTGGGCAATTGAGAAATGTTAATTTTTGCTCACAAACATCCAAGCTCCATGCTGCTCTATCATTTCTTTTCAAGCTGAAGGCTTTTTACAAAGTTTCCCTGCAATTCCCTGTTTTTTTGTTTAATTCAGCTGATGGTTGACTCCCTGTTTAGCATGATGGGTGTTCAGTGTGAGTGGAGAAACTGCATCCTCTACACAGCAGAGCAAACTGGGCCCATTTGAAGTTTCTGCATTGCACAGTGCAAGCCTCACTCTATTAGGAGCTATTTCTCCTTCCAGAAAAAAAAAAATTTAAAAATACTGTAATGCTCCAGTTGCTTTTAATGGTTGAAAAATCACATTCCCCTGAGTGAGAAGATAAGCTGAGAGGATTTTTAATTAAAGCTCACTCTTCCTCATCTTTATCCCAAAGGTCTGAGTCATGCTACAAGCCAATCATTCCCTGACGCTCCAGATGCCTCGCAGGGTACCTGGGTGCTCTCTTTCATAAAAAACAAGGTTGCACGTCACAGACACTTCCTGAATTCAACTAAACAAACACATTTGTGCCAACCAACCTGCAAAATGACATTGTTGCTCTGCTGCAAGGAATGGATGCAGCACGTTTCGGAGCGATCCAGCTGGAAACCGCTCCAGCAGGGACATTCCAGCTGGCATGGGCTGAAGTCAGGGGTGACCACTGCAACACCAAGCAGCACCAGAGCTTCCAGCAGGCTCCAAAATATCAGGTACACATCCTCTAGTTCTTGGCCCTGAGATGGTTTGACCCTGGAAGTGCAGATTTACAGAAGGAAGGGGTGAAATAAAAGAGAATAATTGAGTGGGAATAAATTTATAGATACAACATAGTGACACAAACCACCTAAAGAATCAGGGCTTGTCCAGGGACTTCACTGAAGTTGCTCAAGGCATGGAATTTATCCCAAAGGTCAGGAATATCATTGACAGGAACTAAACCAAAATTAACATCTGTCAGGTCAAAACTGGTGCCAATAAATCCAATACTGTCCCAACCCCAAAACTCTGCTTCCAAAAAGGCAGAGGTGCTCTGCTCCTCAGCAAAAGCTGCACTAACTTTTTTGTACAGATTCCAAGGATGCATTCGGCTGTGCTCACAGCCAAAAAAAAGTGGGTAAAAGAAAAATAAAGAAAACCTAGAAACTCACTTACTGTTGCCTTTAATGGCAGTATAACAAATATATATTATATAAATATTATTATGTATTATGGATTATAGATATGACATATTTTAAATATAATATATAAATATATATTATATAAATATAATAAATAACCTACTTATGTAGGTTTCTTACATGAAAATAACTGAAGAAGCAAAAAGAGTGTAAAAAGAACCAGCTAAAGCTTAGACAAAGTAGGTCTGTGTACTTAAGCAGAATACTTAAATATGGTGAACTGAGCATTTTTTATTTGCCTTTTCCTCAGTCTGTGCTTATATCCTGGGGTTTTTGAAGGTGAGGAAGGTATCAAGGCATTGGGGACACAATTTTCACCGCTTTTCTCCCTCTCCCATTTTTAACATGTTTTGTTGAGATAACATTTTGTTTAGATAATGTTTTGGTTAGATTGGCTGAGGTTTTTAATTATTATCTTTACCACAACCTTGTTTATGTTGCAATGTTCATGATTTTGCCCTGAACTCCTTTGATTACTCATCATATTTTTACAATTTCTGTTTGCAGCACTGTTATCTTTTGATCTTCTGCTGTTTGCCCGTATGTTTAAAGATTTCCAAACTAATTAAGACCATTAACTAAAAAAGACTAATTGCATTCATAAATAAGACGTGGCACTTCTGATTAGCAGGTGGCTCCTTTCTGGTTTGGATACATAAAAGCAGATGGAAATGTGGCAGACTTAGTTATATTTAATGTGCCCACTTCTTTCCAGACTGCTCCTCTTTCCAGCTAATGACAATAAAACAGTAAAATCTATAAAGTCTTCAGATTACTCCTTTTTTTTTTTGGCTTTTGTCATCTCTCATTTGCCTTTCTTGATTAAGGGTTTCCAAACTGTTTTTCCTAAATGTTTTGTCGTTTCTATTTACAGGCTTTAAGGTGCCTGGAAGAACAAGAGGATCAAAAATACTCAAAATAAGTAATCTGTTTCTCAATTTGACATGTAATCAATGGTATAAATAATTTTTAGTGATATTTTTAAAGAAAATATGCTTAAAAAGACATTTTCTGTTCTTATTTTTTGCTGCATTTCCATATTAGAGCAGACATTTATCACTGTTGTTCCTATAGCCAAGATTTTCTTTATTATTATTATTTTCATATATTTTCTCCACTGCCCCAAAATCACTTTTCATAATGCAGAATTAATTCTTACCCAAGGCATTGAGGATATAAAGAATAAATTTCTTTGTTGCCCTGACAATCAATGACAATTTTAGCATTGTACATGTGAAAAAAAAAACCAAACCAAAACCAATAAAAACCAACTGTACAACCACATGACAGTGTGGGAAATTATCACTTATGGGTGCCTGAGGAATGTTAGTAACTTATAAATTTTATTTCTAAAATAAATACACTGCCTTGAAGTTCAGGAAAACAATTTCACAGTTTGAGTGTGTTTGGAGAAAAGAAGTTCAAAAAGAATCCAACATTGTGCTTATTGTACAAAACTCCTTTCTATAGACTTATATGAGAATAGCCCCGGAAGAGATTACCTGGGATTTATGCAAGTGAATTTTGTTTCTATTAGCCCAAATTATCTATTTGACACTAAATTTTGGATGCTTCAGCACTTTTAAGTGGATTTATTTCAGGGCAAGTGAGAGGAGCAAAAAACAAAGTAAAAAAATCAGGCCATAGAGACTAAACTATGTTGAAGCAAAAAAACCCTGAAATTCTTCCCTACCAAATTCTGGTGCTGTGACTGTCTTCAGTGCATCTGACCACACAATTTTTATGTAAATAGATGAGAAAGTAGTGAAAATTTTAAGCTGTCTGTTGCCTAGCAGCTTCACATTTGTTGTATCATGCAACCAAAAGCTGGTTAGAGGATAATACAGACAGTGTGACACAGCATCTGTTGTTTAGAGAAATGTGAATAAAAGAAAGAAAAAGTCAGCAGACAAAGATTACAGGATGGTGATGGTCCAGAGTTTCACCTGCATCCAAGAGCAGGAAGGATTCCCCTAACTCTGGGCCCCTTTTATCTCAGTTCTCACACACTAAAACAATAGGGTTGAAATGCAAAGATATGTAGCTTTTCAGATAGTAGGAATGAGAAAGTGTCCTAAGCCCCAACCACAAATTAAAAGGACTGCCACGGCATTCAAAATAGAAAAATGTGACACCAGGGGATTTCCTGAATTCAGAGCTTTTAATATATCCACTAAATTGTTGTGAGTAACAGTATGCTAGGATTATAAATTAACTTCAGACTGCCTTGTTTTTAATTCTTATTCAAGATATCTGCCTCCAGCAAAAAGTTTAGATGCATAAGGACTTGAGGATTTCATGAGCGCAGCCCCATAAAAATACGTACTTGCTGCTCAATAAACAAAACCTGAAAGTTATGCTGGCCAATAAATCTGAGTAAGTGCTCTTAGTGCAGATGCTATTGAGCACCAGCATCCTGCATCAGCTGTTCAGAGCCCTGCTGTAAGGAACAGGATGACTCAGGGAATTGGTAATGGGATCCAGAGCCTTTCACCCCGGGTCAATCGTTATAATGTGAAACAGAGCAGGAGTCAGTGCCGTGTCAGCCCCGTCTGCTGCCTGCAGCCAAATCAGTCTGTGGCCTCCAGACAATTCCTGCACAAGAAACACTGGAACCACGACAGGCCGGACAGAAACCCCTGGCACTGATATCTGGCACCAGCAAAAGAATGGGAAAGCCAAGAACGCTCTCTGGGGAAATATGTGGTGCTTTTAAAATACTTAAGGGGAAGAGTTTCAGTAAAGAAGTTAAGGGAAAATGGTTTGCAGCAACTTTTCATCTTTGTATGGTGCTGACAACTCTTGTGGGCTTGAAGCTACTTGAAGCTACTTAAAGCATTCACCATTCACAAAGAATATCAGACAAGGCAAATTTTGTGTCCCATAAATACTGGGCAGAATCCACAACCTGCACACATCAATATACTGTGTGAGGTCACCTCTGTAACTACCCACAGCCTTCAGCTGCTCTGACATAGCTCAAGCCTGAAGAGAGATGTGGGTCACCATCACAATAACAGGCAGACTGATTTTCAGATCTGTTAACAGCTTTTTTTGAGGGTTTCCAGGGATTAGCTGCATGTTCTGATCTCTGTGTGCCATTGTGCAGCCTCAACCTGTTGCTCCATCACATCCACCTCCACTCCCACGGCAACAAACTGCACTGCACAGTCACTGCAGAGTTTAAATTCCGAAATACTGAACAGCACTGCTCATGCAGCAGCAGACCTTCCACTATGGAGAGGCTAACAACGAATAATTATCAAAAAACACGAAGGGAAAAAGGAAAAGTTCAGTCATTCTGCATGGATCTGAAATGTTTAACTTCAACATTACCAAGAATATCAGTGAAAAATACATCAGGGCTGCCTTTATCAGGGACACATGGTACTGATGGGCAGCAGGTCTTTTCTGGAAAGAGGATCTGGATTAATTTATTCTGGTGTTTATTGTTAAATTGCAAGGACAAACACTGGGAGCCGTGTTAATCCTTAACTGTGAGGATGCTGACAAATCTAAAAACCTGAAAAATACTCCAGTATCTCAGCTCATCATGGAAAAAGTTTTAATCACCAGAGGAAATGTATCAAGTTATCAGAAATTTCCCTACAACCACGTGGATGGACTCCCTTTTTATTACTCATAATACTATTCTGAATGAGCCAACATGATTTCTTTAAATGTTCTGTACCTCTTAAACTAATAGAAGTTCAGCTATGTTAAGCAGGAATCATGAATTTTTAAGATAACTTATTTTCCTTTCATAAAACCTGTATTATTTACCTTGATTACCAAATTACAAAGCTCAGCTAACAGAAGTTAAGCATGTTGGCCGCCTCTAACCTCCACAGCATTTTCATTTTTGAGTGTTCCTTTAAAGCAAGATGTTGTAAGTGGTAACAGTTGTTAATATTTTCCTTCATGTCTATGGAAGTTTTTTTCACTCCTCAGTTGTGCTTAATTTCTTGTGAATTATTTGTAGGAGTAAAACGTATGGAAATGTTTTTGTTAAGTGGAGATTAAGCTTTGACTATCATTTTTTACCCACTCCTTGAATGTAAAAATACTCTTTTGGTGATGAAAAGTAAGTACACTTCTTAAATTTCAATATTTTCTCCTAGATTATGCTAATAGCTACAAAGACTGGTGGGTTCTGTGCCTAGAAATAGCTTTAACTACAACACTAAGAAAATTAATTTTTGGTTGACTAGTGGGACTTTTTAAAATTCCCTTTAAAATGAAATTTAAACTAGAGAAGAATATAATTCCAAAATGAAAAACATTTTAAAAAATTCTTAGGTGGGTTTCTTGTCCCCATTCCTACCATTCAATCTGGAGTAGGCAAAGAAGAAAAGATGAAAGGGGAGGAAAAATACTTTGAAACCGGTGTGACATCAGCCAGTGCCAGTCAGCTGAAGAGGCATTTGTCTTTCTCAATTCTCCCTTGAGATTTTTGGTGCAGGCAGATTTAGGAGGTCAACAACAGGATTTTGGCACCTGTTTTCCCACCAGTTTTTTAATGAGAGCAGAGCATCCAAATCCTCTTTGGACAGCTTTCAAAACAGCAGCTCCAGCTTCTTCATTAAGCTTTTTGGGGGACAGAAAGGTGGCCAATTCCAGCACTCAGGGCCATGAGGATCTCTCCAGGGTGGGGCAGCCACGGGACAAGCAGAGGGGGAGAGGCACAAACCAGAGCTGGGGCTGCCCCTGAGCCCCCTGCTCTGTCTGATGGAGCCTAAGCCTCGTAAGGATCCCCCAGCACCACTGGGAATTAGGAATGCCCACGAGGCAACAAGCTCTTGGTAGGCAAACCAAACCCACACACATATCGCTTCAAAAACCTCCCCCCAGCCCTGAATCCTGTCTCTACCCTCTGGAAATGCACCCACTTCTCATGACATTACTTAGGTCATCCCTCTAACCCCACCCCTCTCTTCGATATTTTATTTTAAGTTTCAATAGGTACATACAGAGGGAAGAGAAGCCCTGCTACTTAACATGTTCAGTTTCCTGAATTTGTCTGTTGTGCTTGATCTTTTGCTGTTGCACATGCACCTTATACTTTTGGAAGTGCCTTTTCATGCAGCTACCATGCAAATAACTGCATATTTTAGATAGCTGAGGTCATACCTAACTGGGTTCCCAAATTTAACTTTGAACTGGCCAAGAGGTGAGCTGAGTTTCCCCCACCAGGATTGCTGCTTCCTCAGCCTGTGAGCCTATTCCCTGGCCTGTGACAACATGGGGAGAGGAAAAGGGTATCTGACAAGTATCTGGCTCTCTCCCACGACCAAAGCATCCTTGCTGAGCTGAGGGACATCACTCCCAGAGACCAGCACAAATACATTTCTCACATGCATTTGCATAAGCTAAATTATCAGCTGCTTGTTGGGCTGCTGAGGTTTTTTTTAAGCAGTCCCTTTTGCTATTCATAATCTCCATGAAGATAATTCATGGCATTTGGTCCAGCTCTTTCAGCTTGTGGAGCAGAGCTGGCTAAGCTCCTGGCAGAGTGCACTGGATTAAATGCAGGTAAGGGTTATGAATGGTGAGCTGTAATTTACTGACAGCAGCAGGGGGGAGACAGAGGGCATGGTGTGGTTTTCAAGGCATGAATTAAAGTTCTCTGGTGAAATGAGGGTGCTTTGAGCTGATTAAATTATAAGAAACGTGCACCTGGGCTGCATAAAGATCTGATGTCCTCTCCCTGGAGTTTGACTGATAAAAGAAGTGATGTACGTCGTAATTTCTGCATCAACTGAAAGTTTAATACGTGTAATTGGGAGCTGCTTTTCTTCTCTGAAATTGCAAACACAGAAAATTGCAGGCTTGGTGCCACTGATGAGTCATTGTTGGCCTGCTGGACCTGTATTACAATGGCCATACACAAAGAGAACCATGACACCCCAGTTTACCATCATTATCTGTTTCCTTTTCAGTTGTTTCCACAGCTGAGCAGCTCAGACAGAGCCTGGGTCAAGTAGCAGGGGGAGGAGTTGTTGAAATGGTAGCTTTTAAGGGAGATGAGTTAGGTATGATCTCAGCCATCTAAAATACACAGCTATTTGCATGGCAGCTGCAGGAAAAGGCTCTTACAAATGTATAAGGTACAACAACATCAATAGAAAAATGCAGAAAAATGAACACGATAAGTAGCAGGGCATCATCTTCCTCTGTATGTACCTCTTGAAATTTAGAACACAATATAGAAGAGAATTTAGTCTATTTTGCTAAAATGGCAGCTAAAGATACCTTAATATCCACCAAAAAAAGTCAGCAGTTCAGTTGTTGAAGCACTTCATTGCCAATGATTTCTTCTTTAATCTTGTTTTCATCACAGCTCCAGAAGTCTGGAATGGAAATGTAGACACATTACTCTTTTCAGACGCTCCAAATCTGAATTTAAAAACCCTAACTGCTTTAAACTGGAGGTTAACAGAGCTTATTAAGCAGTTGAAAGCAAATAAATTATGAAAATAATGTATTCTTTCTTTAGAATTAAAGTGGGGGAAGAGAAACATCCATACTTGCTAGATCAGAGTAATATTCATAATTTTTAACATTATAAAGCAGAAATATTTGGGGGGAAAAAAGCCTATGAGAGGCTAATCTGCAGTTCATAATATATATTTGCATAAAAAGGTCAAACTTCACGGGCACTATCACCTTGGAGAGAATTAACTCCTTGAATTAGGCTCGTACTCCCTCTTTTAATCTTGAAGAAAAACCACATTCCTCCAAATCCAAGCTCTGTGGTGACCATCACACAGCATCCCTGGGATACACAGCAAGGCCTGGACTGGGTTGATTGCTTACACAGCCCCTACACAGAGTCAGAGGAGTATTTCTCACAAGTTGTTGGGCATTGAAATATCATCTGGATAGATCTGGCATCTCTATTGCAAAGAGGAGATATCAGTAAAATGCATAATAGCAGACAAACCTTGATATTATTTTGTCTGACAATGGGCAACCACTGTCACTGGCTTCACAGAAGAAAAGGGAAAACAGGCACTGATTTTGTTCCCAGTTTTACTGATGTAACAGTAAACCCTCTTTTGTTAAAAGCAGAAATTTTCTTCTCTAATGCATGAAACCTTCAAGGTGAGTAATTTATTTTAACATAACTTCATCCTAACTAGAAAAGGAATCCAACCTGTGGTAAACCCCTCTGGTACCAGGGCTAACCACAATTTCTTCTCCAAATAAAACTGAAAGCTATTATTTTCTCCATGAAATGAAGTGAAAATAAGGAAATACGAGAACCTGTACAAGTTAGATTTAAGCTACAACCAATAGCAGCTCTTATGCTGCAGGCACTCATCATTTGTTTCTTCAGGGATTGATACAAAGGGAGAAGTCCAGTTTAGAGTAATCAGGTGGAAAAGCCCATGGAAATCTCGGGACAAATGCTCTGACTAGAAAGAAAATAATTGTATATTGCATTATTTTTCTTCAGACCATAGAACCAACTGAGAGACAATGTATTGGTTTTGGAGTCTGTTTTTTCTTCTGAACAAGACAGATAGGTATATCAAATCAATGTTTATGTTTATGAGTAAGAGCTAGTTACATTTTAAAATTATTTCAGACAGAGGACACTTCCATGATCTGGAATAAGAAATTGAGGCCTGGCAATATATGGTTGTGGCATAATAAAACAAAAAAAAGTCTTACTGTCACTCGGTAAATAAACATTTTCAGTCATCCCTAACAGTGACAGCAGTGTGGACAAAATCATTGCACTCCAGCTGGTGCTTTAGCAACCTTGGTTTTTGGTTTGTTTTTTTTTCTTCCAGATTATGAGAAATAATAGGAGAAAATAAGGCAAAGGAGCAAATGTACATGTAAAGTGTTGAAAGTAGGCTGGTCCTGGGAACAAATTATGAACTGGACACAAAGAACATTGAGCCACAAATGAGCATGGAGGGACAGAACTGCTTATTTATTAAACAATGCTTTTACTTTCAGTCCACAGTATCTTAAAACTGCCTCACTGGGACCATTACCAGAGCAAATTACTGCTCAACATGAATAAATGTGGAGAAGTCTGGGTCTAAGCTTTTAAGTGGTGGGGTTTTTTTTAACGTTTTAATGTGTTTTAAATTGTTTTTATTATTATGCACAGCTACATCATAGGGGCAATTCTCTACAGATGAGGCTGAGCTGAGTTCTCTGTTGAAAGGTCAAGGCTTGCAACAAGTGTTACTAATTAGGGACACAGGCACAGAGTGAGTTATGTTTCCTTAGATAAGGGAAAGGAAAGAGAACCTAGCTGTTGTTTAACATTACATGAAATCATTTGTGTTTCTCCAGAGCTAGAGTTTAAAAATATCACGTAACCATCGTCCTGGTTCTGAAGCTGCCCTACCCCATAGGTACAGAATCACAAAAAAAACCAAAAAAAGCCAACAAAAAACAAACAAACAAAAAAAAAAAAACCCAAAAAAAGGGCAGGTATACACGAGGCTATCTCCAACTTCAGAAGGAAGCTTATCTATCACAAAGGTTCTGTCAGTCTCCCGAGAAGAGGGGCTAATGTGGGATTTCTCTATCAGAATGCAGCTCAATGAATCAAATGTCAGCACGGGGGAGGAGGTGATGAGAATGCACCGGGTACAGGGAAAGAAGGAGCTGATACACAAAAGCTGAAAAGTCTATTTTGCGAGGTCAGAGAGGTGACAGTGGAGACCACTGAATCAGAATGATCTTTTCAGGCTGCAATTCTCATCAGGGTGAGGGATGCTCTCTTTGAAGGAAAAAAATGTTACAGCTATTACATGGTACAGCTGGTACTCAAGTGTAACTGGAAATGAGAACAAAAGTTCACCACTGCTGGCACCAGCTCTCTTTGCAACATCAGAAATACCTGTGAATATTTGGAATTTGGGAGCTAATGGCCTCTGATGGCCATCCACAGTCTAGTTAGATAAAGAGTAATGCCTTCTACTCCACTTCTTACATTTGCTATGAGCTCACACTCTCACTTTGTACCACTTTCAAGCAGATCAGCTACTGACAAAGTGAAACAAAGCTTATTAAAAAAGGCAATGTTAAAAAAAAACCCCATGACTTATTAGCGAATGAAAGTTAATTGTTTCCTTCCAAATCACAAGTTAAACCAGCAGGTTGAGAACCACCTCTAAGACAAACACTCACACCTGAGTTCCTATTATTGAGGTGATGGAGACAATGATAATCTACAGAAGTGAATGCAGAGGTTGCACTCCTGACAGCTTTAGATTGCTTTGTCTAAATTAATAACAACTCTGAATAAAAGCCATCAAGTCCATCTGTACAGTCTCACAGTTAACTTTTCCATTAGTGTCACTGACCTCCCAGGGGCCTCTTCTTCTACTTCATATGTTTATGGACAAGACATAAATGACCCCGTATGCATCAGCTGGTCTCAGTGAGCATCTCTCTCCCTCTCCTCCTCTTCTATCCATCAAAACTCTTCCCTGTGATTACACCACATGCCAGGAACACAGTCATACCTTGAAATGCTAAATGAAAGGCCTACCAGCTCATCTGGGAATGCTTACTCATGCAGGCTCGGTGTGAAGCAGGGGCACTGCAGCTGATGAGGCTGTTGCACCTGCGTGTGTGAGTGGCACAAGTGCCTCTTGCAGACAGATCCCTCCCGCTTTCCACTCGGCTTTTCCTTTCTCCTGCTCAGCAGGCAGGGAGTTTAGAAGGAATAGGGGGTGTGCATGATGAAGGCACACACAGAATGTGTGAAATAATAAACCTTTCACCTCCACTCGAGGCACAGCTCCTGTCGTGAGGCTCTGGATGCGGTGCCGAGCTCCGGCTCAAGGATTCTTGCTCAACCTGGGATGGAGTCACCAGGCTGCCTGGGGAACACAGGTAACACTGGAATTAAAATCACCTCTGAGAACATCTCTTTATTCTCATGGATTGATTTATTTTGTCACTGTGACTCAAAAGATCAGATAATCAACAAGAGCTGTTGTCAAATGGGTGTTTCCCAAATACATTAAAATGCTCAATTCTAGAGTTGCACTTGGGTCCCTAAAGGACTTTCAGGAAGGCCTCTGGGAAAAAAAAAAAAAGCTTGAAAATAGCCTGAAATTCAGGACAAACTGAGTTTGGCTGATCCCAATCACAGTTCTGCTGAGGGACAATACTTACCCCTCACAATGCTGCCAGCCGATGCGGTGAGCAGCTTTCCTGTGGCACTTACTGTTAAGCACATCGTGTGGCCTGATGGGTTTATGATGTGGACAGACAAGCCCTGAAGAGTAAAACATAGAGACTCATTGCCAGAGTGACCTACAGCAGAATTAAAGTGAGGTCTCCAAGGGTGGAAGGGGAGTGTATCCATCACCTGCTCCTTGCAAGCACCCCCCCAGCCACAGAGCTGATACCCAGTATAATTCATTGCCAAATCAGCTTCTGGACACAGGATAATGAAATACTATTTATTGATTTGCATTTTCATTGCAAGGGAGGAAAAGAAGCCAATCAAGCTGGTTTGGTGTGGGAATTTCAAAGCATTTGTCTCGCATATAGATAATACATTGATATTTTATTGACACTATAATAAAACCTTGCAGCCTATAAATATTGGGCTTTCTCCTTTCTAAAAAAGGAAAGAAATTTCAGTACAACAAAGCATATGTTACAGATTCTGAAGTGATCCTCCCTGCACACTTAGTCCAGATTTCAGGGTGCCTGTTCCTTTTCTATTGTGGCACTTGCAAGAGGTTTGAACTAAATTGGAATAAAAGCAATATCAATTTGAAATTAAACGCATCCCACATTAACACAGAGGCAAAATACCTGTCTGCACAGAAGGGGGCCTTTCAGGTAGAAAAATCCTCACAGGAAAAGCTTTGATTAATGGCCTAACTATGGGTTAAAATAACTCTTAAAAAAATATTGTAAATATACCAAAATTCAAAATTATTAAAATTCTGCTTATTAAAATGTCTTTATAAAAAGAAAACTTCAGGAAAAAAAAGCAAAACAAAAGCATATTATAAAGCATCTTAATGGTCTTCTCTCTAGTATAAATATAACTGTTTGTCAATATAATTATGCAAATGGATCTTGGCTTTTATTGAAAATTCATCAGTAGCAGGAAAATGCCAGAAAAAAGCAAACTCTCAGCACCAAAATGATGAAGCTTTTTGCCACGCTCCTCTTTCTGTTTGGAGACATGAACAAAGACTGCAAAAGTTTATGGAAAAATTCCCCGTTGCATAGAAGGAGTTTAAAAAAAAAAAAATTAAAGCACCCTCAGAATATTCAAGGCACAAGTAACAAAAACCAGGATGGGATTAGTCCAATGAAAATTTTCACACAACCAGGACATCTCGCTGTTTGTCTGGGATTTAACAATTTTTCTTTTTTTTTCTCTAAAATTTGCAATGCTTTCATCAGGCAAAATTTTGCTTGATGCATTTAGATTCATTGCTCATGCACTGGTTCTGCAGAAGCTGTAAAAATACCCTGAAGTCTAGAGACACCCTTAAGTCTCTGACTTCAATGCAAATTAAGCCTGTTTTTGAATGGGTACTGCATAAAATAGGTTATCATTGAGAATATTTGGAATTCGAAACTCACTTCCCATTTTTGTCCCATAGAATTAGCATAGCATTTATTGCTCCAGTGAATATTCCCTTTATATTCCTTAGAATATTCATGGAAATTAAATGGAAGAGAGGTACAATCAGCTTCATTGAAAATTCAAATGAATGTTTTCTATTTTTGGCAACACTCCTCACACATCATTAAAAACCAAAACAGTTATTCCGTGCAAAATGCAAATAAAAATAAACAAACAAACAAAAAAATGCCCTGGAGCTCCCTTTCCCTGCCATTGAAAATATCCCCTCCTGCCACCCTTCCTCCTCCTCATCATCATTCCCTGGTGACACAGGAGCCACATCCTTTTGGGACTTGCTGCTCCCAAGAGATTTGGTTGATGTGGGCCTGCAGCTTCCAGGAGAAGGAAAATGGGTTGAGGATACAAAATGAGTGTATAAAACAAGCTGATACCAGAAAGAACCACAACCTACTCCTCCCCTCACTCATTTCCTTCTGGCCTGTCAGCTGTGTGTCATGTGCAATGGGCAACCGCCTAAAAATGGCAAAAAGAAACTTAAAAAATGAATTTTATGATGAGGTGGTGCTCTCCAAATGGAAAGTTGCAAAATAAGTGGTTGTATAAAGCAAACCAATGGCTTTGTAATTTAATTTAATTTTTTTTCCCACTTCTGCTACTTCAAAACTGTCTTCAGCACACCACTTTTCACAGTGACATCAAAACTATCTTTTCACACGAGGAGTTGAAATCCCTGCCACTATAAGTAGACTGAACCCAATAATGAGGCCTAAGGAAGAGGCACATTTGGGTTCCATGTATAAGGGAGGGGAAAAATTACACAGCATCTAATCCTGGCCAAAATCAGGTGGCAACAAGTTCAGCCCATTGGACACACAACCTGCTGAAAGCTGAAAATCAGCTCCCACCCTGCCCAGAGTGACAGGGACACACAGCCTGGGGACACCTGGGACACCTGGGGACAGCTGTGTGGGTCATGGTGTGGGGCTGCTCCCCCAAACCAGCAGGACATTCCCCATGGACAAATCACCCCCCTTTACCTGCAGGCCCATCTTTCCTGCCCTCAGTGCACACCAATCACCTTTAATCACTTCTCCATGAATATTTATTTTGGCTTAAAATAGGAAATATTAGGAGAACACCTCACACAGCAATGTGTTTTTTACAAAGCAACTCAGAGGAGGCCACTCTGTCAAACCCCAGCTTGACACCAGCTGCCATGAAAGGCTGATCCATCTGAAATGTCAATACATCATTTCAAATGTTCTCACTCAGAGCTGCTTGAAGCATCCAAAGGCAGCAAAATCAAAGGGAATGTTCTCCCTTTCTTCAGGGAAAAAAAAAAATAAGAAAAAGAAAAGGAGTGAAAATAGAAAGGCAATTAAGTTTTCCCCCTAGAAGCAGCCCCTTCACATTAAAAGGGTGGTACTTCAAAAAGCCAGTGAAGAGGGAGACAGTGTGTGTTTCAGACAAGTTAAGTGAAGAATCCAGGACAGAGTGATAGGCTTGTCATGCAGGAAATACAGCATTTCAACTAGGAGTTAGAAATTAGAAATGAGCTAGAAGCCAAATTAGTTCTCTATGCACAGTGCCCACCTAAAAGTGGAGCCAAAAAGCACAACACTGGCAAAGGCACTCTCATACTCCTCTCATGAGGGATTATCTGCAGAGCTTTGGCTTTGTGTCTCATCAAAATATTAATTGTGAGAAAAAAGGACAGCCCAGCCAGGACGTGCAGCTGATGCTGGCCTAGAAATCAGATTAAAAGGAAATAAAATTCAGTGCTTGGGGACAAATTTCTTCAGGCATTTCTCCTAGCCCCAGGCAGAGAACAAAGATCATGTCTTGCATTTCTACCCTACCATGGTGGTACCATCACTTCTGATGGCACTCAGGGGTTGGCAAGGGAATTCTGAGATATTCCCTTCATGCTCCCTTCCCCTCTTCCATGAGAGCCCCTCTGTTTCAGGCCTCTTTCATCTTCTTTTCCCTAAAAAGCCAGTCAGGAACACAGTTGGGATGCAGGGGCTGAGTCTCTTTGGGCTTTCCACCCTCTCTCTCTCTCTAAAAGCACCAGGGCTGTTGTGATGCCAAGCCAACAGAGACAAGGAGAGGAAATCTGAACACTTCAACCAGGCCAGCCAGCTTCACTTTAAAGAGAAAGCCCCTGGGAAACAGAATAAATATCCAGAAAATCAAACAAAAGTTCCCTCTGGAATTTTTTTTTTTTTCCCACTGGTTTCCATGCACTTGCACAAAGCCTGATACCACTGAAATACTTGTGGTGTTTGGGAAGGATGCAAAAATGAGCACATAGGAACCAAATACTATGCAAAGCCTCTATTTCTGGTAAGACTGCTCTGAGTTTAAAATTGCCTGTCATTTTTATCTGTGTAGGAAATTATCTGTATCTTTAATGTGAGATTAATGGAGTTGAGCACTTCTGGATCACTGGCTACCGTGCTGCATGGATATTTTTTGTATTGAAATGATATTAAATCAACAATAAGGCCTCCATTTGGCATAAATTTCACAAGCACATCTGAAAAAAGAAGGAAGCAATTCACAGAAATACAAAAAAATGTTGAACAATATTTTTAAAAATAATATTTGAGGAGTGGGGGGGAAAATTATTTCTATTGAATATATGTATCCATATGCTGAGCATGTATTCTTTGATGTTATTGAATGTTTATAATCTAGGAAGAGTATGACTTCTTTTAAACTTCATCCAACAGTCTTAAGCACAAAAGTACTTTTGTTCCTGCTTGTTTCGTTTGTCATTTTTACAATCATGAGCATATCTATTATTTCACACTATTAAAAGTTTCTAATAGATTTTTATTTTTCTTTGAGTAGAGAGACTACCAGAAAATGTAATCAACCTTTAAAAGATGAACTTTTCACTTATTACTGACCATTTCTGAAAAATTCAATCATATTTCAAAAGAAATATCATATTCCATTACTCAAAAGAAAAACTTTTTATCAAATTCAATATTCTCTTAAAATAATACTTCCAAATATTACTCAAACCCTTCATCTTTTTTGTTCCATGTTCAAAAAGTTTGAGGTAAAATTTCCCAGAGACAAATGGTATCTCAAGGTAAGAACACAATGGCCATGGAGAGCACAGTGACTGAAAGGCAGATGAATGTCTAAAGGCTTTTATCACAACTTTATTTGCTACTTTCATCCTCAGGTGTCTTTTCCAAAGTTCCCTCATTGCAAAAAGTGACAAAATTAATGAAAAAATAACAAAAATGCAATGGCTCAGTCTGAGATTTTCCTTTGAAGTGCTTTTTATGAGCTGAAGACCCATCCTGAAACTGTCTTACCCCTGCAAATGCAGGAATAAATGTAAACTGCTGGAATGGGAATATTGCAAGTATTTCAACACAATGCAACACCACCACTGCACTGACACCAGTAGGAAACCTGATGAACTGCCAGTGGATTTGGAAATTGATGGTCTTATTAAAGCTCCTGATGCTGGTGGGATCAGCCAATGGGGTTTAACTCAAAGGATATTTTAAAGGTTTTCTTTTTAAGCTGAAAATTCACACAGCATTCAGGCTTTTTTTTCAAAGTCTTATTGATGTCTTTTGGGTTTTTTTACATCTAGTTTTCTCTCTCTTTTTTTTCTTCTTTCTGCTACCAAATTCACTAATGATATCAAGATACATTTTGGTTTTCCCCCTTTCTGAATTTTCTCTGTTTTGTTTTTTTTTTTTTTCTGAAATAATCTTTCCTGCTATTTTATAAAAAGCAACTCATACAATCCATCATCTCACACAATAAGGGACTAAGATCCCCATTTCAGGAAAGTGTGATTTAAAACGTGGCTCTTTTCCCCAAAAACTCCAGCAGTCATTTTTGTACTGCATCAGTTCCTCAGGCCCCAGTTGGGCTGGAGTTAAGATCTGTGCAAACACACAAATGGAGGGGGCTCATCTTTGAAGTGGTCACTCAGCATCACCCAATAAAGGACTATCAAAAAGGAAAAGTGCTTTTGAATATTTCCTCATTTCCATGTGGTGCAGAAGCACACCAGCTTTTGCTTAATATTAAGACACCCTTCAAAGCTACAAAAGTTAAAACATTTCTTAATGCTGTATACACTGAGACAATTGGACAATACTTCAAAGCCCTTGGGTTTAAATCTTTTGGTATCACTACCATTCAAGTAAAAAGTATTTATACAACATTGTCAAACAAAAGTTATTTTGCAGCTAATCTGACATAGTTTTGGAACAGAAGATAATAAAAATCTATTGCATCCTGTTTATTTTCTGAAAAGGGTGAAACGTGATCAGATGGGGCATTTTAGCTCTGAAAAACCTTAAAAACACTGACATTGCTTACATGATTTCAGTATCGAGTATTTATCAGCTCTAAACCAGGAAAGGTGCAGAATAAAATTCAACAAGCTTTCCAAAAGAGTGCAGGGAAGGATCAGATAAGGCCAGCCATTCCTGATGGGGCATGTGAACCAGAAACACTAAGATGTATTCCTCTATAAATCCATATGATTGAGAAACTCTCCAAAATATTAAGATAATGTGCGACCTCTTATTAATAGCAAAAGAAACTTCTTGCTGCCTATTCCTTGGCTGCGAGCTGGAAACAATTTTATTAATTCATTCCTCTGCTACTGAGAAGTTTATGTGAGCATTTTCCACAAGTTTGGGAAGTGTTCAATCATCAGCTTTTTACCTTTGTTTCCTTCTAATTCAGCTGCTTTAGAATGAGAGGTAAATGCACCCATGCCTGTAAATATTCAGCTTTTCCTTTCCTGCATCACCTCCCACTCCTGTAACAGCCAAATACTGAGGGGATAATCCACACAGCAGCCTGAAAAAATAACATAAAACCCACCACAATCTACCTGTCTCTGCTGCTTATGGAGCTTATAAATATCACTGCTCATTTAATTTTATTTTTAATTCTATGGTTTGTTTTTTTTTTTTTAATCTATGTTTTGGAAACCTAATAATTCATCTTTTCCAGGCATATCATTAGTTTTACAAGGTAAAATAATTCACTTCACTCTATTTGATGTATTAGATATTTAAATAAGCCACTAACTAGATGAACCAGAGAAATAGGCAGGATACTGGGTGAATACACATGAAACTCAGATACCTGAGTTTTCAGTTCAATCAACAACAAAAGTGTTGCCCTCCAAAACAGCTTTTCAAGCTTTCCTTCAACAATCACGTCCTCATAAAAAGCAGAGAGATTTACCTTGGATCTGATGTGTTTGTCAAACTGTTTGACATCAGAAATCAACCTAGAAAAAGAAGATTTCAGCACTATTTTTTAGAGCTGGATATTTACCCTCGGGCAGAAGCACACAGGTGCTGGAAGCCTTGACAGTTCACAACCCATTGGCCATCTCCAGTTGAGGAGAACAAGAACTTCTCAGGGCTGAGACTGAGCCCTGGGGTGGGATATGGGGCCATGCAGCCCCCCAGGTTTCTGAACTCCCCCTCTCAGTGGCCATCAGTCCAGGTCTCAGTAAGAGAGAATATTTATTTTGTTTGTAGTCAAAAGAGAACTGTCAGGCACTGTGGAGTACCAGGCACCAGCACTGCTCAGGGGTCCCCATCTGAGGTGAAATGGGAAATCAAATTCCCAGTTTAACTTAAAGATGTGCATAAATCAAAGGCTCTCTGTAACTCTGAGTAACCCACAGCATTGCAAAATTAATTTCAAAACTGAAAACCTGCCACATCCCCCGCATGATTTTTCCTGAGTTTATATTTCATTGTTATTCCATAAAAAAGAATTTTTAATTCATGTTCTTGAAATCAAAAAAACAAAATCATAGAACTTTGTATTATGCTGCATTTCTATTTATTTTATGTGCATATATTTGATCCAATCCTGTTTGGATTGCAAGGAAATGTTATGAAAAACAAAAATATTATCATGACAGTTAAATACTTTGGTTCAGTCCCACATCCAAGAATATTCAATGTAATTTTATACAGGTACTTGGAAAGTATGCCTTTCTTCAGAGCCACACAACTTCCACTGGACAGCACATATAATCCACAGTTATCTAAACATTAATTCCTATTTTAATCACTAGTTTACTTGTTCTCATTTAGATTTCCTAAGTCAAATGCAACACTCACAAAGATACAGTTTTTCTGAGCAGAGACTATAGAAGCAGCCAAGTAGATTCTATTTTTTAGTTCCATTTTCCGTTTCCCAAGCGAGTTAAGCAGATCCTAAGTGTCACTGAAAGTGACTTTTGAAACTCATGCAAGAATGTCAGCAACTCTACTGCTTGTATATAATTTTCTACATCCTGAAAACAGTAGTTTACATGGAAGCAGGACTGAAATGTCATGACACAGCAGAATTTCAATTGCTTGGATGTTTAAACTGTGCTTTTCCTGTTTTTGAATGTATTTTGGTTCTCTTCAAGATGAAATTATATCCTAAATTCCTGAGATTTATGAAAATTACTTTTAGTAGAAATGCCAAAACTCTTGTAGCTTTTAGCAGCAAAAGTTTAACAATTACATTTTCAATAAAAACAAAGCAAGACAAATCTTAAGCTTAATTCCAGCTCCACTTCTGGAACAAAGGCAAACAGATTCGATTTTACTTTCACTTAAATATTGCAAGTGGGAATCAATAGAATTATAGAACTGTCAATACTGGAAGAGACCTGTGAGATCATCCAGTCCAATTGTCCACCCAGCACTGCCCCTGTAGCCCCATAACACCTGAACAATGAAAAGATTTCATCTAATATCCAATCTGAATTTCCCCAGCCTCATCTTAACACCTTTTCCTCACATCCTCTCACTGCAGGTACAGCAGAAGAGAAGGAAATCACCTTTCAAATAGTCAGTAAATAATTTTTAAAAACTCAGCTCTGCACAACCTGCATTTAAAAAGGGCAGAAATAATCAAAATAGCAAGAAGAGTAGCAAACTTTTCCAGATATTACTCTGGCTAATGAAGTGAGAGGTGAAAGTAAACTGTCTGAATATATTTTGCCATAAAAATTGTGTCCTGGAACAATCTCCTGCCAAAGGAGAAGATAACAACAGAGGCCCTGAAGGATTTGTTACTGTGACTGATTTTGTTTAACGGGTTCATACAAATTGTTTGGAAAAATGAAAGAGGCTGTAGCTTGTCAAAAACTGCAGATTTATTAGAAAGAGCAATAATAGATGGAACCCTATCAGGGCTAGGGAATAAACAGGAGGAATCTGAATAGGGTAGGACAATAGGGATTGAGAGATCATCTGCAGTGTCAGGAGATATGATATAATGCCTTTAGGGAGGCCCAGCAAAGGATTAAAAATAACTCAAGTTTGACAAGTCACAGAGCAGATGAATCATGGCTAATGACAAAAAGAAACAGCACGCAGACAGGATCACACAATTTGTGTCACGCAGCAGTAAGGAAGTCAAAAGGTCAGTGAAGAACTGGGAAGTGAATCAGGCAGTTGTGCTGTGGATTCTCGTCACATAAACAGTTTTCAACTTTTAGGAGAGCATTTTCAGATTCTGTGTGCTTTTTACAGAGAGCAGTGATTTTTTTATTTTTTATTTTTTGAAAATTATTTTTTCGTTTAGCCAGGATTTTTCTCCTTTTTGTTATCACAACTGCATAATAATAAGAGGAAAACAACAGTTGGAATAAACACTTAAAACTAGAAATTGATCAGTAATTACTGTGATGTACCAGGGGAAAGGGGAATTGCAGTGAAATTCCTCTTCTCTCTTTTGGCAGATTATCTAAAGGACTGCCTTACAAAATGTTTTCTCTGTTTCTCTGACAGTTTCTTAGGGAATGTGTTTTTATGGCAGGGAAAAGGGGGAAAGGAAGAGGGGAAAACAATGCTCACAAATCTCTGAAAAGGGAAATATGTCATTGCCACAACAGGCAGAGCAACAAACAAGCTCTGAGAATTTCACAGTCAGACAACAAAAATGCTCCATCCAGTGAGATTCTAGAACTCTCACATTTTCAAAGCCATGCACAAAAGTAGATACTGACACACTCTTGAAATCCAAATTTTCTTCAGAATTCTTCTTACCATTTCCTACTCTGCTCACCCTCAGGGCCTAGTCCTGTAATCCGCTATAATAATTCTCAATAACTATATTGCAAAGTTGCAAAGTCATGTTTATGCCACAGATTGAACTACTTGTACTTATACCAGTTAGAAATATCTCTAATGGTGAAATTATATTAAAAAATAATACTAAAACTAGATTTTTCACCTGTCAAATAATGGTTCAAAGTAGATATATTTCCCTCAGAACAGCAAGATTTTCTTGTTTATGTTTAAAAAGATATGCACTGCCTATGTGAATTGCACAGATTTTAAGTAAAACAGCTTCTCTGTTTGAAAGCATAAACATTAACTATTAGCTTCTACTTAAAAAGGGATAAATTGTATTAATGTCACTTAGAAATTAAAATACATTGACATTTTATTTCATTTCAAACTTGTGACAAACATTGACATTTTGACTGTTCTCAGAAAATGAGATTACAGTTCCAGGCTTTGATTCAGGGTAGGCTAGTTCAAAATCACGAAACTAACTTAATAATGATGAGAAAAGAACTTTTGGATTGATGTATCTGTAGACTCAATTCATGCAAGTCACACTTGAACCTGCCTGTGAAAGTGACTGATCAGAAACAGCAGATTTGCCAATAAAGAAAAATTATTAGAAGAACCTCTCAACATATTTTTTCTTATTTCTTGTTTTACTGTGAAAGTGACCAGTCTATATTTTAGTGTCAATTTTTTTCTGAGAAAAACTAAAACAAAATATAGTTTCAATTAGGAAAAAAAACAAAGCTTCAATTCTCCATCCTAATAGGTAGAGCCATAACCACACAACACCTGCACATATTAAGGTCATTTTCCATCTTTCCCACAACTTCCAAGGACATTCCTGTGGTATAGAATATTTATTTTTATTTTAATGGTAAGTAATCATTTAAAACTTTCATGTAATTAAAAAAAAAAGCATGACTCCTAAGGATTTCAGTATTGTTGAATATGGTAAGAAAAAAAGTCAATTAATTTAAAAATAAATCACTAGAGAGTGAAAGCAGAAGTTTTCTACTGTGAGCTCTGCATTCCAATAGAGCACCTTGATTCATTGACAGAGCATTTTCCCAACAGAAACAAACACTAACTGCAAAATAAACAGCAACAAAACAGTAATTCCAGGTTCAGTTACTATTTCTAGGGAGCTACTTCTACAAACACTGAAATTAGGATTATAATTCCACTTGAAGTAAGGGAAAACCAGCCAGGGAAGTGGCTCTGCACACACTCTTTGGTTCATTCAGAGCTCCAAGTTCTTTGCTGATAAAAAAATCATCAGTAACCCTCTTATGTCTATGAATTTTGTTTTGAACAAGGCTCAAGCAGATATTCCTTTTAAAGCTCCATCAAAAATAATTTATTTAATTCCTCTGCTCTGGAGTTAAAGCTTGGATCTTTACCCAGAGTGACTGGACCTGTTGCAAAGTAGCTAAAAGCTGTCATAATATTTCTTTAATGAATGCAAGCCTTATTGAAAAATAAAACACAATATGAATAAATTTGTGCCTGTTCTGACTGTGAATTTCAGAGCTAATGCTGTACAGCATAAGGCTAAGCAGTGCTCAGGGATAATTTGTGCTTTTAATTTGTGAGGGGTTTTTTGACACAAGCCAGGGGTCAGGTTTCATTTTTGTTTCAATTCACAGCACAGCAGACCAGTGTAACTCAATAATTTTTTATATATTTACTTATTTGGTTTCCAAATCTGGCACAGGGCAGACCCTGGCTTCTCTTCACAGAAGTCTTTCCCCAGAACCTTTTCTCCTGTGCCCACTATACCAGTCTAGATGTGAACCTATGAACTGAGAACAGGAAGATCAGCAAGGAAATAATGGGAATAACTTGGTTTTTCAGAGTTACCCTGCAGCTCCACCTCAGCTCTAAATGTAAAGCTGTCTCCTTGAGTCCCACCTGACTGCAAATTCTCATTAACACTTGGCAATTTGAACAACTGCAGTGGTAATTTCATGAGAAGATTTGGCATTAACAAGAGACCAAGGAATAAATAAAGGAAATTGAAAGGGGTTTTTTTCATCCTTGCTTCTTTCAGGGTTTTTTTTTCACTGTTTAATGCCACCTTCTATTGTACACATTCAATTGTCCCCCAGCCTTGCCCAGGATGGTTACAACTATAAAAGTGCCTGAAACCAAACACACACATCTGCTCATAGAACAACTGCCAAGAGAAATTCCTGTACTTATGCAGAGCCTTGTATTGTCCTGAAAACTTGAACTTTACCTCTTTTGAAGCTAAAATATAATTATGGACTAGATTATGGTACTATGTTTAAACAATTTGTCCCAATTATCCAGAAAACTGTGTTTAAGGATTTATTGAAAGTACTGGGAAGGAGGGAAAGGTGACAATTATGATTATTAAATTATACTTCATATCAAGAGACCTAGGCTGCACGATCCTGTCACTTGTATAGACACAAAAAAGGATGCAACATGTGAAGCTGAAGAATAATCCTGTGAGAATTACTGGAATGATTTTGAAGAGAACAAAACTGGCACCAGATGAAAAATGAGCCTAAACTTTAATACATCTAAGGTATATTAAATATTGGTCCCATTTCACTGTCAGCATCCAAGCTGTTAAAAGAATTACCACTTAAGGTGCAAGGAATCATGTGCCTTTTTGTCCCAGGGGATGCAAAGGAGAATTATTGAAATCTGATGACAATAAGCCGATGAAGTGAGATGCTCTCAGCTCAGCACTGGCTGTGACAGGCATCTCTACAAGAAATTGATGATGGGTGAAATCAGCCTTACATACTTTCAGATGAGCCTCAGCCCATCTTTTTGCCTTTTTTTCCCCATTGTTAACTTGAAAAAAAAATCACTTCTTCAGCTAATGTATCTTTATTATCTACTTTCTAACTCTTTCAAGGAGCTGTTTTCCTCAGCTGTTGGACAAACCCTGCTCATGCTAAAAACAAGACTTGCACTTTATAAAACTTTTATTTTTTTTTTAAATCTACTGAATGGATATTTTAAAATAGCTGCTGCCTCCCTTTCCCATTAGAGCTGGCCAAATCCTGTGCAAGTGATTGCTTTATTGTGGAGTCCAACTTTTGGCTCCCTGGTGCCAAAAGGCATAATAGATAAACAGCTGGAGCATTCTCTTCACTTGGAGATTACATTTGCCAAGAATGCTTTTGACTGTGAAAGCAAACACACACACAGACACGCACAGACAGGCACACCAGGGAGAGGCTGAGAAAATCATCTCTGGAAAGCTGTAAACATTGCTCATTCCTTCTTTTGGGATGTTCTGTTATGATTAGGACTAGGCTGTGGAAGGAACCCATAGTGCAGGAGAAAAACCACGCACAGAGATGGAAAATGAATTCCCTAAGATCATAAAGAGAAGCTACAACACAGACAGGAATGGAAAGGCAACAACATCCACACTGATATCCACACCATTCATTCATTCATTCATTCATTCATTCATTCATTCTCTCCCTGTTCCTGGGAAATCTGGATTGTACATTTAACTCCTTGTGGATTCTGCATCTAGCTCAGTGCAATTTACTACTGTGTACGTCTCCACACATGTAGGCCATGAAAAAGGACTTATTTTAGAGAACATCCATATGCTACAAGCTGAAATCCTTAAGGAGAAGCAATGATACCAAGAAGAAAGGGATGCAACCAATGTGATGTGGGATTATTTTAGCACTTCTAACCAGCCAAGCACAGCAGCTGCAGTCAAGACCAAGGAAAAGGTGAGAAGATGTGACTGCTTGGATTTAGGATCCTGGGAGGAAGGTCTGGAGATCATTTCTGTGTAGACAAAGTTGACACACAAGCCACGTGTCTCAGTCACTGAGAGGCGATCTCCAGCAGGAAAGGGTGAGGGATAGATGAAACCAAAATGAAGGTGCCACCCTAAAACCTGAGGAAACCTGCAGGGGTGGTAGGCAGGAAAATTCCAAGGAAGTACAGAGGAAAGGATGGTTTGGAGAGAATGTGAGGGGAACCTGAAGGGAAGGAGCTACCGGCAGCGCACACAGAGAGGTCATTCAGGAATTTAGAGGTGAGGAAGGAAGTGGATAGTTTTAAGAGATGGAAAGGTCAGGATCAAGTTTAAAATTACTGGTGTTGGATGAGGCTCTGAGCAAGCTGAGCTGGTTGTAAGATGCTCACTGCAAAGGGGGTTCCACCCTCAAAAATCCCTTCCAACCCAAGCTATGCCATGATTCCATGACAGATTTTGACAGAGTGGACTTTTACCGGGGAAAGAAGAAACTTGACCAGAAGAGGTTTGTTAGGTTTTCACAAGGGTGAGGGAGGTAGGCTCGGGGCTAAGCTTATTGGGAGGTTTAAGGATGGGCATTAAGACCATCTGCCCAAAAGAACTTACACTTTCCACAGCCCAAATTCTTGCCCAGCCTGGGACTTTGCAGAGATTCAGCTTTTGTTAATACATGGATCAAACTCACACACGAGCTCCGAGTGTGAAATATCCCATCCGGCCTGCAGCTCTCACCAGCCCTGAGACAGAAATAATAATAATGTGGTGAAATGGGATATGGCACCCACCATCTGGCAGCTGTGCAAACAAGAAGAAGAACCCTATGAAGAACATTATGGCACGTTTGGGGACCTGCTGATTACACTGCACGTCTAAGGTTAGACATTTTGGTGTGTAAAACTTGAGAACACAGTCTAAATCGTAGATAATTTAATAGGTTGCACATGGACTTCATCTCCAGTTTATTAATTCTTTTTTTATTCAACAATGTATCCCTTTCTAAAAGACTTTATTGCTTTTATGATGAGCTTTTTAGGCTGTAGTTTCAAACACATGAAGCTGAAAAAAATAATTACTTTTCTGTAACATAGGAATATGCAAAATGGTTGGGTCCTATCAAGGTGTTCAGCACTGCCATAGAGCTGAGATTGTATTTCAGATTAATCTATCACCTGCACAGACAGCAAATCCTCTTCCCCTTACAAAGACCAAGGGGGTTTTTATTCATACCTTCTTACCCTTTTCTTCCCCCCCTCATGAAGAAGAACAACAGAAAGTGATTAAGGAGAGTGTGTTAATAAAAGAGCTCTTTAAATCAACAAGCTTATGGATTTTGAAGGACTGCCAGGAGAGTCATTAACAGAAAAATATTCAAAAGGCACTTAAACGTGTTCTTTGACTTCAATAGATTTGTTTCTGTCACCTCACAAGAAAACAGAACAACAGAGAGCTCAGCCTCATCCCCTGGCTGGTTCTGTGTGCTCGGCAGCGCATTTCAATTACCCACTCAAGCCTGCCTGTGCTGCCAGAATTCCCTCTCTTGCTCCCTTTCCATCCAAGAAACCCTCAATTTTCCTTTACCTACCACACATGGGCTATTTCTGCTGTTTGAAGCTCTGACTTCCCACTTCTTTAAGCTATCTCTATTTACCAGGCCAGCATTATCTCATCACACACAACTTTTACATGGTCCCCTATGCATTCCTGCATTCTTTTTTCAATCTCCTCTCACTGCCTCATGCCAAATTCCTCAACTCTCTGAAATGCAGTGATGTGTACATCAGTATGGTGCTGCAGCAGATGGTGCTTGGGAGAAGAGAGACCAAGTTCACAAATAAAATGGACCAACCTAAAATTACAGATGGTTAAGATTTCCAGTTTTGGAGGAGTTTGAATCAGATGCCACAGTAACTTGGAAACAGACCTCAAGCATCTTGAACCCATGGTCCTACAAGTAACTGGCCTTAGCATCACCAAGGAAAATTTTTTTCCTCTCAGCTCCCCTATAAATGCAGGAACTTTATCAGCTGATACTGATTCCCCTCCTCCTTCATGCTGTCTCAGGACTTGAAAGCATTGCTGCAGAATGTGGAGCTGCAGAAAATTTGTTTTCAATGGAGTTCTGTTTCCTCAGGTGTTCTGTCACCCCCCACAACAATACCTTTACACTTTTTATACATCCCCTAGCCTAACCCTATGGTTTTCTGCCTCATCTCATCCTTTGTCATAACCCCAGCTCCTTCCCTCCTGGTTTTTCCTCTTTAACACTCAGCTTTCCTTCCATGACTACATACAATTTTGGTTTTGTTGACTCCCTTGGCAAGGAACAGAACATGCTGTGACCAGTCCAGCTCTGTGCATCCTGATGACCACTGCCTTGCTTCTGTCAAGCACCAACATTAACTAAGTCTCCTTTCTGATCCCAGATGTTGACTTCCACAAAATTCTGTCAAATTTGGCATGTGGAGTGACTGCTTAAGCCTCATTTCCTTAGGAAACCAGCTAAAACATTTCACTTCCTTTCTCCAAACTGGATTAAATAACTGCAAGCTGGATGGTGCAGCAGCAGGACAAACATGACCTGGTCAGGAACGGCGCCAGGGCTCACAGGTGCTTCTCTCCAAGGCTAAGGAAAACAGCTCACGGTGTTGACTCATCTTTCAGCCCTCAGATTCTCTTAATTGCTCAGTGAATTATTCACCCCAGCCTGCTCTTCCCTCCCTCAGTCCTCTCACATCTCCTTTGCCCTGAATTTGCCTCCAACACCTTCCCCTGAAGCACCAATTGCAAAATCAAAAAGTTTGCTCCCATTTCCACAGCATCAAGGATAGACCTTTCTGAGGGTCTGAGCTGGAAGACAAGGCAGAGAAACACTTTGAAGTCCTGAATGATGAGTGAGCACGTTGTAATACTCAGAGTACTTCTGCAATTAACAAAATATCCTTCAGGGGAAGGATGAACGTGTTCTAATGCTGGAGAAGAACTGAAACTGGTCAAGTATTTGTGACAAAATACAAAAGGAGGATGGATCAGCAGTAAAGCACAAGCTGACACAGCACTGTGCTTATCAGTCCTTCATTTAACTGGGAAAACCACTCTTTTTCACTGTACAATACATTCCTTTGAAACACACAAATCTTGTAGTAACACAGCTTTTCTCCCACTGAATTCAGCAAAATAAATGGCATTTGAAGTTACCTTCTTAGTAGCACTCAAAGCTTAACATGTTATCCATATTATATATTGAAATCAAGGATCTGAGCTGTTTGAACCAGTCTAAAAGACGCAAGAAATACTCAATTAAACGCTGGCTATAAGATCTTGGTTTTTAAAGAGCAGAGTTTGTACATGTAAGACTGGAAAAAACAGCAGCTCTGCTTCCCTAGATCCTGCCAGTGAGATATTTCAGAGAGGTTACAAATCTTAATTGAGCACAGCACCACATGTCAGGAAAGGTAAGTAGTGTCACTTGTGTGCCAAGGAGGAGGAAAGGAGGACAATGGGAAGGAGCAAGAGGTCAAGCCTGGGGAGCAGGACAGCCTGGATTAACAGCCAGGCACTGCTAGATCTCAATCCAACCTTAAAAATCTCAGCTTCACAACAAACAAAAAAAATCGGTGGTCAAATGTGATTGAGTTTGAGAGACTGTTCTATAATCGATCATGACAAGGTTAATTCTCCAAAACTCTCACTAGCAGATGCTAATCTACCCTGGAGTACATCCATGATTCCAGAATAATTATGAATGCAAGTCCCCAAAAGCAGTTTCTAAGGGAAGAATTGTGCATAGCTTTCTTTTTTTATTCCTTTACTCTGTTTCCCAAATTAACGAGGGACACACAAAATCACAAACAAAACCTTTAGCAAACACCTCACAATAAAACTAAAACATAACTAACATCACACCTAGGAGAGGTGATGGCTGTACAGAGGGATTTAAAAAACAATTGAGCTCAATGAGTTTTGAACAAACTTTTGCACTGCCAGGGGGGAAAAAAACAAACAACAAAACAAAAAAATCCAAGCAAATCAAAGCAAAAAAAAAGAAAAAAGGACATCCCAGAAGTCCAATCAACAACAGATAAATAACATGTTCCCTGTGAGGTTTCTACCAGTGTCTGGAGAAATAATACTGTGAGTACACAGTCGAAATCCCAGTATCATCAAGCCCTGCATGAAAGAGGAAACTGACAGAGAAATTAGCAAGAATGAGAAATTCTGGAAGGAAAAAAACCCCACAAAATTTAAATTATGGAATTAAATGAGAAGGGAAGACATGGACTTATAAGCTGTTATCTCCTGCTGGTGGATTGATGTCAGTGAAACACCTTTCTAAGTGGAAAAACACAGCATTTTTTCCCCAAAAATTCAAATGTTTTGCTGCCTGTTCTGGAGGGATCACCCTCACACTGTGTTCACATTGCTTTTCCCCACCCACCAGTAGACAGTAAGGGTTTTATATCAAGCACAACACATGAAAGGAAATGTACACCTCCAAAAACCTGAAATCTCCTGGAGGGAGCCCATCACAGCATGAGGAGCTTTTCCACACTGATTGCAGTTGTTCTGAGAACAAAGTGGTCGGGACTGAAGCACAGCCATGCAATTTCCCAAACAGAAGTCACAAAGTTGCTTTTTCTGAGGTTTTTTTAAATTTTTGTGGCCTCTTTCGCTCACTGGTCGTGACAAATACAAGCCCTCCCTAAAATAAAACAATCTGAGCACCTGTGCACCCTGTTCAGTCCATTCTTCTTCAAGTGAAGCATAATTTGGGGTATTTTCTCTTATCCTTGGACATCTCTTAGGAAACTTACTGAACTTTGATAATCTTTGAGACTTCAGTTACATTTTCAAGTTAATTTAAAACAGAGGAATGAATTTCAAAATAGTTTGGGAGGGGAGAGAGAGAGAGAGAGAGAGAGAGAGAGGGTGGGACTGAGAAAACAACTAATCAAACTTTGTTTCCTTGGGACACAAGCCTAAAAAACCATTCTTCTTGGGAAGCTGGCTTTAGGACACAATGTTAGAGTTTGGGCTCTGTAGCAGGCAGCATCAGCTTAAGAAACAAACCAAACTTATCAACTAAAACCCCAGCTATTCTTAAAAAATATTTTGAGAATTGCAAGGAAAAAGAAGAAAAAACAGGAAAAACCCCTCAACACTCAAACAAAATCCACCATTGCACAGTTATTCAGTCTTCAAATAGAGGCAAGACTCTCCAGTGGTCCCTGTGGTTTCACCTGTGCTTTCTCAAAGCATTTTGACCTTTCTGACTGCTTTTTATTAGTCAGAATTCAAGGGAAGAGAGAAAATGTCCACAGATATGGAGAGGCAGAAAAACAGGTAAAGAATGAAGAACTGAATCCCTGGAGCTGACTAAAGCAGCACCTACCCAAGCATGGCTATAACATTGTTATTTCTGCAGTCAAACAATCAGCTGCTTGCCTGGCATCAAAGAGAACTACTTGATGAATGGGGAGGTGTGAATTTGCTGAGAATTTTTTCCAGAAGTTAAATAATTTCATTGCAGTGGCAGTGAGGTCAGTGAAGCATAAATCCAAGAATACATCTCTAATTAAGTGATAACGCTAATTGGATCTGAGTTTATTTCCTGATTAGAGCCTGCACTGCTGAGATAAATGCCAAGGAAAATCTGAGGGAAAGATTTTTCTTCTTTAAACTCCTGCTGAGAGGCAAACTATGATTTGATTTGATCACAACATTATTTTTAATGTTTAAAATGCCTTGAAACAACAGAGATGACATTACTTTCATCACTTAAGGAGATGCAAAAAGCAAGTGAGCTGATACATGACCATCACTTGATTCCTGAGCTCTGAGGTTTTTGGTATTAAAAATCTGAGTGAATGAGGGCCCATTGAAATACAAAGAGATGCTGTGCTTGCTGTATATTAAATAAATAAAATTTCCATTTTTCTGGTTAAAAAATAGGAAAGAAAAATTTAAACCACCACAAAGAAACAAACAAAATCCCCACAACCCCATAAAACCAAAAGTTTCTGGTATTAACTACAGTCAAACAAATAGCTTAAGTAAATTTCTCAAGTAGGCACTGACACTTGTGGAAAATCTAATTTGATTTTACTTAGGAAGAAAGAAGCAAAAAGGCAGTGAGGAAGTTGATCCAGTTAGTAATTTGCTTGAGGACACATTTCCCTTCAAGTGCAAAAACGTGTCATTGATATTAGGTATCTCACTGGATTGCATCAAAGTGCTAAATTCGTTGCAGAACCAATCCCTAAATCTCCAGGTGTAACAGCAGGAAAGCAAACGTGGATGTGAAACCACAGAACTGCAGCAGAAATGTCTCCCCAGGTCTAAAGGATTGGCTCCCAGCAGTGGAATTTTCCCAGAGGTCTCAGTAAGGGGTTAACTCAGATGCCAAGCAAATATAATTTAGATGTCAACATTGTTAATTATTTAATTGCTCATAAAAGCACAATTGGTGCAGACTCGGCTATGAATGACATCTCATTCCCAAGGCAAGCTGGGGGGAAGGGAGGCTGGCTTTGGGAAATATCTCAGTTTGTGTTGCTCCTACATTCCCCCACTGCCACAGGCAGCTGTCCCAAGCACCCAGCAGGGAGGATTCTTCCCAAAAATCCCCTTGGAGATCCCATGGATTCACCCACTGTCACAGAAGGGCTCAGGAGTGTGACCAGCTCTGCTCCTTGTCCAGGAGGATACCAAAGCCATCAACACCATTTTTTGTGTCACGTGTAATAACGTCTGATCAGCAACAATTAGCTGTAATTAGGAGTAATTACTCTTCCTCACAGATCTACCATTCTGAATTTATCCTTCTGTGCTCATCCTGAATGTGATACGTTGTTTTGTCAGACCTCTTGTCTGGTTGGATTTTTAACCACAACACCTCTAAGCTGAATAAAAAAACCAAAACCATTCCACACTGGTGGAAACTGTTTTTCATTAATAATTTTGTTCTTTACTGAAACAGAAATTTTCATCGAATAACTTATTGAAAAAAAGAATTCCCTTTAACATTGCATCTGGAGATGTATACATAAAATAAATATTTCATATTCAAAAAAAGCGAAAACCAAAATGTGAAAAAATGACATTTTTCCCTTCTATGATATTTATGACTCTCCCTAGCTGGGACAGAGTGCCTGACTATCTGCTATAGGTATTGCCACACACACATAGCTCTAAAATTCTGTTTATTATGGTTATCAAATATGTTCTTGTGTCACATTGTAGGATGTCCTATAGATTCATTCTACACTTAACAGGACTTTTATTAATAAACTTGTCAAAGAAACCCAAACTAAACCACAAAATAACAAAAAAAAATCCTGTGGTTGTTAGGCTGATTTAAAATCATGTATGACTTTTTTCAAAATCCCAGCTGAAGTTTTTAAGTTGCCACTTTGGAATGAAATAATTAGGAACTGCAAAACATAATTTTTGAATTTCAAGTGAAATGGCATAAAACCAGAAAAATTTTGCATAATAATTTGCATAATATTTGTATAACATTTTTGTAATAATGTTCAGTGTGCTAAACAGATGAACTCCCACTCTCCACATATTTCTGTACCATAACCCTACAGGAATCAGACTTGTTCTGCTTTGTGTCCTAAAGAAAGGAATTAGACTTAAATAAAACATATCCATCCCCACCAAAAATCTCAACAATTTCCTATTTAAATCACTTCACAGATTTACAATCTATTCATATTTTCCTTCAAGAGATTTGGATTATTTCCAAATTACCAGGTAGTCTGATAAAATTTGGGCATTACAGGTCAAAACCACATGACCAAAAGTATTTTGGTGGGAGAATTTTTTGAGAAGTGAGTTTCTAAAGAAGATAAGCTTTTGTGAATACTTCCTATTATCCCATTAGCATGTTTTCTGACCTCTGGACTTGGAAATCTCTTGCACAGTCTGGATTCTTAATCTCATTTAAACCCATATTTAAATGCAGAATAACTGATTAGCCAATGTCCTTTGTGCTACACAACCACACATTTAATGCTTTTATAATTAAAATCGTCATCCATTGCTTTTTATTTCACTAACTTTGCACTGAAAAAAGCCACAATGGGGGTAATACTCTGCGTCTTTTTCCTGCAAATTCAAGGATTTGGGTTTTTCCACAAGAAAAACAGTATTAAAACCACACTTTCCTCCAAAGATATTTGCTGGGTTATAGAGTAACACTTCATAATTCTTTTAAAGATGATCTGTATTCAGAGTTTAAGTTTTGTCTATAAACCTCATTTCTTTAAATTATGATGCTTGGTACTGTGTACTGCTCTTACAAAATGCTTTTAAGTAACACAGATATTACAAGATCACAAATTCAACTTTCTTTGTATTCTCTCTTGCTGTTCAAGTGAAATGAGATTCAACCTCTACTTCTTATATTCTATTCACCATAATTCAATAAAATGAGATTGTTTGAGTTAGGAGGTTACATTTTTCCCCCTCAAATCTCAGAAATTCTAAATATTTTATATTTCAAATTAGATCTTGCCACACAGCTTGAATATTGTGAGGGACTCACAAAGTATTTGTAAAGTGAAACACACTTAGAAAGACTTATTAATTGCCTCCATTACTCTCTACTTCTTTTGTTTCTTATTTTGAATTGTAGGACAAACGATTCTCATTCTTTCAAAGCCACAAATACAACATTCAAATTTTCATGGTGAGTGCAAAGCTGGGAGAGTGACATTAAAACTAATTTCATATGGGAAACTATCAAAATTGTCTTTACTTACTTCCATTGCTTTACAGATCGCTTGCTGTATTTACTATGACTTTTTGTTTTAGTAAATCAAGGAAAACTAAGCAAAAGTGCCTCTTTTAATTCCCTAAACTTAGTTTTTGTATCATTTGTGAAATTAGCAATTGCCTATAAGAAAATTCTTATATGAAAATCCAATATTTTTTCTAAAATGAAGCATTAAATAAAAATAATTTACTGAAAATTAGCGTATCCATTAATATATGAAAATATGTATGTATTTCTACTAAAATTATACTTTTAATACTGTAAACTACACCGTGGTGTGGATGTTAATTCAGAGCAGGCTTTGAGAAATGCAACTGTTTATTTCACAGAGTTTCACCAGGGATATCCTTTAAAGGGTATGTGCTGATTATTACTGCACAGGTTTATGATTCATTGAATTAAAGCTTTGGACTGAGATGGCTCAATTAACCTCATCTGCAAATAATTTACAAAACAGAACACCACGAGTATGATACCAATCCCTAAATGTCTGGGTTTTTTCCTGTATCAAAATCCACATGCTATTAACTGCCATTAATGATGCTGGTATTTAAAATGGGATTAAGGATTTCACACCGGGGATGAAAAACAAGACCAAAGACACTTTTTTTTTCTTTTAATTCGGTTACACTCGTTTGAAAAACAAAATCAAGGTTATCTAAACTGAAAACAAGGGCCAGAGAGTCATCAGAAGGGGGAATCTATTTTTTATCCACCTTGAGGCTACATAACTCTAGTTGTGTAGCAGAATATTCCTGTTTCCTGACACATTCAGCTGATCCCTTATTCTCTTATTCCACCACTAAAGCTGCTCCTATTCTCTGGGGGAAGAATATGGGAGACACCATGGTTAGGAAACAAAATAGGTACAGCACATTTATAATTAATGGTATAAGAGATTGAATTTAGTTAGAAATACAATTTAAGGAGCAGAGAAACAAATATACAATGAAAAGCTAATTAAGTGATGCCACGTACTGCTTGGTGTCACTGTCATTTTTCCCAGCTTTCCTAGGAAAATAAATGTAGTTTTCAATTTTGTCAAACATAAACTCAAAATTTTAATCAACCGATACCTCCTAAGTCAATTGGTAATTGTGGTTTTGCTTGAATGCCAATTCTAGTTTTAATTTTTTTTCTTTGCCTGCTCCTGGCAGTGGTTCTCAGCACTGTTCTGACTTTCATGTGCCTGCCTTCACAATTTCCTGGAGTGAAAAGGAACATTGTCCCTTAACAGGTGCAAGGAGTTGGGCTTAAACAGGCAAACATCCCACAGACACCTGATTTATAAAACTGCACACCCAGCCTGGTAACTTTTCCTCCTCCCAAACGCAGAACATGTGACACCAGCGAAGCTTTGGTGAAGGGGGGAAAAAAAATAAAAATAAAAATACAAGGGGAAGAGAGCCCCAGCCTTCTTCTCTGGTTGTGTGGGCTGCTCTGCTCTGGTTGCGTGATCAAAACAGAAAGGAAAAGCACGACAGATAATCCCTGAATACCCAGCCTTTAAATATGCAGGAGCCTTAGGCACGCAGCAGCACGGTAGGTAAATGCATCATCCAAATTGGAGGTGTGGAGGCAACAGACAGCAAACCCCCTCACCCCAGCCTCAGACAACTTTGAGCTCCTTTGCTACAAGCGAAAATTTACCAAATTAAAGGGTGAGGGACGACTAAGCAAAGTTGATGTATGATTTGGGGTCATAACAAAGCTGTCGCTTTTCATATTTATCTAACGAGCAGTTGACTTGCAAATGCCATCAGGTACGTGCTCATCACCTCTGTTTGCACCTATCACCCTTGTGACAGCATTTTAGAGCCAAAAAAGAGAAAATAATCATTATTTGGCTCTCTTCTATATTAAACCAATGTTTTTCAAAGTGCCAGACAAAACTCATTTAATGCATATACTGCACCTACTAAATTATTGTTACATCCAGGGAACAAAATTTGTAAAGAAATAAATTCCTCACTTAAATATAAAACCCTAGGATGCTGACAGGAGATGCACTCTGCAAAATGCATGGAATAGAAAGCAGTATTTAGCAAACTCACACTATCACACTCAGAGCTCAGCACACTGGGCTGAAAAACAGTTTCAATTGTAGGAAAACCAGCACTCTCCTGCACCATTCCAACAGCAATCTCCCTGCACAGCCTCTTGGAGCACCTGATAACAAACACAACAAATTCAGCCCAGCTCCCATCTGCAGAACCAGAAATATGCTCCTACGTGCAGGTCATTTGCTAAGCAATGAGTTTCAAAAGATGACTTTCTCCTGCAGGATTTCTCAAGGGAGCAGGTTGAAAACATGCCTGAGTGCTCCCCAAGCTCCAAAACAGTGTCCCAGATTCAGTTCTCTTCTCCCCACGCCCTGCTGGAATCCCAGGTCAAATCCTACCCATCACCTCGGACCCTGCCATGTCCATGCCAGACACTTAATTTTTTTAAAAAGGAAGGAGTTTTTAACATTATACCGTGATGGAGAAAGCTGCAAGCGTAAATAGAAGAGCTATTAGGCAATAGGGGGAAGCAAATATCATCAGCAAACAGCATCAAGATTGTACAAAGTGAAAAAGAAATACCAGCATAAAGCATAAACAAGGTTATGCTTAATCACAATGATAGCAAAAGTCAATTCATGATTTTCACTGTGGTTTGGCTACCATTAACTAAAATTCACTTGTAAAGAGATTTCCCATCACACAAGGAAATAATCCTAGCTATTTTCCACAGTTTTCTACTACAGAGAAAATTCCCCTCAGTTCCTTAGCTAGCAGTAAAGCTAAATGAGCTACAAAGAACCCAGCTTCTAATTGTTAGTGAAGTGAATGAACCAGAGTTAAAAATACAGTCTCAGTCACAATATTTCATTTTATGGTGTTATAAAATCCAGGTATACTAATCACCCCAGCAATTAGATGAAATCATACTTAAGTGAATAGTTAATTATAATGAAATTCACTCCTCCTCTACCTGCCTCCCCAAACCAGGGAAAGAAGGAATGAACCTACTTCAGCGTGCTAACTGCGAAAAATAAATACCTATTTAAACATTTTATCTATTAAAAAAATATAAAACCCCCAAACAAACAAAATCTTAATGATAATGACAGAGCCCATGGATTATGGGTAACCAAAGCAATACAAGGTATTTCCCTCCACAGCACCACAGAGTAACATTTATTTCCCTCTAACCTTTGCACACAAAGCGGCAGAAGAAATGCGCCGGGGGACAAACTCCAAACCCTACTAAAACAAATTATCCTGATGTGTTGCTCCTAATCAGGACTAGCACATCAAGACAACACTCAGACTTAGTGCTTAATGTAGCTTTGACCTTGGCAACCTCTCTTAGAGGGGTAAAAATTAGGGCTTGAACCAGAATTTTACAAGAAAAATTGCAACTTTATTCACATTGTCCTAAATCCTGAGTCTTGCATCACACTTTGCGATTGCTACACGCAATTTTTGTGAGATTGCTGGCATTTGGGGGTATTCAAACACAAGACTTTATTTTAGTATAAAATCATCCCTTAATTTGCATACAAAAGGCTTTAAAAATGGGTAGCAATAGACTCCACCTTCCCAGAGCCAGGATAAATCCAGGAGACTACCAAAAAAAGATATTTGAAACACAAGTAGCATTATTTTATTGTGGGCTGATAAATAAGTTCTGATATAATAAAGTGCATTAAATGTTGAGTCACTTTAATTAACATTAAAAACAGAGAAGAAAATGCTTCCTTTAATTCTCTGCAAGTTTATTCCACTTATCAGCATACATCCACAACAAAACTAAATCATGCTTCTCGGCATTTTCTATTAAGATTCTCACAAGTAGTTGATAAAACAGTTTCTATTTGTATTTTTTCAACTATATATATATTAAAAAAAAATTGGTTTGAATTCTTGTATTTCTTCTTGTGCAAGTGTTTAATTCTTTTTTGAACAGGAGCAAAGTATTGTTCCTGACCCTTCTATGCCTTATAATAGCATTAATCATGCTAAATTCTTTTGGTGCTCATGTGGATATAATGTAATTATAACAAATTCCTGAAGATAATTTCTTATTCCCCCTTGGTCTTCGGGACAAATTGAACATACACTGAATTCATATAAAGGAAAGCGTGCCAGAAAAGTAAAAGAGAGGTTATTCATTAAATAATAAACAACAACAAGGAAGAGTAAAAAGTATCAAAATAAATGTGCTACATGATAAAGACTAATTCATTCCTAATGTATTTTCCCATTTTCATGTCACTATCCAAACCAAACAATGTTTGGAGAACTAGATTCTGTATAAGTAGTTTATAATTATACAAGCCTTCCTTTCCTTCTTTTTGTATAACATAAAACCCCTCACATGAGATATAATCTCATTTAGCATATATTCCTTTTAAAACACAGGGAAAACAATTGGGCACTGAACTTCCACACTCTCAAATAAGAAAAATCTAGCAAATGCACAAATTTAAGGTACAAATAAAAGAAAAATATTCAAAAATATTGAAATATTAACTGTTATTATGGAAGTTTAATAGTGTATTTAGAATGGAAATCTGTAGTAAGACTTCAATATGAAAAGTGCACCCAGTGAGATTTACAATTTAAAAAAAAACATTTCTGCAGCATTTCTCAATAACAATAAATTCTAGATAACAGATTTTTTATAATATATCCTAACTAGATATTTTAAAATATAGTTCTAAATCAGTGTATTCTTTGAAATAAGTATCATCTATGACAAAAATACAAAGTAACTGTGGTACTTAATCCATAAAGGAAAAAAAACTTCAAGATTTTGTATTGCTCAAAAAAAAAATTAATTACAACTTGCAGTGCCAATTGTCCAGAAAAAGTAGACTTGGGAATTTAAAATAAAATAAACCAAAAAATACTGTTCCTGTATGTAGCCTTTAATGTGATTATCTTCCTTTTAGATATCAAATCAGGGTCTACTGGACATCATCAGGAACAGAGGAAATTTTAGGACCAGAGAAAGAGTGATTTCAGAGCTGTGAAACACACAAATAAAATAATTATCTAAGTAGAACTTCACACAGTGGAGGTCCAACATTGTCCAGTTAGCAATCTAACACAAATTATTTATTTTTTTATGTGTTGAACAATGCCCATGAAAATGAAACATCATTAAGTTCCTAAGCAGCATCTTTTCATGATGTTTTAAAATCCTGCCCCTGATCCCTTAATTTTTCACCCTTTTGTATTGTCCCACATGCTCTCATATCCCACAAAGAGGAATCCAATATTTTAAAATTTAACTGGTTGATACAATGCAAATATTTAAATTTTCATGAAAAGAAAAATCCTCTGCTGGAGAAAACACTGATTTTTGCTTAGATTTAGAATTAAAAGGAAAAATAACAAGGTTTAAGGCTATAAACTTCCCAGTAGCCAGAAGTATGATTTCCTCTGTTTACATGACTCGAAGCAGAGAGGGTGCCCCTTCCTGCTCACGCCCTGTGGATGTGGCTGCAGCAAAGTGAATAATTATAAACACTTCCCTTTGTGCAGCCTGACTTTGTTGATAACAGCAACTCCAGCCAGCCCCTTGCTCAGAAATCAAATAGCGAGTGGCACTGGAGTATTTATTTTTCCAAGATGCAATTGGAAGAGCTGTGGGTGCGGGAGCAGCCTCTAATGTGTCAATGCCACTTCATTGTCACCTTTGGGCACCACTAAAATAGAGGATGCTCTCCAAGGTTTCCATAATATCTCGTGCAGGGCAGGGCAGGCTGAGGCCAAGTGACAGAACCCACCCCACGTGTTTTCACAGACTAGAAACAAACTGAATCCAGGCATCTCCAAGGGAAAAACCAGAGCAAAATGGATACAAGCACAAGGAAACAGGGATGTGCTTAGGGCAAATCCCCCTTCACTCAAAAACCAAACCAAAATAAAAATTAGATTGTCACTGTACCGAGCAGTGAATCTGTAAACTGCTTTCCACAAGTCAGAGGTCTGCCCTCCGCAACACAAACATCTTTGTAAAGAAAAAGTGACAGAAAGAGACGCTCAATAAATCCTTGCTTCCTTCCCAGCTCTCCACAGATCAGGCACGGGAATTCCTTCCACTGACCCCTTTATTTGTGAGAAGCTGAAGAACAGAATCGAGGAACGAAGCCTGGAGCTTCCCTTTTCCCTGACCTCTCACTCTCCAGCCCAGTTCCCCCTTCCTACACATTTCCAGTTATTCCAAAGGGAAAGATGCACAAACCTCAGCAGTGCATTCCCAACTCCTCATTTCACAGTTAGAGGCCTTTATTCCTGCCTGGGTCCACACTTCTCTGCTATTTAGTTCAGCTCCTGGCTGCTGCTGTGGGTGGGGAGGCAGAGGAAATTCTGAGTTCCCAGACCTCCTTAAGCTGTTCAGAGCAGCATGGCTAATCTGACCACGCAACATTCAGAACAAGTGCTCGTACAGGGAACCTTCCCCTTTGTTTAAAAAAAAAAAAAAAAGCAAAACAAACCAGAAAACCCTTCCCCCTCCCAGCCACCTCGTCTGTGCATTAAAAGCAATTTTTCCATACCATGGCTTTTTCCTCCCCTCCACCCCCATCTCCATATGCCACCCCAACAGCCTCTTTTGGGGGCCCTGAACCAGCTGGTGTTTTTGCACATACAAATATCACCCCAAGATTGTCATCTTCCTGCATGTAACAGGATATATAACCTGCATATAACCTTCCTTCACACAGGGAAGGTGCCTGAGGTGCCATTCACAAAGAGATTAAAAAGCAGAATCTAAAAAATAACAAGTGGCCTTTAGCTTTTCGATGCTTGTGCTTGAATCCATGGCCACGGCTGCACTTTGTGTGGTGTTATCTGCTTCTCCCAGCAAGCCCTCTCTCCTCTGCAGCAGATTTTGCTGCCATTCCACCAGGTTTCACTCCTAAGTGGCTTCCAAAACACCAAAAGCAGCAGTGTGAGAGAAACTCAGCTGCCACTGAGGGCAGTCCAGACCATGTGCTGCATTTGCCTTTCCCTTTACACCGAATGTCACATTCTGTGCCGCATTCTGGCTGCCTCTGAGAGGGAATATTTTAATATCACACAAAAAGTGAGCAGTTCACATAATTGTCACTATTTTTCTTTCCTCTGAGTGATATTAAAACAAACAAACAAAACTATAAAAGGAAGAGGAGAGCATTGGTTCTTTACAAGGAATGAAAAAGAACCACCATTTCATTTCTGTCTGGGGGTTTTGCTTAACACCCTTTCGTTCACACAACCCTGCTTGCAAAATAATATTTGTTTGATTTAAAGGACATTGAATAATTTATGCAATATTTAATAATGCAGTAAACCAGGGAGAGTTCAGCAAGGCAGGCATGGCACTCTACATTATTTGCCTTGCCCGCCTTGCTTTTCCAAATAAACCCCCACCCTTAAACACCATTAGCACATGCAATATAACAAAAAAAAAAATAGAAATACTGCCTAATTTGGAAATTAAACAAAGCATCTGCTATTAGTTCAGAGACTACAGCATCAATTTTCCATGTCATGTTCTTTTGATTAAAAAAAAAATAATAAAAAAGGGCTACGTGAACAAAATCAAAATTAATGGAACAGGATTTATATCAGCCTCCAGATCATTCCAAATGGGTCCAGAAGCCATAGGAACAAAGTCACAGCACAGCATTAGTGTGGTAATAAATGACTGATGGTTCTCCAGCCTGCTGCACGGGGTATCCTGAAAGTAAATACATTTTAGAACACCAATAATTGCATCAAGCCAAGTCCAAAGCTTTCACAGCGTATTAAGAGGCTCCTGACTCTTCATTCTTTAAACAGCCATAATATACATGAGCAATAGATCAACTTCCAGGGCAATTTACTTTGTTATGTGGCTTTTTTAACAGCATTTAATACACCTTTTACTCCTTCCTCAAAACCAAGTTGTTTTCCTGTTTTGGCATCTCAAACCTATCTTTCAAGACATGTTATTTTTCTCAGTAAGAACTGCAGGAAAAATTCTGTAGAGAAACATTTAGAATATTATGTAACATTACAAAGAAGATCTCAATTTCTTCCTTCTATTTTCACATTTCTTAAATATTTTGGTAAGCCATACACCAAGGCCTGATTTTTATACAGTACAGAGATAATTAAGGCTTAAAATTTTTGATGTTAAAAGGTAAATTACATATATCTAGGTTTTGAGTACTTTTGTGTCCTCCAAATTATGACTCAATGCTTAGTTTGTTGAATTAACTCCATTGATTATAGGTTTTCTTTTGGGACTACCCAGTTTGCTGTCCAAGAATAAAAAGGGGTTTACTGAAACCAATGTGACCTTGCAGTTGTCCTAAATTTATTATTACAAGTCTGGGGGGGTTTCACTTAACAAGTCCCAACCATTCACATAATAAATGGGCTTAAATTATATTATTTTATACTGAATAAAAGGAAAAATATTACTAATTTCCTACCAAAAAATCATGTCACCGTATTTATATTCTATCTTTTTATAAACACTGGCTTTAAAGACAAAAAAAAAAATACTTATATTGGAAGCTTACAACTTTGCATTCATCACCAGCCTCAGGATCTAAAGGAGACAGTTTTTACTTGGACTGCACTCATTCGGAAAAGTAAAAATTAAAATCAATTCTTATGGTCTCTCACCTGAGCTAAAGCAAGTTGTTCTATCTGTCACCACCTTTGCTTGCCGTGAGAATTCCTAATGCAAGTTCTGTTTCATTGCAAACCATAAAATGCATTGAACACCCAGACATCACTTCAAACCAGAATTTTTTCATGGATAAACTTTTTTTCTGAATTTTATTTTCCCTGAGAGATTTATTGTTTTAATCAGTTTGGAAGGAGTTCATTGCTTCAATGACTTAAGTGTCCTCTCATGCCACGGGATGTTGACCTCGGGGAACTTAAAAATCTCCCTTCTGTTGAAGCAGGGGCTTTGTCAGTCTCTACTTGAGCTCTTCCAGAACTTTTGTGGACCCTCTCAGCAACGTAACAAGCTCACAACAGCCCATAACAAGAGGCCAATAATAACAATTAATAATAAGCTCCATACGCTACCAAGGAGAGATCATCAAAGATTAATCATAGTGGTAATTAATCTATTAGTGTTGTAGAAAGCACCAAAACAAAGGCAGTGCCTTTTCATTGTTGTATTTAAATATTTTATACAGTTCATGTTCATCAACACAGCCATAAGCCAATAAATTTTAAGGAAGATGAAAGAGCACATCAAGTTCAATTCCTGCAAAACAAACAAGGATGTGCAGCTGTTTAATGATAGTGTTTGTATCTAGAAAAGCTTTATCACTACAATCCACTCTGCTATTTACAGAGGAGATAAATCCCACTGCTTCTCAACTGAGAAAAGCCCAGTCATTAGGCTAAATTTCACATTTGTCTATCTAGTTCCACATTTGCCATTCTGCACTCCATCCATTTATGACCACGCAGGGCACGCAGAGTAAAAAATAAAGGGCAGGAGGGCAGAGAAGGATTTTTCCCAGGTCTGAAAGCAAGCTCATTTTTTGGGAAGACAAGCACATATGTCTTTTTTTTTCCATCCCAGAATCCAAGCCTGAAAAGCAAGTTAAAACCTGCAGATGGCCTCCTCCATTTCCAGCAAGGGGCAGGGGAGGAGGGAGATGCAGAGTGGGCAGCCGCTGAGGCAGAGCTAATCCGAGAGGACAGTTCCTGCTTATTATAGAGCCATTGCTGATAATAAAATCTGAACCAAACTGCCGACCGCAACCCAACGGAGACTCCCCGCGTCTTTAATTTTTAAACTTATGGAAGCTCTTGACACTGAGGTGGATCAAATATCCTTAGTTAGCGTGCAAATACTTACTTAAGCAGCCCAGCAGGCCCCAGTCTGTGCAAAAATTTCAGGTGAGCACCGTTAATTATGATGTTCCATTACCCCTTTTCCCAGCGTCACAATTGGCCCTAAGTGGTCACGGCCGATTTATTTCAATTAGTTTTTCACGGGCTCGGAGTTATGACAAATTCATGTTTTGGCTGCAGGAAATTGGAGGCAATCACGAAACCACCAAAACATCAAAACATGGGGGAGTTCCCCCGCGAGCAGGGTGGTGGCTCAAATCCCTGGGCTGGCAGAAGGTGGGGAGAGCACCACTCCAGCTTCTCCTGGGCGTTTCCTGCCCTTTTAAAGGCTGGGAAAAATAATAAAAGTGCCTCCTCTAGATGGCACTAGGAAAAGGAGGCTGTGTTCTGGTGCTCCAGCAAAAAACAGCTCTTTGGATGCAGAATATTTATCAGTTTTGTTGCCTTTTTGTCTCTGTCCATGCAGCAGCTGTACGTAAGAAGCAGCTGTAGAAACTATGCATGGTTTATATGGGTTATACCTAAAATAATTATGTTAGAAATTACATCTAAAAAAAGCAGGAATTGGAAACACAAGCAACAAATTCCATTTATGTCAGTAAAAGAAAAAGAAATATCACTTTTCAGTCTACCCACAGATTCAAGTGCAATGTCAAATTCAGATGTAAGCAAATTTCCTTCTGAAATCAAAGGAGTTGAATTTGACTCTTTGTCTTTTTAAATAACACCTTTGTTGTAAAAAAGGCATCAGATTCACACTCCTTAATGTAAGCATTCATTTTAACAGCCTGAAATGTTTTCATGGACTCATTTATTTTAACAGCCTGTCAGGTAAATTCAAGTGATTGAAATTCACCTATCTTTTACAGATCAAAATATCTCACTTCTTTCCCAAAGTTGACTTAAATCCATAACTCTTCTGGTTAGTAATTCTTTCCTTTCTTAATTTTCTCTTTCTATACCATAGAGGAAAAAAAACCAAACCTGACAGCACTGAAGAAAAATGTTGTGATATTAACTGGTAGTAATCTATGAAATCTATTATGATGCAGTCTCATGGCATGATTATATTGATTTTCTGTAGGATATGCAACTGTGTGCACCATAAATATTGCCATAAATTAAGCTACTGGAGGATAATTTTCATAGTAGTACAAGGAAATTGAAGCTATGTGGAAGCTTTGCTGCATCCAGGAAAAGTACAGATAAAAACATGATTTTTTTTTTAAATACTGGGGGCAACAAAGTACCCACATACCTCAAATTACTTCCAAAGCTCACTGTTATAGTTTACCTTCCAGAAGAATATTTGTTTCTAAAAATATTGAATTTGGTTGAATATGTTCTGAAAAAAAAAGAGTTTTCCATTTTAAAAACATGAGCTCCTCATACAAATGAAGCGGTTGTCAGGAATGTGACGATTCTGAAGAAATTTTTCACTGAAAGAATAAAAATATATTTTTCTTTATATTTTTTAATCCTTCACTAAGAGATATTTATGTATATATGAAGAGTATGAAAAAAAATGGTTTTTTCCAAATTAGAAAATCAGTGTTCCATTACAAAAAAAAAGTTTCAGAAATTAGTCATGCTGGTTCTTACAGAAAAACAGTTCTTATCCCTCTCTATGTCTGCTTGTAGTAACTCTGGAATAAAAAGACTAAATATGTGGAGAAAAAAATTATACCTATGGTGCCAAAATATTTCTGCTAAGTAAAAAACAAAACTTTTTTTTCAAAAAAATATTTTTTTCTTATCAAAGACCACATGTCTTTGATTTTTAATAAACATATCCTTAATTTTACCAGGCTTAGTCAATATTTTTGAATCATTCTTCAACTTCAACTGAAGTAATATTAGTAATAAATTATCAGTAATAACCTTGATATGAAGTTACTAAAACTGCCAGCACCCCATGATTAGAACTGTGGCAGAAGTGGTAACTCTAAAACCATACTCAATTTTATTCCAGAAAGATTTGCCAATGGGAAGATAGACAGTCTGATGCAGTTTGAGAGAAAATAATTAGTTATTTTTTAATTTCCAGTCAAACTCTTAATCTATCAGCTCCATAAGAAAGAAATATGAGTTTTCACCATGGTCACGTATGACACTTCAGCTTGTTGTGTCGTTGAAATATTAGTTCAAGCTACATTATCTTCTGAGAAGGATTATTTCCCAAGAGTTTTAAGAAACTCAAAGGACAATGCTTGAGCCTAGAACATACAATAATTTCATTTTCTAAGGATCTAAAGGAGTTGTATGGTTTCACAGCAGCACAAGAGGGAGGTTTCTTATACCAAAAGTCCAGAACTTCAGAGCTCCTCTTTATTCATAAAGCAGTGTCATTGCTTTGTAATTTTTCTTCTGCCTTTAACTGCAAATTAAACATTTGGCCAAAAGGTATTTCTAATAAATATTTCCTGTAACTTAACCCTCCAAGACACAGGCACTCAGGAAGAAATACATCATGCTCCCCAGATTTGAAAAGCATCACAAAAATACATTGTTTAGATGTCAAAGAAATTATAAAAACCCCATACTTTGTTGATGAAAATACATCTATAACATTTTAGTTACTGCTAGCCTAAAGAATGTAAAAATCTAACTGGGTAGAGTTTCTCAGAGCCGGAAAACATTTCAAGATCTTCTGGCATGCAGGCACATGAAACAACTGCCTTGTGAGAGCATACCTCAGCATTTTCACATATTGAAAGTTGACAGAATACCATTTTCTGTTATATAGAAACTGTTTTCATGTGTGAGAAAAAATAAAAGATTGAAAACTTTCATTACGCAACCTTCTAATCAAGTGTTGACTTCCAGTACACTTTTGAGCACATGCAACATACGAATCAGGCAATTAGCTGAAAGTAGATGCCCTTTCCATAAAATGAGATATTTCATTTGGAAGGGATCTTCAGATGAACCTGGCTAGAAGTTATCTAATTTCTTGTCACGGGCAAGGGATGCTCAGGAATGGCTTTAAACAGCATGCACTGCGTTACTTCTGCAGCAGCCCTCTTGTCAGGCTCCATATTTTGACAGAAGATTCCCATTACAGTCACTGCCCTGATTAATGTGAAGGTACACTTCATCCAACCTCAGATCCATCAGCAAAAACTGGAAAACCCTGGGCATAGGTAATCTGCATGTACTCCCTATTAAGCAGAAGCCAAAGACATGGAAACAGTATTTAACCTTTAAGAAGCAGCACAAAACATCACCTTTGAGAACCAAAATTTGAGGACAAAAGCAATTTTTTTAAAAAAATTTGTTTGGTTGTTTAGGTTTTTTTGGGAAATAGCTCTTTTAGATATTTGTGCACAAATGATATGGTCAGTTCAGCGCTGGCTAAAACCACCAGTGCACTTACTTATTTCTTGCTGTGAGATACGGATTAGGAGAAGGGCAAAACAGGCTTAAAACTTAAAAGGTATGAAGAAAACTTTATTAACAGAACTAAAAGAATAAGAAGTATAAGAAGTATCAGAATAAAACCTTCAGAACCCACTTGCCTGACTTTTCTTTCTCAACTGACAACGTAGAGACAAAGTTAATACATTTTTAAAAACAATTACGTTATTACATACAATTTTGTTATTTTGTGTTCCATTGGCTATGGAAGCTGCCTCTAAAGAAATTAAAGATACTTTGGTTTTTAGGAGCTCTGCATGCATACAAATTGCTGTTCTGGCTCAGGGACATAAAACAGCCTGCAGCAAAGAAACGTCCAGACCATTCCCTCAGAAATCCCCTGAGAAAATGGGTACTCACAATATTTTTCTATTGTTCCTGGTTTTTTTTTCTCTGTTCTGGCCTGTTCTCTTCAAACTTTGAATAGTTTCAGTATAAGATCTAAATAGTAGCCAACTCTTTCAGGTTTTCATTGTTTTTTTTTGTTGTTGAGTTTTCAGCTTTTAGAATTCACTTTCAGAATTTCCAAGCAATCCTCCTCTATTCTTTTCTCCAGTGTTACTGTTCTTTTACGGTCTCTTCCCCAGCTTAGGACTTACCTAAAGCAGGGAACAGCATAAGCCCGCAGAGAATGGAATTTTCTGTTTTTATGGGCTGTTGGTCTTCAATGAAAATTTCTAATATCATCTGCTAAAGTTTCTGCTGAAGAACTTCAGAGTTTGCCAGAACCTGACCTACCCTCCATGTTCGAAAAGCTTTTGCAGCACACCTTCCTTCTTCAATCTTTGCAATAAAATATTCTGTTCCATTTATGGCTTTTTTTTATTCTGTTTGCACAGCCATTAATGACCCTTCGTAGACACTTGATCCATTTTCCATATGACCCATTTGCTCATCTGTTTCTCCAACTGCAAAACCAGGGGTCAGGAATATAATATGCTTGAACAGGAAGTCTCTAACTTTTCAGTCCCAAACATTAGCAAAGTTACACCCAGGATTTTTAATTCAAAGCAGCCTCACCAAAACACAAAAGTGAAATAATTTAAGGCAGTCTTCGGAAAATGAAAAAAAATTGGAAACAAATAGAGCAATGCAATGAGTTTTATTAAAATACTGGGTTTCTTCAGGCTGAGTTCTAAATTGGAACCACAGCTTTAATCAACCCTTAATTACATAACTCAATGCACGCCAGAAGTTAAATTCAGCCATCCAATTAAGAGAAAGTATAAGTAAACATGGATTCATTTCTAAGAAGAAAAACATCACAGGGAGGCCATCACTCAATTCAATCGCCTCCCAGACCTCATGAAAATGAAAATATTTTGCCAGGGTTGTTTTGCTTTCTGGTAAGAGAACTAAGCTTTGAGTTTCAACATTGTTACCTGTGACTATCAAGCCAGGTCTATTGGGAGGATAGAAAATTCATAAAAGGTCAGATAAACAACCCAAGAAGATCCTCTCATCAAATTAAGAGGATAAACCTATATCCTATCAATGATAGGATATCAATTCAGCATAAAATATGGAAGTGTTCTTGTAGAAGAGGTTTTGAATGGCAGGATATGTTAAATCCAAAGAACACCCTGAAAAGTGATGTCCTGTCACTGAGTAGATGAGAAAACTTTTTGGTGGATTTCATACATTGATTTCAAGAGGACAGAATGTCCAGAAATAGTGAAATCTATGGTTTTCGTTGACGTCCTTTTCAAGAAGAAAAGATAAACTTGAATTTTAGACAAGTGCAAGATATCCAGGGTATTCTAAATACAAACTCAATCATTAAAAGTCAGATTGAGGGCTCAGAAAGTCTTTCTAGAAGTTCTCAGTTAATCTTTATTACAGAGACTGACATCAGTGTCGACAGTTATTCCCAGGAGCCCTTCAACACTTACAGTATCACTGAAAACTGCCTTTACTCTACAAGTGCTGAGTAAAGAATTAAAAATTACATGTTCTGCTTTCCAGAGAGTGGGAGCAGGGGAGGGAGAGAAAGATCAGCACCCTGATGAGTGACTGAGGGTGCTGAGTTGATCCCTGGAAAGAGATTGGTATCCTCTCCCAGGTAGCAAACAAGAGGATGAAAGGAAATGTCCTCATGTTATGACAGGGGAGGTTTAGATTTCATATAAAGAAAAAAAAAAAGCCATTTCATGAAAAAGATGTTCAAGCTCTAGAACAGACTGCCCAGGGAAGTGATTGAGTCAAAACTTCTTTCCCTTCAGGGAATCTCTATGAAGAGTATAAATAAAAAGTATAAAGCTATAAATAAAAACAGTGAAATTTTGTCTGGAGATGATATCTTTTCCATCTCAGATAGTTTTTGAAAGGTCTAGAATACCATTTCAACCCACATAAATTTGTGAAAATAAGAGAAAAAGTGGTTTATCATTACCTGAAAGTTTCTCTGGGTATCTCAGCTTGGTAGAGAACGATATATTTTTATTTTCCTCACCACCCCCATTCTAAGGAAACCACCTGCATATTTTTCCTAGGCAAGCATATATTTGAAAATTTGGAATTCAATAAACACACAGCATCTTACAGTAATTCATCCATGGCAGACTCTTGTTTAATTACCACAGGAAAAAGCAATACAATGGTAAATTTGGGGTAGGAAACTACCATAGAGTAGCAACTTATTAATTTTGTAACAATTCATTTCCATCATAGCTTTTTACAGAGATTGTGTGTGGGCTGGAATCTGTCACTGTGGTGTCTTAATTAGGATTATGACATAACTGGGCCTGGAAGGGAGCTCACAAGGTCTTTAAGTCCGACCACTGGGTCCTAAAACCCTCCAGGGCTGGAAATTTATCTGAGAAACTGCTCCACTGTCTGCCAAAGGGGGGAAAAATTATCCTTATTTCCCATCCAAAAGGGTTTATTTCAATTTCTGCCTGTTGTATCTCATCCTTGCAGTGTGTACCACTGTGAAGAGCCTGGTTTCAAACCACTGAAACTGCATTTTACATATATCCTTAACTGCACAGGATTTAGATCAATTCCTGCTTTCTAAATAGGGATTAATATCACTCATCAACAATGCATGCAAATAACCAACTAATATAATCTTCCTACAATCCATACTCAGTCCTTTAAAAACCCCAATCATTTTACCCTTAGAACAATGTTTGAACCCAGCTGTTTGGCTGGTATTTGGCTGCTATTTGGTATGCTCACACTCCCAGAGTATGAAGGCAGCATGCACAAAGCATGATTCTGAAATATTTACAAAGCTTATAGGTACACAGGTAGGGAGAACGAATGATTAATGCTTGAAGACATTACTAAACAACAGAAAATCAAGGTAAAAGGAGCAAAAATCCCTTTTAAGCCACAATACAACTTTCTTAGTCTGCTCCAGCACAAGACTGGCAGCTCTTTATTTGCGTCCTCCATCTCTTTTTGTGTCCTGACACTTGTTCAAACCTCTCAAACAATATTCTCCTCTAGCTGGGAGAATTATTTGGTTTATTGCTTGCATTATCACGTAGTCAGGCCACGAGATTTCAGGCTGTTGATTTCTGCACAGAGCATAAAAGAAAACACAGAGACTTCAGATGTTCTCCAAGTCACAGAAGAGCAGGAAAGTTCTAGGCAATATTGAGACCACCAAAAAAAAAAAAGATCCTGCTGGTCAGGAGCAGCCAAAAAAAAAAAAAATTCCTCTCTTTCCTCACAGCACCAATAATTTGGAGGATATGCAGGCTGTAGTCCCTTGGGACCCTGGATGCTCTGTTTTCAGAAACGTCCCTGAAGCTCCTACAGGAATAAATATTTGGGAAGAAACCTATGCTGCAAAGATGGACCAGAAATCATCACAAAACTGGAGAAGAGGAGACTGGGGAAGTCCATATAATTCTGTCTGGTAACAATCCTTTTTCAGTAATAAGGAAAATTAAAGCTGTGCAAGACAGAAGTTATTCTACAAACCATGAGCTCATGTTAATGGCTAAACCTGACTACACAGCCACCAGTAAGAGAGCTGTGGAAACTCCTGAAACATATGGTCTTGTTTAGCTGCAAAGTAAGAGCATCAGTGCAGGAATTCCTGGGTGAAGTTTCATCACCTAAATTACATCAGGAAATCGAATTGGGCCCCAGCATTGCCTTTATGCCCTATGAAAATCCAGCTATGTTCAGCTATTACTGATCAATAGCATTAATTCTGTAGCAGTGACTGCAACACTTGCCTTTGCTGAGAGATGTAGCACAGTCTGAGACCAATAATCCCATGATACAGTACACGAGCCTTCCAATAAAACACAAGGTAAACCTGTCTGTGATTGAAGGAAATATATTGTCATTTAGAAAACTAAGTGCCCTAAAATAATTGTGTGGTACGAGCCTGGGCTCACCAGTGAGTATTCAGAGGTGATTCTCTCTCTGATCAAATTACAGAGCTTTTCAATAATGGTTTTATGACTTCCATTACATTAAATGCCACGGTGCCTTTATCAACAAGAAAAACGGTACCTGCAGTGCCAAGTGCAAAATGTATCAGCCACCAGCCCTGAATGAAGGCACTGCTGGGTGCTGATGCCTTTCCAAACACAGGAATAAATTAAGGTTACTGGGTTGTAAGTAGATCATGAAAAGGTTGACTCGAGGCATTATTCACCGTCCTCTGCCTCATGTCCCTGGGGGTGCAATGTGGCACAGAGCTGCTTTTTGCGGGGGTCCTGCCAGGGTTAATCCCGGGAGGCTGAGAACAATTACTGAGCATGCCATCCTGCCACAGCAGCAGCCTTTTTGAGCAGCCTGGGACAAATCTTTGGGCACATCTTCAAGGACAGACATGGCCTGAGAAGGAGCAGACACCCCAACACCCAGCACTGCTTGCAGGCAATACATCAGATTAAACCACCACCCATAAATTCATCAAAAGCCTGGAGCTAAATAAAAGCTTGTACACTGAGCTCCAGATCAAACCTACTTTAAAATAAGATATAAATATGCCTCAGTCTTTTAATCAAATTGCTGCATCCACTTAAGCATGTGTAGAACAGGAGCAATGATAATGATCTCCTTGTATGATAAGCAATGACTGCAGAATATTTTGAAAACCCTTTGATGTTGCTCTAGTACAACAAGATGATATCATTCCTATTGTCAGCCTGGTACACTCGAGGCTCTCTAAAAATTATATACAGCTCTGACAAATGAAGGAAGCAGACTGAAATCCGCCAAAGGACAAAAGATGAGATGTGAAAGCACTTACAAACAAGGAGCCGAATAAACTCAATTTTTGGCTGAAAAGACTGTTTAAGCCTAGAAGTGAGAATTGTCAGCATTGGCCCTATTGGCAAAATTATCTTGGGATTTCATCTCAGAGCATATTGACAAATTTTCTCAAGATGGCAGGGAGGAACTTAAGTAGTTGATTTTGGAAGCATAACCTCTAGCATCAAACTTTTCAAGCAGAATTTGATGGTGTGAATAGGGCATCCAAAATTGTGACAACTTTAGCTATGATGGACAGATTCTTGGCTAGAATCCCAAAAAAGTCCTTAAGGAAGTAGGGACTACAGTTTTGGCATCTTACATTTATGGGCTCTAAACTTCTTGATGTAAAGAAATTTAAATTTTATCCTGTCCTGAAATAGTCCCGAGTAGACCAATGGAAATAATTCATTTTTCCAGTAATGAGCTAACCTGAACAGCAACATGTTTACTCAGAATTAAATACTTTGCTTCTTCTGTAACTATGTTTTTTTGATGCTTAAGCCTTCAGTTTCAGCCCATTTTGAAAAACAAACAGTTTATACAAATGAAAAAAAAAGCAAACATTTGTTAGCAAAGATAACAGTTCTTTTAAATAATTATTTCTTGAATTAAGTAGAAAGTAAAAGGGTTTGCCTGTTTTTCCCTCTCAACAATAAACTACAAGGTATAAAATAAACAGACCAGGTCCTTGGGAGTGTCTGTGACTGCATCAAAGCTGGAACATGTTGTGTTCATCTGCAACTTCCCACATTAACCAGCGCTGGGTGGTTAAAACGTCACCCTATGTGTTCTTTCCTTCTTATTATTCCAACAGCAGGAATTTTAATGGACAGAGGAACATCTGCTAACTTGAGATCTTGACATCTGTTTTTTTATGAAGTCAGACTAACAGCAGGGAGAGTTTGGCCAATATTTGCCAAAACAGGATTTTTCATCTCAAACAAACATGCACCAACCAGATTTCTGGTAAGACTGGGGGGAAAAGCACTTGGAGAAGCTGCTTCTTTCATCTATTTTTGTTTTTTCCATTTCATTTTACTTTCTTTTTTTCTCCTTCCTTTCTCTGATGCCCCATTCCAGAAAAGCAGCAGCTAGAAAAACAATTTTCTACATTATTTGATTCCTATTTCAACTTAATAGAACTCAAGCCCATACCATCATTTGCACATGGTAGTTTCACATATAATTAAGAAGGGCTCCTACTCCATGCCTGGGGGTGACACAGGGGCAGGGGCCTGGAAGCCACAGCACCATTTTGTGTGCCCTGAAAAGCTCTTTGAATTGGGCACCCTGAATCACACAACTTTGCCAGCATAATAAAAAGGACAAAACAAGAATTAATCTCACCTTTTTCTGTGGGACAGAAAAATTTACTTTCCTCTTCCCTCTCAAGGCTTAAATCCCTCTGATGAAGTCCAACCAAGGCAGTTATCTCCTCCTTGCTGGGCTGTAGAGGTGACTGAGTGCCTGGGGACAGGATAGGATGCCCATTTGGCCAACAAGAGGAACAACTAGATTTTAAATATAGCCCAGAAAAGAAATGTTAACAGCATCTCCCCACATCTGTTAGGCTTCTCCAAATCTTGATATAAGGATATACATACAAGGAGATACCTTGAATCTCAGGGGTATTTAATCCCATAAGGAGTTGAAATAAAATTACTTTTATTGTTATTCATATTATCTGCTTTACTGTTTAACATGTTAAAGATACTCTACAGGTACTGCTAGGAATTGATTCATGCCTTCAAAATGTCAGAGAGGTGGTGTGTGCACCCGGTTTTGAGAGAGAATGTGCAACACTTTCTTCTTGTACAGTTCCTTCTATCTTAGGGCTTAAAATTGCTTTAACCTATTACATCTCTGCCAAGCAATATATCTCAGCTGTGGATGTCAATTGGAGAATAAAGCACTGAAATTACCTGGGCAAAGGCATGCAGAGTAATTCAAGAGAAGAGTTTGGAGCTGTGGTTTCCAGGCCTCCCATGGCAATCCTTCTCTTATGAACCCAATTAATTTCTTTTACTTGGAAAACCAGACAGCATTAGCATGTTTTCACTGAGAAACAGAAGCCAATAAGTTTGTCTGTGCTCCTTAAACACTCACAACATCAATTGCACTGTAGCAACATATTTATTGTTCATTAAGGCATAAGGGCAGGTAGAACCCAAGAATTTCCTGAGTTGGAAGGGACCTACAAGAATTAAGTCCAACTCCTGACCCTGCATGGGACAACCTAAAAATCACACCAGGAGGTTCCTGAGAGCAGTGTCCAAACATTTTGAGCTCTGTCAGGCTGGTGCTGTGCCCATTCCCTGAGGAGCCTGTTCAGCACCTGACCTCCCACTGGGGCAAGAACCTTTTCCTGATACCCAGCCTAAACCTCCCCTGACACATTTAATTATTTAAAGTTAAGAGAAAGGACACGTATCTTTTCATTATGGTTTGGCACACTTTCCTCTGCCATGGCCTACAGTTAACAATTGTTTCCTTGCAGCTGTGACCAAAGAAGCTGGCACTCGATGATAAATGTTCAGAATTTCAGCCTCTCCAAAGTTTTAAGAGACAGATATTGACCTCTCCAGAGATAATTGAAACTTGTCTTCCCTTTTTAAAATGAGTCATATCCCCTTTGTAGCCTTCAAATCCATCAGAAGAAGCAACTGAATTTCTTGGAGGCAGGACATGAACCATCATCAAAAACTTGAAAGCTGATGCTAAATCACTAAGTGCAAAGTGCCTTTCTTACTTTGATTCAATAAACCAATCCCACAGTGAAAACAAGTGCAAGGACCATCCATTTCAGCAGTCCTTAGAGAGTGGAAACACAGGAAATTAGGAGTGTATCTTTTTGCCTGCCAGTTGGAGACAAAAAGTGAAGGAGAGATCTACTAATGAGGTAAAAAGGAGTTGAACATGTTCCAGGTTCCAGAGTAGGTATCATCCTCAAAAAACACCATGGAAAAGCATTTTTTTTTTTTATTTTCTCACTCTTGAGAACTGAGAACTGCAATAAAAATACACACAGGGCCCTGTGCATCAGCTGCCCACAGGCTGATGTAACTTAATAGTGATTTGGCACCTGCATTCAAAATCTAACACAGAGTGCTGGATTTTTAAAATCTGGAGATCACTAGGGCAAAAATGAATGGCAGTTTTGGAAGATAATTATCAATTAAAATAAGTCATGGAAACAAAAAACAGCCATCTCTGGAAAATAGAGCCACCTGTGTTGACCAGTTTTGTGACACCAAGATATTTGAGAAATTTTTCTGTAGGCATTTAATCAAATGTCAGAGTGAACTGGCACCCTAGTGAAACATATTGATTAAATGGAGTTAAGGTGTATATTCTAAAATATGCCCCTTTTTAATATATGTATCAATGTTGCATTGAGCTTTACCCAAAATTCATTCAAGGCTCTATTCCTTAGCTCTTGCTCTAAGGATGGCACAGATGATTGTGTCATTCCCAAGCAGTTTAGCTTGCTGAAATGGTAATGACATGAATTAACACCAAACAACTAATGAAATAAACCTAAAAAAAGCAAACAAATAGGAAAAAAAACCAAAACAACCAAAAGAAAACCTCAAACAGAACTAAACCAGGACCTTACATAAAAAAAGAAAAAATTCCAACCATGCCACAAAAAAGTCCTGTTTCAACACATAAAGAACAAAACAAACAAAAACCCAGCTCCCAAAAATACTACCCATACAGGGTAAGAAAGAAAATCACAGATATTTTCTGCCCTACAGAAGCTCAGTTCCACAACAGGACTCTAATATCCAAGAGAGATAACCATAACAAACACATTTTTCTGTGGATGAAAAAATGCATTTTGCATTGACCTGTCCACAAAACATAAATAAATATCTTTATAAGTTTTATAATTTAACTCCCAGTTTCAGGTTACAACAGGCAGGTAAGCAAACACACTCTGGAACAGAGAGATCTGGGCTTTTCTGCTGACAATCCCTCATTTATCAGTCAAAGGTCAAGAGAGCTGTACCAGTTTTGCCCTTTACACTCCACAGAAGAAACCTTTTCTCACACCATACATGTGGATATATTTATTATACACACACATAATGCTTCTATATTAGCCTTTAATCCAAAGTTTCTGTTTCCATGGAAACGGCAGCAAGCAACTCTGTGTCAAAGTCCTGATAATTTCTTCATGAGCATGAAATGGATGAGCATCTGCTGGAAACACAGATTAAAAAGGACTGACAATAGGAATGCAAATACTTTTCCTAACTTCAGGTTTTCATGCCCTTTCTTTCAAGAAATATCTATGGAAAACGAATTTCTGGATTAAACTAAAATCCATCCAAGCACACTTTTTTGAGGAATGAGAATCTGGAGACAAAAGGTTAGTTAAATGCATACCCAAAATTATTTTGCAGAGATCTACAATGCAGAACAGCAATGTTTGATAAGAATCTAAAAATTACAATTTCCAAGTGTGGACTGTCATGTTTGGATACATTCTGGTTACCTGTGGGATTGCTGACAGGATCAGAACTGGGAGCGAAACACATCTCAACCAAAAGTGTCAAACAAAAATCCTTTGATAAATACTGTAACACTTTCCATATCAAAAGGAACTTCAACACAACAGTTTTTCTCAGTAGGGACCAATAAACACACCTCAATACTTTGCCAGATTTCTGGTCCAAGTCAACAATTAGTAGAAGATATAAATGAAGATATTTTTCCAAAAATAAGCCTAAAAAAAGCAGTGAAACATATCCATGCTGGATGTTTCATCCATCAAACTCTACTCATGCAAATGTTGGTACCTTCCACCAACAGCCTCAAGTGTTAGCAATAGTTTTGTTGGGAATGCAGCAGGAACACCTGGTATTTATAAACTTGTCCCAAAGTCCACACATTCCTTATTAATATTTTCATATTCATACACTCTGTAACCTAATATGCAAAATTTTAGTAGCTTCAAGCATCATTCAAAGGCAACATGTTTAGAAGAGCCCACCTAACATATTCCCTGAACCTATTAGTACACAGAACATCATGTTTTAAACAGAAAAAGGGACGATTAAAAAATTATTGATGTCAAATCCAAGCAATTAATACTGATAAAAAATGTCAGCAGACCTGGGAAAATATCTGAAAACAATTATTTTATCACCTTACAGACTATTTCTGCTATATGTCAGCCTTTAAAATAATAATAATGTTACATGAAAAGCAGACTTTAATCCAAAGCTCTGCATGTGTGAACTGCAGACTTTGAGCACTTGCACTCTTTTTGTGGATATGAATTGGTGATATGTGGGCTTTGATCTTTTAATAACTCTGCTTAAGAGGGTTTAACTGTATGAATTAATCGTCAGGGCTTCTGAAAAGCATTAATTAATTCCACTCTGGAAATTATTATTATTATATAACCACGTTACATAAGCCAGGGCATCCAAACTTTGCATTCATCTGGTGACTTCTGTGGAAATCTTGAGAGCTGCTCTGCATGACAAGGAGCAGAAAGCCCTCCACAATACGGTTGGACACGTAACAAGTGGAACGTTCAAATCGCATTACTGCAAAACTAACAATTTAGGGGGACACCCTCAAAAATTTAGAGGGAATAATTAAAGGAAACTGAAATATGACTCTTTTTCATTTTCTTTGAACTAAGTGAGTTAGCACGATATCCTTTGTGTTTTTCAGACAGTATTAATTTTCAGGACTGTGAGGGGGGAAGGCCTGCAGGGCAAACTTGAAAAAGATTAGTCTAATTCAAGTCCTGAGTACAGAAGAGAGAGTTTTATCTGTCAGTTTGAAAGAGAACTTTAAAGAGGTTGTGATATGGAGCGGAATTATCACCACTATTAATTGCACAGGCATATTAAAAAGACCCTGGAAAGTGACCTCCTCTAATACAGAGAATGCACGGAGAAAAATATGTCTTAATCTTCTTTTCTGCACCGAGATAAATGTCAAGTGTATCTATCACCTCAATTAACCATAGGAAAAAAGCTGTCAAAATCTAATTCTTTTTTTGACAAGGCGTTTATTCTGAAACCAGCAGAGGGAGAAACAGGCACTTGTATTAGAAAGAGATGAGTGTCAAAGGGTTCTGAAACACATGGTGAGTTTTCCATGTGCGAAATGCTGATTAGAACCATGGTAAATCAGTGCTAGTGTGTTCCGGGTTTGTTGCCTGAGCTACAGGAAAACTGAGGGCTTTGTGGCATGGTTTACTTCAGCACTGAGGTTACATTAACAAAGGAATGTTTTTCAGCTACGGCACCATGCAAAATGCAAAAGATCTGGTGAAATGAAAGGACCTGAACTTCAGGAACATTTAAGGCTATTTTACAGAATATTGTAAAACATATTTGTTGTGGTAGTTTGTTTGCTCTTGGATGTTTTTTCCTTTAAATTAAATTGAAACCTTTTCTGTGCCTTTCCCTGTTACATCCATGTGATCTCCTCAGGGTATTAGGATGGATTCACCTCTCATTAGCTTGAGTCACACGCAAAGTTTTCTTCTTCTACCCTTGAATTTTGCAGGAGACCAAGAAAAGGCGTTGCAGAAAAAAGATATTTACACATCTTTCATAACTGCACTTTGAAAGCAAATTGACTGACCTACTAATAAAACTTTCATATTAGTAACAGCTTGAAAGAATTCTGCCACGTAATTGGTACAACCAAACATTGCTTCAGTGAGAAACCATGCAGAAGAGAAAAGCTGCCTATTTAAAGCAGTGCATTTAGAAAGAAAGAGCAATTTGGGATCACGAGGCTGCTGCAAAATCATCCAAATTTCTTTATTCTCAGAATCTGATGTGTGCCTACATATCTGTGTGTGCATTCAGGTGTTTGAGACTCCTGCCTAAAACAAGAGTTTGAATTGTTTTTACAATTACAGTAAAGCTTCTGGTGCAAAGTGTTCATTTTAAGGAAAGAAAGGAATGACTGTAAGAATTGAGACAGAAATGCAGTAAATGACTGGGATTTTCCAGCCTCCAGTGCTAAATCATATCATATTTATCAGGAGGAGATGAGTCTCAGGGCAGTGTATGATGTCCTTTGCCAGGAACAAGCGATGCCCGGAAAAGCTGGATCTGTGCACTGGAAACGTACGTGACCTACGGTGTTTGTCAGAAGATAGAGGTGCATTCAAGGATTAAATCCACTGCATCTCACAAAAAGGACAGGCTTCCCTAGGGAAAGCTCTGGGATTGCTTGTCAGCTGTAGCACAACTGAAAAACAACAGATCAGTCCTCTGCTTGTTTATGTTGTCACATGCTTCTGAATTCAGTGGCACTTTGTCATCTCGTGTCACAACTGGCTCTCTCTTTCCATAAGAGTCATGCAAATAACAGATCCTAAAAGTGTAACAATTCAAACAGGACTCCTCAAGCAGGTGCCCACTCCACTTTTTTTTTTTTTTGTCTTTTTGCTCCTGTTTTAAATATTACTCCAAAATCAGAATTGGGCAAGTCAGAATGATGTCAAGTATGTTCCTCTTCCAATAATTCTGTTAACACGAGCAGTGGATAAAGCCACACAGTCCTGCTGGCCACAATGACAGCATGTCCGCTAATATCAAATTGTTCAAAAATAAAAGTAACACAAATATTTCTGAAAATATAGATTCTGCAACTTAAATTATTTCTACAAAGTTCAACAAAGCAAACAACCCTTGTGAAAATATTAATTGCAAAATAGAGGATTTTAGGCAATAAACAGACTTTGAGAACTGAGACATTTTCTCACTGCTCTTTTTTAAACTCAGCCAAAAGGATTTAGACAGAAAAGTCTTGGTATACTGGATAATTATATGAATATAGTATAAGACGATCAAGCATGTATAAAAATGTGTTTACTCTTGCATAATCATTCAATTCAACATTCTCTCCTATTTTTGAAGGTGCAAACACTCTGGAGCACTCAGTTAAAACCAGTAGCAGAGATTCACTTTCCTATTTCCCACACACTGCATCAGCTGTGCCAAGAATAAGACAAAATAAAAACCAGCCAAACCAAGAACCTGGAAGTCTCTTTGAATTCCAAGAAAGAAAAGTGCTAGGCAACGAAGCTTTAATAACACCTTCTGAATTAGACCTAAGCACACAGCAAACGTCCAGGGCACCCACTGAGCCTCAGCAGCAAAGTGAGATAGTTCAAATTTGGTCAATCCTGCTTTGGATTGCAGGCTAACCTTCCTTTAAATGTATCTTACGTGAGGTCAGAATGTGCACTGAGCTCACCTGGCTCACCCAAGGCACCACAGTTTCTGGCCCACAGCATTTCTGTGCCTATCAGGACAGGGGACTTGTCCTTCAATGACAGCAGAATCTGCAGGAGGCATTTGGGTGTTTCCAAAAGTAAAACCATTGTGGTGTTCAGCAGGCACAGACAGGACACAGCTGGAGATACAGCAGGTAGAGATACAGCACAGATTTTTGACATGAGAGAAGGAGAAGAATGAAAAATACAGAAATGCAATCCCACCAGGACTGCTGGCATAAGCCCAAATCCTCCACACTCAACAGGCCTCGTGTGGCTTTGCACATGATGGTGCAGAAGCAGGGGTGGGCCACACAGCAGAGAGGTTCCCCTGCAGCTCTGGGGAGGCAGCTTGCATCTGGTCAATACATTCTGGACCAGGAAAAAGAACTTGAGCCACTCCTGCTGTTTGGTTCTGGTGCAGGTGCTGAGAATTCATCAAAACCAGCTCAAGATCCCATCCAGACAGAAGAAAATACAACTTTGAACCAGCTACGATCCTGGCCATCTCTAATTCCGGCTACTGTGTTTTTCTTTGCCCTTTTTACCCTTCTTTTCCCAGATCTACACTTGCACTACAAAAGATTCTTAGGAAATAAGTTTCCATTATCAAATCAGGGAACATACACAGCTGCACTCATTGCTCACCATCTCAGAGATCATCATGTAACAGCTCCACTGGTGCTGGAACTCATTTTAAGGTAGCAGGAGGGACACTGGACACCAGTCACTGCTCCTGTGTCCCTGTCTGAGCTACAGCCTTTATCTGGCAGGCCACCAAACAACTTGTCTTGAGCTGGAGTTTCTCACCCACTCCATCACCCAATTTTGCTGAAGTTAATTCTCATTCCTGACACAGGCTTTACCCAGCTATCCAGTGCCTGAGCAGGAACAGAGAAAAACCTCTGTATTCTGTCTGTTTTGAGGCACCTGAGGCACTGACAGGATTTAATTCACAGGAGAATTGTGGCATCATAATACAGGGCTGACTCATTCGAAACTCTTTTGAACAGAATTTCATAAAACTCACATGCATTTAAATCCTGAAGCTTTCCTCTTGTTTAAAAAAAAAAAAAAGTTTATTCTTCAAGAGAATTTCATAAGGTTGTGGTGTTTGGACGTCTCCATCCTGGGAATGAGATAAGATCTCAGATTTTAAGAACAGGATCCATATGACTTAATGAGTTCAGGGAGCTGGAACAGATATGAAGGCACTCTGAAGGGATTCTTTGGGGAAGAGATTATTAAGAAGCAGTGTATTTGCTTTAATCACAACTGTAAATGCCTGCTCAAAGCACTTGGCTACTTCATACATTTTAAAATTATGAGAACAAGGGCCCTTAACCGCAAGGGCCAGAGCAGGGTGTGCATTTCTGCAACCTGACTTGCACCCTGCCATCCAAATACTCTGAATACTGCTCATTGTGGAGGAGCTTGAACACTACAATGAACAGTTCTTAGCCAGAAAAACCTGGTTGATCTGCCACCAGGACACTTCTAGCCCAAGGTTAATAGAAGACAGAAATAAAAAGATTTAACTCCACCTTTCGATTCAAATACCTCTAATCAATTTCTAGTTAAAACTAGTGAATATTAGGCAATTGTTTTCTTTCATTTAAGATAAAATAAAAATTATATCTGAAATGTGCAGTGTTTGCCTTCCCCATTTCTGTTTTTGTGTCCTGAATTGGAAGATTTAAGGGGCTGATAGAGATACAATAAGGATTAATAACCTAATAAAATTTTACACAGAACAAGAAAGCATGAAGATTTATATAAATATTTGCAGAAACTGAAAAGAGCAGAGGCACAATCAAATAATCCAAAGGATGTGTGCATACTTCCTTTTAAAAGAAAGCATTTCTGTCCCAACCTCAAAAAATAATGAGACAAAGGGAATGCTTTCATCAGCTGGACAGCTCCAAAATCCTTCAGCAGTCTGAGTTTGTTGCCAAAATAAAAATTGTTAGGGAAAATATCTTTGTGGAAAGAAGCTTCAAAGCATATTCTTGTCAGTGTAAGCTTGAAGGTCAGTTTGTCTAAAGAGAAAACATAGCCTGCATTGATAAATACTCATATAACACAGCCATAAAAGTAGTTATATTGAACCCAAAAAGCAGAAAAATCAGGTGAAATTGTACTGGCATCGTTTCAAGTGTCCACACTGACAGCAGCTCTGTTCCCTGAGAGACTGGGCCCCTGCCTCAAGCAGATATCCCCAATTCATGTGTCTGCATCACTCCTGTTTTGCCTCTAATATGGTTTTACAGAGCTGTGCCAGTTCCTACTGAGTGTGAGAAGATTCACAGAGTGTGAAATCTTGCAAACTAAATGAGCCATAGGAGCAGTTTGCACAAATCCCATATGATCAGCGTGGTAACCCAGTCACCTAGTATGTTATTTCCATTATTAGCAATAGCAATTATTCAGGCAAAGAACTGACAGAATAAACCCCTCGCCCCGAGTGTTTGCGCAGCGCCGGGTCTGCAAAAAAGGATTATTATGTTTTTCCACGCACAAAGGACAACTGTATGCTAATGCCCCCCTCTCCTTCACTAAGCTGCAGGGAAAGAGGCTTGTCAGGCTCCTGGACAGCTCACACTAATGCAAGGAGGCTCTCTGAAGCAGGCAGGCTGCAGAAAATGAGCTGAGGCATCCTGGGTGCCACAGACTTTTGATGGCAGCTGGGAGGGAGGAACCTGTCATTCAGGGGAAGCCCCCAGGCTGGGGTGCAGTGCTGAGGAAAGGGCTTTACTGGGAGTTTCTGTCCCTCCTTGCCGCCCAAGAAGGGTCCAAATTTGCTCTCTAGCATGAGGAATCTTGGAACTACACCCCCACTTTCCCCCCAAAAAGAGAACCAGAGCAACCAGAAAATTTCAATGTAGGTTTTCTCTGCCGCTGACCCCAGAGAATTTGGGCATTGCCACCTGAAGCTTTGCTGTGCTGGAAAGGAAAGCAGTATTTCTAAGTGATGACCACACAGAAAATCTCACAGCAGACACTCATTAAAATGCACAGCATAATAGAAGAATATACCTAGAGGAAGACAAACAAATGGAAGAACAGTTAATAAAAAAGTGTCCTGTTCCTAAAGAAACTAACAAGTGAGAAATTGCATTTTCATAAATGAGGTGACTGTTCCTTGACAAACACATTGAAACAGGTTTTAGCTCTGCTTCATGTCTAGCTACCTTCAGATAGTGTACTGTGTGTAGTTATAACAAGCACAAGTTGCTTTGAAGGTTTTGTTTTTGGATTCTGGTTTTTTATGGGGTTTGGGGTTCTCTGTATTAGGGATTTTGATGCGTCATCTTGGTTGGCATTCTTGTAAATACTGTAGTTTGGATTTGTTTTCTTTTTTTTTTTTAATTAAACTAAACATTATGTCCTGCTACTTTTTTTCCAACAAATTTAGGAGAGGAAGAAAAGAAAACCACACCCCAATCTAACATTGAAACATTTGTCTACCCAAATGTAGGCATTCATTTGGCTAAGTAAAGATGTCCTGTTTGCAATCAAAATCAGAGATGACAATGACAAGAGAAGTGGAAGGTGTAGGACAGGAAACCTTTGACAATCCACCACCATCTGCTCAGATTTCACCACAAAAAAAAAAGCAAATCTGTGCAACTGAACCTTGAGGAGACAGTATGAGACAACTTTCAAATGCTTTAGAACAAAGATAAAAAACAGTGATTAAAATTCATTATGACTCCCCGTAAGCTCATTTTCAACCCACCAGTTTGAGCAAGTTTTGCAGAAACACTTGGCACAAAACCCTTTAACCTGTTACAGATCAAGTGTGAGAAAAACTGTGGGTTTATCCCTGAAGCTGAGAATTCAAGTAGCTCCATACCAGGTGAGTGCAATAACACTATTTAAGATGAGATTTATCAAGATAGCTTCAAGATTTACTACCCTTAAGGTGGCATCTAAATATTAAAAGAAAGCAAGCAGTACTGCAAGAATGATTATTTTGGGGTTCCTTCCCTGCCTGTGAGTAACATCCCTTTGGCACTAACACATCCCTTCCATGTTTAATTGTGGATACACTGCTGCAGACACAGCACAGAGTAATGACTGGGGAGGAGTCCTTGTGAATCATGCCACGTACAACTGAGTTCCTCGTTCTTCCACTCTCAATGCCTACCTCTAATGCTTGTTCAATTAGGTTTCCCTGTCAATACCCTAAGAAAATATGATGCACAGACTGAAGGTGATCTCAGTGATGGCATCAATACTTTTAATGCAATGAATATGAGCAATGAACTAGTCTAAAATTAATGTCAGTTTTCTGGGAGTTTCTGCTTTTTTAATCAAACTTTCTCCTCTCTTTCTGTATGCATAAGTTTTGGGGGCCAGCAGTTATTTCTTTTTTGATTCATGCAAGGCTCAGCTGGGACAGGGGCAGGGTTACAGGCCTGGCACACAGGACATGACCCAGAAAGGACCAAGCACACACATATGAGGGGAAATCCCACAGCTCCATTCAACATGGGAGCTCTTCCCCTGCTCCCAGCTCTGGCTGCATCCAAAGACCCACATTTACCTCTGGGAAGGGACTGGAGCACACAGGGAGGAGCAAGAATCATTCTGCAGACCCCACCACCCCAAAACAGCCTCGAAACCACAGCTGTGACAGAAGTCCCTTTGCTGCATCATTCAATTTTATAGGATCTTGAGTACTGCTTCATTACATGTCCTAAATAGAGCTCTAGTTTTGAGATATCTTGATTTATGTTTTATATCTGGAGATGATCACATGTCTCTTTAACCAGCCTTGCAAACTATCCCCAACCTAAATAAAGAGATTCAGAAAGATCAAAGAAAGATCAGAAAGAGTTTTTTGGTGGCTGAAAAAGAAATAGACAAACAACATGCTTCTAAACATTACTGGAAAAGGTATAAGCTTTCCTGTATTTCAAAAACAGTAATTATACAGACATTGTTCAAGAGAGATAAAAATTATCCTTCAACAGAAGATTCTTAATCAAGACTGCAAGATTTAACTTTCTCCCTAAAAGAGGTGCTGTGTTGCAGTCATCGTTCACTGGGCTTGGAAATAAAGTTATTAAATCCAACTGCATTTTGGGTCAAGATGAAATAAAACAGCTGAAAGTGATCCTTTCCTGCTTTCATATCTCTCTCTCCAAAATCGAGAAGCTTTTATTTAGTTCACTTGGAATCAAATTGTCAGGAAGCAATTAGCCTTCTTAAAATGGAAAAAGACTACATCATGCTCACTTATTTTTAATACCCCTTATCACATACAACAGGGAATAGTGAGGATAAAGGGAGAAAAAGATCACTGCTCACAAAGAAAAGCATTCATTAGGCAGATACACAATACACCTCAGAGAAACCCACTGCTACTGCCACCTCATATTGCTGAGCTAGGAATTTATACACGCTGTTAAAAGGGGGTTTTTTGGAAATTGGTGCCCTGCTAGTCTCCTTACAGCCTTGAGGTCCCTCAGAGCACAAAGGACTATAACTGGATTACTCTACATCTTGCTTTATACTGATGTGCCTTTGCAAGGCGGGACCTCTTCATCCTCGGCGTTACAGAAACACAAAGTAAAGGAGACTCACACAGATGCTCAGAGATGGGACAACTAACACTGGCCTCTGGTGGCCTGTGCAGAAACTGGCCGGGCTCTGGAAATGGAAATTTCTGAGACAGGACCTGTTCCTTTGAGAAGAGCCTACCCAGAGTGCCTGGGGCTGTGGTGTTAATTAACCACCTGCCACCCAGGATTGAACAGCCCAAGAAACCCTGAGCTGGGGCTGGTATTCCCAGGCCAGCCAAGTCACAGGTACTGTTTAACTTCTCAAACCTTTCCCAGCCTCTCTCCCCACTCTGGTTTGCTGCAGGAACAGCCTGTTCCCCCAGCTCTAAGTATCAGGTGGACTTTTGCTCACAGAGTTGAGATAGCTCACTCTGAATCAGGCAGTTCTGCTATAAAACCTTATAGTGCTGGGCTTTTGGGTGAAATCTGCCATTTTCCTCTGTGATGTGAAATGCAGGGATGCTCAGCAGTGTGCAGCCAGCAGGGATACTGAGCATCCCTGCTCCCAGCAGCTGGATCCCTTCCCCAGAGAACAGTATTGCCATCCCCTGTAGCACCAGGTCAGCCCCAGAGAACAAAAGCAAATGCTTACCCAGCTTTAACACCTAATTTTAGGTGGAGGGAGATCTGGCACCAGCAATTCATTTACAGAAAACCAGGAAAAGTTTTTGGAACTCATCTGAGGGCTCTGGAGAAACTGCTGGGAATGTTCCCTGTTACCTGACACTTGTGAATGGAAATGTCTTGGTCCTGTGCATTGCTTTCAGCTCCCCTTTGTGAATCCCAGATAAGCAGGATCATCCTGTTATTTTCATTGGGTCCATCTGGTGCAGCTGCAGATCCCTGGTACCCCCTATTTTATCAGGGGAACAAGAAGTCTCCGTAAGCTGCCTACTGCTGACCAGAGAGGAAGAAATTTGCCAAGGGCCTTGGGAAGCAATGCCCCAGGTGACTCATGCTGCCCAGAGCTTTGCAGGAGGCTGGATTTACTGTATCTTTTGTGCACAGCAATGGCCAATGCCCTTGCCCAGCTTCCCAGCAGCCGGGGAGGAACTAATCTCACAATTTACTATTTATTTCAGTCATGCACGCCTTTATAATAAGAGGCAGGTTCCTCTTTTGCAAAGATCAGGTGAGAACACAGTCAGACAGTGGGGGCTGGCTGGGACAGAGCTCCAGACCACCAGAGTGGCTCTCCTGGTGCACCTCTTGGACCAGCCACATTTCCCTCATCCCCTCATTGCTGCAGGCACCACTCAGCACCAGCACAGCCACCTGACGGCTCACAGGAGACGAGCTGGGAGGGCCAGAGCCTCCTGGCAAGGCCAGATCCAGCACATGTGCTTCCCAGGCACAGCTTGGATCAGGGGCATTCATCCTTCTGCTGCAGTGACAACACCCAACAGGCAGTCACACAACATCCTCATTGTTCATCCGGGAGAAAAACAACCTCGGAGCGGCCACAAAAGGAAAAAAATATGTATGGGCACTCATGGTCCAACATGCGCTTTGTCTGGTCAGAGATACTGCCAAGAAAGATGTGGCACTTGGCCAAAAAGCCTCAGCACAGCAACAAAACACACTGAAAGCTCGATTATGAGGTGGCGAAATGGGTCACGGGCGTTGGCGGTGACGCGAGGGAGCGCGGCGACACACGAGCGCAGGAACGGCCCTGTCCGTCTGTCAGAGGCTTGGACACACGGCTGGACGACAGGCAGAGCTGGTCAGCGTGACAGAACAGGCTTTCAGCACTTCATCAGGGCTGCTTTCAAAGTGCTGCCCAACAACTGTCAAGCGGCACTGCACCATAGGAGTTATAAAGACATTTTCAAAGGACAATAATGAAGTAGCTCTGTGAATTGCTAGGAAGAGCTCCACTCAAGCATGAGCTACTTGGCAGGGAATAAAGCATGGAGACGAAAATATAAGAAGCGGGTGATGAAAATAAATCCCTTCCTCTTACCAAGGAGATCTCATCCTGAATTTTCAAGGAGATACCAAGTAGCTGAAGTGAGGGACTGCTGACAGCAGAGGAACCTGTAATGGGGTATGCAGTAACCACAGAGCTGTTGGGCTATGGGTCTTGTTTTGGTCCACAAAAAACACTGGATTTTAATGCTTCTGTCAGCACTTAATATCAAAGGATGAACTCTGGATTGATGGGAGAAGTTCAGACTGCACAGGTTCCTCGTATTTGTGGGCTACTAAAATTGCCTTTGCAAAAAGACCCAGAGGCTTTGTTGTCCCGCATTTCAAAACCTTCCTCAAACAGCATTTGGAGATATTCCCAACCTTTCTCGTTCCCCTTTCCTGGCATTCCCAGTGAGTGAGCCCTGATCTTTGCCTGAGCTACAGCACGAGCAAGTCTGTGCCTAGACAAGTCTTGTGCCTTTCTGATCCTGGCTCGCTGCATCCACTGCATTTTTTGGGATGACTGGGAGGGAACACACCCATTGCCCAGAGCAGGTCAGTGCCACTGCAGCCATGCCATCACCTCACTGCTGTCCTGCAGCTCTGTGCCCCTGCCTGCACCCTGGCCATGTTCACCTGACACTGCTGCTCCCTGACACACACCTGCATGTCATCTCTGATAGCACGGCAAAATCCACAGCTTTGGTCCCACAGATGGACAGCGTGCATTGGATGAGGAACAAAATCATGCTAGTGCCCCAGGAATACTCACTGTACAACCAAATAAAATAATAATAAAAATTAAAAAGTCAAGCCACAAGGCACTATTTTCTGTATTGTATAGAAAGCCTAATGAGGTGGCTGCAGCCATAAACCCCTTCCCTGCACTCCCCTTGAGGAATGGGCTGGTACAGCTGACACTTCGTTAGTCATCCATTAAATACTTTCTACTATTACAGCCCAAGGTGAGCCAGAGCCAGTGATCTAGAGTTTAGCAGATTAAAAGCACTCTCAGCTCCTGTAACCATTCTGTCCTGCAGTAGTTTAATTTCTCTAGGCTATCATCAACACATAAACCATTTGTGTAATCGTATTTGGTTCTTCTACTTTCTATATGCAAGCTTTCATGTAAGTCTTGCTTTCATTCTCTTGACCATACCTTTTTCAGATTATTTTTTTTTCTTTTTGCTACATCTACTGAAGGAAAAAAACTTATGCAGGTGTACAACCAACAACCCATAAATTTTCTATACAAATGCACTTTATAATGTGAGTAATAAGAAAAGAGCCCAGTCATGTCAAGCTGCTTTAGAGTTGTAAATGGATCAAAGTATTAAAACACTTACATGAACTTGAATATGTAAGGCTAGCCAAAATAGCCAGTGAAAGAAAGCTTTTTCTGATAAATATTAATTTGATAGAAATCTTACAGCAGTTTCAGTTGGGATTATAGGTTGGTTTTTTTTTCCCTCTAAGTCTTGTCAAGAAGTGCCTGCATGTCTCTTCTGATTGAGGTTTTAATCCTCTTGAAATTCATGTACTGCTTCTGAAGGTAATTCAGCACCTGAAACTGCTCCACTGCTTCTCAGGGGAAAACAGGAGTCAGTCAGTCCATGACACCTTTCACAAAAAAAAAGTAATATTTACTTACAGCAAAAAGATAGCAAAGTAAACATCTGTCTGCTTGTGTGTGTACACACTATGGATATAAATATGTGTGTACATATACAAAATATAAAAATAAAAATATCTCAAATAACTTGAAAGTCAAAACTAAATGTCGTCCTAAGAGTCTTGGTAGCTGGAGTTTAAGATAGTCTTCTCTCAGATACTGAGTACATCACAGAGTCCTAAAGGGTCTGTTCTTTCTGGTTGCAGAAAGCTGAGCTTCCAGACATTTTGAGTGAAAAAATAACTGTTTATGTGAGGAAAAAAGTGCTCCAGAGCTGCCATTCACTGTAAGACCATGCAGACAGGAGTTAATATGCAGGAACACTGAGATGTGAAGCCAGGAATACACTGCCTTGCCAGCCCATCATCAAAGTTTTAACTACACAAAAAAACCTGGAGATTTTGGGCATTTGGAAGCTTCACCTCAGCCATGGGATGAGTGCCCTCAGAGAGAAGAAACCCAGAGCTGTTCAGGGTCCTGCATGAGGACTGCAATGACAGACTGACATACTGATGTGCAGCCCCCTTGACTCCTTCCACACAGATTTCAGCCCATTCCAGAATAATTCTTCCACCAGTCTGTCTTTGGGGGACAAAAGCCAGCCAGTAAACACAAGATCAGTTTGGAGCTATATGGGCAAAATAAAGATGGGGGAAGAGATCAGAGTGCACAAATCCACCTTATAGAAAGGAAATTAAATGAGAGTAAGGAGCACTTAAGGGACCTGCCCCATCAGCAGAACTTGTCTATAAATGATCTGTGAATTAAATCACACGTTCAATCCTGTAAGCAACAAGCCATTCTCTTATTGAGACAACCAGAATTCTCTTAAGGAGAATGATGGATTTTCTGAACAGAAGCATAACTCTGACATTTCTATGGATTAGGTTAGCTATGAATACCAGAGCCATATGATTAGATCTTTCCTAATGAGAATTTAACTGGTTAGAAAAGCAAAATAAGTTTTCTGAAAAGGTATGGTGGTATTCAATTCAAAGCAGATACAACAAAAGAATGTTTTAGACACCTAAAGCTCCCCTTGTGATGGGCACTGGTAAGGCTTTGCTTTCCTTTTGATTTTCATAAGCATTTGTGGAGTCCTTATCAAGCTGAAGAAAGTTCCTAACCTCTAAATTTACTGTATTCTGTGCATTTGAACTGATCAACAAACACTGACTGCAATTTTTTTGGGGGGAAGGATAGAATGCCATAGAATTGAAATAAGTTTGCTATTATATAAGCAAATACACACTATTTAAAGAAAATGTTATTATTTTGTATCTCATACAAACCTCAGTTACATTTCCTTTTTTCAGTTTTATCATGTAACTCCAAAATTAATAGAGAATTCCTTAATGTGGTTTTCATATGAACTAGTAAGGGGAAATAAACGTTACAACAGCATTTAAAAGGTAATCCAATTTTAAGCATGAACTTGGCCAATCTATCATATAAATTTTAGATTAATTGATACCAATTTATGTATTATTGTATAATTCTGGCTTGATGGCCTCTAGGGATGTTTCAGAATCTTGCCATGCTTCATTGATCATATACTGATATTCTGTATCAGTGAATATAATCAGAATGAGTGTATAAGCTTACAATAGCAAAGCTGTTGCGTGGCGGGCAAACAGAAGTTGTTATAGACAGTTTGTACCAATTTAAAAAGTTCAGCCAGTTAACTAAATACCTGAGGCAATCTTTCAGCCTTCAAAGTTGGAGAAAAGGTCTGTTTCAGCACCAAAGAGTAATTATATCCAGCCTGTGACTGGCAGTTGAGTTTACAGAAAGGTTAAGAAAGCCCTATAGGTCAGCATAGCCAAATAACACCGAGGTGCCTGTGCTGAGATAGCTTAGGAGAAAACAGTAATTGAGGAGCAGAAATGTCAACACTTAATCATAGTCCTTACCATTTTTACTGGGCTGGAAGAAAATATTTGATGCCCAGCTCTCAAACAGCCCTTGCAAAACAGTACCAACTGTGTTTGAAGTGATCTGGATGTTCCCATTTTCCTGGGCTTTTCCCGGCCTTCCGACTGCAGCAGTTACAGCACGAAGTATTGAGTATGGAAAACTTGTGCAGCAAAGAGTCATTTCCCTGAATCTCTTTGGGCTTTAATGACAGCTAAAACCAGCTCTTGAAAGTCCTTAGGAAAATGGTGGTGAGCCTAAGAAAGATATGGCTGGAGGTCATATGAGTAGTATTTATTACTTTAGATCAAGCCTTAGATGTAGTCATGTCATTGTCCCCTGGTTTTATACCAAAGGAAAAAGCCATGCACCCACATAAGATTTCAGAAAGAAGAGCTGTCCCATTGTGCAGGTGATAAAACCACAATTCCAGCTGCAGGATATTGTTGCCATCCCACCCAAGAGAAAGCAGTGTCTGGAGAAGAAAGGCAGCCACAGTAACTTAGACATTTGTCCCAACGTTGCTCAGTAAGTGAATCACAGCATGAAATATTCCCTCTCCCCTCTCATTGCCTTTATGTTCACAAAAGGGGACGAGTCTTGCTAGACAAACCTGCTGTCCCACGTGGGGAAAAAGAGAAGTGTGGAGTGACTAAAAGCACAGCTTATGGCAGAAAAAAAATTAAAAAACAGTCTCTTTGAGCTCAAAAAGCTCAAAAAAAGCCTTTCGCCTCAAATAGCAGCAGTTAATTTGAAAAATCTTCAGCATGCCCTCTGCACCATGATGGCCACAGAATCACAACTCCTTGCTGAGCTCGTGGGGTACTTTTAGCCTCAGAAAAATGAAACAAAAAGGAAAGGAAAATGTTACCATATCATTCGGAGAATTTAAGGACCTCTGTAGCACTATCTGGAACAGAGAGCTCAACTGATTTACTGCTCCCAAAGCAGGCAGGGGAGAAGGCACCCTCATGTTAGATGAAGACATTAAGTGAGGAAACTACTCTTATAGGAGTGAATTAATTTTCATTGATCTAATTTCCTGACAGACATACCAGCAGTGAAGCATTTACTGACTGGGTTCCTCCTTCTTCAGGTATCCCCATCTTATGCTTCTACTGCAGAAGCAGAAAAATAGAACTAAGGAATGGAGGAAATACTTAACATTTCTCTCAAATCACCAATTAGTGTTCCTCTGGGGTAAAAGCTGTCTCATGCTGTTCAAAAAAAGATTTGCTAAATGCAAGTACAACGATGGCATAATACAGAAATGCTGCTGGATTAAATTCCTTTTATCAAAATATTGCATTTCTTTCTCTTTTATTTGTTGGTCCTTTTAATGTGCTCTAAGGGTAGCCCAATGAGTTTTACTTCAATATTTAGCTGCAAAAGTAGATAATAATGACAAATATAAGACTTCATTATCTTTACCACTTCTTACCTAAGGAAGATTTTTATCACCATTTTGACCAAATGACAGAAATGGTTCTTTCCAGGCTATACATTCAGACGCAAAAAAATTGGAATTTGGGCAGAAATCAGCAGCTTTATTTAATAGATATAAAATTCACATGTCATATCTTGACCAAATATGCAGTCCATATTCAATAGCAGACTTCTTAATTGCTATTTACAACTAGGATCAGGTCTTCATCTAGAGCATAGCATAATTTGATCCATGAATAGAAATATTTTAAGGAAAGATTCAGCTCTCCTAACAAAGAACCTTCAAATATAGCACAAGCTCACTGTGCATAAGCAAAACAAAAACTTTCCTTCACTTTTCAGTTTTATACCCATTGCTGCTGAAACACAATATCAGAACACAGATTTATTCTAATTCTCTGGTCTTGGGAGTTAAAAACAAAATAATCAGATGACTGGTTTATTTATTTATTTGTTACATTTCTAGCTACCATTTTTTAAAAGAAAAGATGCAAAATCTAGCTCAGATACACCCTCACTATTAAGATACTAAAGCTTAATAAAACAACATCATAGATTGGATTTTATACCACCATTTTTGAGCAGTCATTCTTCTGGTGGAGGCACAAGGCTTGACCTTGGTTGAAAGCTTGGGTCTTGCTGAGCTTTCATCTTTCCAGACCTCCATAAATTTTTTGGTATGAAATTTTAATTGACTTAATTTCACAGAGTCATTGAATCGTTTAGGTTTGAAAAGACTTGTGAGATCACCAAGTGCAGCCTCACGCTGCCCAGGCCAGCACTAAACCATTCCCTGAGCACCACAATCCACAATTCTCTTGAATCCCTCCAGCATGGGGACTCAGCCACTGCCCTGGGCAGCCCCTCCCAGGGCTTGACAAGCTTTGCAGTGAAGAAGTTTTTTCTAATCACCAAACTAAACATCCCCTGGAGCAACCTTGAGGTCATTTCCACTTGTCCTGATGATTGCTAATTTGGAGAAGAGACCAACATACACCTCACCACAATTTGCTTCCAGGTAGTCATAAGATTTTTCTAAGCCTGCTTTGCCTCGAGGAACAACAGAAAAGTAGCAGCTTGCTTTGGCATTGTGAGATACATTAAATACATCAGTTGAATTTTTTTGTTGAAATGAGACATATGAAATGAAGCTGTGGAGCCCATTTATCCATGTGGATGCGTGCTGGTGACAACAATAATTTAGCATCACTGTGGCTACATGAAAACTTAAAAAAATAACTTCCACTGTGAGCAAGGAACTGATGGAAAAATCTGCATTAGCTGAAATGGGAACTCTTGTACTTCCTGCATTTCCTTTCTGTGAGGCTGAGAACTCATGGTAATGCATTATTTCCCTCAGCCTTAGTCATTGCCATGTCCCTGCACAAGCAGTGCTGTCTGTCATAACTTCCCATTTATCCTCACATCCAGACAGAATGTGGTCCCTACAAGTCCATTTCTAATTGTAATAATGGTCAAAAAAAAGGTGTGAATCTTTAGCAGCTGTCAACCAGTCTCTTCTGCTCACAGAACATGTAAGGACAAGAAATTCCCTGTCAATATTGGCAGTTCTGCCGCCTCCAGTGAAACAGGATCACCAGGAAATTTCAAAAAAGAAAGGAGAGAGTATTCCAGTGAGGAAAAAAATCATGCCTCATATAAATAATACCTGAGCATTCCACAATTTGAGAAATATCTAAAGAATTAAGGTTATTTATGAAACAGAGCAGTGTGTTGCCAGGGCACAAAAGGAGTTTTGAGGGTCTCATTACTATCACAGTTCTGCATGCTCAAAGGTCAGCTGAGGGGAGCCCTGCACCACAAATGCAAATACAACAGAGATTCAGCACTGAAAAAAATTCAAATACATGCCCACCATGGCAGTTCTCTATCTCCATGAAGAATAAACTATTCTAATTTATTCCTATGTTACACCAATTAAAAGTTCATCTCTCTTCCCCACAGCACATGGATTTGACAATAATTTATTCATGCTGTTTTGAATATGAGTGTGCAAGACATTTTAAATATTGTTAGATCGCTTTCTATTCCCAATATTAGATGAATTTATGATATCTATTGTGCTCCCTCTTCCAAGCTGTGACATTTAAAACAAATTCAGGACCTCTCCATTAACCAGTAGCTCCAAGTCAGGCAATCACAGAACAAGAGTGAATCTTCAAGCACAGCTCCCTTCTCATTAACTCCTAATCACTGCAAATAGCAAATTGCAGTACATGGTGGGAAACAGAGGCTTTCTTTTCAGTACACCCTTATACCAAGAAATCCAGATAGGATGGAACAGTGTTTGGGAAAAATTAAGTTTTGTAAATCTCTGTCCCTTGAAAAGAAAGACACTGTGAATCATGGATTCCAGAACACATCACCTCCACATATCAAATAATTTCTGAGATACAAACATCAACAAGGCTGATGACAACTACAAAAAAAAAAGCTCAAAACCAATGGTCTTGTCAGGTCTTGAGGAAGACAAGAGGGGGGATGAAGAAGTTGGTTATTCACTTTTAATTTAAATAGGATGGGTAAAGAGCTAACTCACTGCTTTTCTTTGTGTTTACTTCAGGTACCAAGGCAATGTTTGAAGTGACCCAGACAAAATATGTGAGGCTTGTTCATTAGTGGGGTTTTAATTTCAATTCAGTCACTGACATTCCACATGAACTTGAAAAATAGATCACTCTTTTCCATAATCAAGCATTTTATATGTGCGGACTTGCTGAAACTCCACACATTTTCCTCTATATTATTCTAGAAATCAAAGTTTTCCCTCATGAATACTTCTGAAAGCAACTTGCTGTCTGGCAAAATAATTAATGGAAACCCAAGTCTCCAAGAAGTGTGGAAAGATGCTCACGGAGTTCAGCACTGGAAAATTTTCCTAAGGCTGCTCCACATTGTCACCTCTCTAACTACAGCAAAGAAAGAATACTTGACTGGTCAGAAGCAAATCACGAGTGTTGAATTGTCACCTACTCACACATCACATTGCACAGCAATAAAACAGATTAGGGTTGGTAAACAAAGACTCCTGTGAGCACAACAATCAACTCAAAAAATGGCTTCATCCAGCATTAACTGGGACTCCATCCCTACACCAGAAAATGCACTTATACTTGAAGAATGTCTTATTTCAGTGGCCTAAGAACCCTTCATAACAAATTGGCTAAAATGGACACAGCTGTCTTTACTACGAGATGCACGAGAATTATTTTACTGCTTCAACTCATCTCAAAACACGGAAAGAAAAGAAAACGAGTAAAAATAGTAGGCATGCCATGTGGCAGATGAACTTGGGCATTAACTGCAGCCCATTGAGAAGAGAATGAGTAGTTATACTTAACTCACTGGTGATAACTCTGGTCTCCAGCTCTCCACTGCCCTCAATCAAGAGCAATTCTGTTCAAGTTAGTCAAATGGACTGAGTTGAAATTGGTGTGAGATCAATATGGAGTTCAAGAACTAATGAAACCTAGGAGAGAGTTTTGATTCCAAGGAAGAAGGCAATAGGGGGAGAGGGAGTGGTTTATTGGCAGCATTTAGAACTTGGCTCAGGTTCAGTCTCTCTTTCAAAATACCAGTAGGAAAATTGAAGTCTCAAAGTAACACCAGTTTGCCAGTGTTGTCCAGGGGTTCTTGCTGAAATTTAGCTATTTTTTATTGGGGGGAAAGGGTTTTGCAGTGATTTTAGTACAAACCACAATTTCACATTTTAGAATTTAAAAAAAAAACATTTTAAGAAAATGTTGTATAGCTTGAGAACTTAAATACAGTTACTGACAAAGATTTTATTGTCTTTAAGATTTACTTCACTTCTCATTATCCCACTCTGATTTTTTATTTAGTGATAAATTTAATTAACATCCCCAGGTTGAGTCTGTTTTGCCTTTGATGATGTTGGGTGAGTGACCTCTATTTGTCCTTAACGCAGGTTACATTTTGTTTTATTTTCTTTCCCTTGCCCAGTTGCAGAGGGGAGAGACAGTGTGTTGTTTCTCTTTTTGGGGGGACATGTCTCTTTCATTTTGTTGTGGCTTTTTTGGGGTTTTTTTGTTCATTTTTTGGTTTTTTGGGGTTTTTTGGTTTGTTTTTTTTTTTAAGTGAATAACTTGCTACAGTAGACACCTGAATCTTAAAACCCTACATGAGCATACATTTACTCCTCAAAATCTTGACACCTGCTAACAAATTTTCAGGCTGACATTTTCAGAGAATACTTGTGCATGTTAAAGCTGGCCCTTGAAGAACCTGAAATTTCAAATAGGCTAAAAAGGTTTTGTTTGCTATTTAAATAAAATTCATTTTCAGCAAAATACATTTGCACTCATCAAAGAGGTATCACACAAATTTTACCCTTTGCCTACAAACATTATGAGTTCCACTATTATGAGTTCCACTATTATGAGTTCCACTGTCCACCTTCTCTGAGTGGAACTGTAATTTAGTGTACAAATTACAATGATATTTAAAACACTAACACTTATGCTAAGTGTATGTATAACCTCTTGCAAAAGTATATAGACAATAAAAAGCAAATTGAAAAGTTTCAGTTTTGTCTTTTAAAACACTTGAAAATACAGATGAAATCACACACTGCCTGAAATAATCAAGCAACTGTAGGGAAAAATCCTTTCAAAGGTGACCTGTGGTGATCACTTCATGATCTGATTTTTCTGAAAAAGTTCACTTTTCACAGAACAAGCCTGCTGTTCCATTTTCAGCTTTGAAAGGACACACACCTAAAAGTTGAAATTACTCTGGTAAACCAATAACCAAATGACAACAAAGCCTCTCCCACCAAAAAAACCACCAGCAAACCTTATATCAAACTCAGTGCAAAGAAAATAGAGATATACATGCTAGCATGGAAATGTTAGTTGTTGAAGCAGTCCTGGGGTTATTCACATGCTTACAGCCACATCCATTGAAGTGGTTTGACAAACCAGGCAGTGCTTCCTGCAAGGTTGGTCTGATGTGATTGTGCTTATAGAGACAATTGCTGGCATGTGCAGAAATTCCTCATGGCTGCTAGACAGAGTCCTGTTTTCCTTGCAGTGGTGTCCCTGAAAGATCCAGAGATTACCAGGGAAAGCTGGCATTTATCCTCACAGAGCTGTGATTAAGTCCTGGTTTGCATCACTTGCCCTTGCACAGAGTGGGATCAACAGAGTTTTTTTTTACTTTCAAGGGAAATATCATCCCATAGCTTGTGAAAGATAAATCTTGGACAAACACAGGCACACAAAACTTCTTTGCAGTGCACATACATAGCTATTTTCACATTCATATACATGATATTAAAAAAAAATAAATAAAATATATAAAAATGCTTGCTCCTTTCTTCCCCATAAAAGAAATCACTGTACTCTCAACATCACAATTGCCCATATGGGAATTTTTTTACTGGGCTCATACTTCCAAGGCAATGGTGCCTGTACTAAGGGATATTCTTGAAAACTAGGAGGCAGCTCTGGGAAAAGAAGGCAGAGAACAAAACTTCCTGTCTATTGAACCATTCCTGCAATCTTTTTGGTGTTCACAAGTCATAAAAGCCTTCATAACATTGAGACCAAAAGTTTCTCAACAAACAGGTATGCAAAAATTGATATTTTAAAGAAAATGTGTTTTATTGCTGTATTATATTGGCATGTTATACAAGAAAAGAAGTGGAATATTTGCTCCTGTAATAGCAATAGGAGGTTTTACTTGTTGTTGATGGGAAACATTATCTTACCAGAGAGCTGAGTCTTCTCATTTTCATTTATATAGGAGATTGATTAACACTTAGCTAATTGGCACATACAAATAAGGATTAGCTGGATTTGTTTTTCTTCACAGCTCAACGACTATAATTTAGATACTTATTTAGATTAAAATCTGGGTTTTTTCAAGGTAATTATCTGCCTGCTGTCAAAAAATAACGCAGTAAAATATATTACTAATTGTATTTTACACGTGTTTCAGAAAATAGTTAATTAACTTTAACAAAAAAAGCAAAGCTTCACTTCACAAAATTGGAGCCAGGTCTTCTAATGAGAGAATAAAGACAAATTTTTTCTTGTGAAGCGAGGTCAAGTAAGAAGAGGATAACTTCAGATGCACTCACATCTGAAACCATGAAGACTTCCAGCAGAAAACATCTGCAATAGAACTAGAAATAGGTGAGAATGCAGTCTGACTTTTGAATCCCCACTCTAAATACAAGATAATTTTTCCAGCACTGATTTATAAGGAAGAAAAATCTCCAGGCTATTTGGCCTCCTACTCACCTGCCCTTCCATGTTATTCACTGCAAGGCCAATTTTAGAGAACAGCTTGAGGATGACTGTGTGGTTGGATGGGACAGGGCAGTTGTTTCTGAGGCATTCTTTGTGTTTGAATCTCTTTTTTGGATGTTTTGGGCTGAGTGAGAACAGGTGGTTGGATGTGGGTGTTTGGCAGAGCAGCAGAGCAAGAGCAGAGACCTCACAGCAGCAACTGTGTGTGGCTCAGCTGGTTTTATGGCTTAGGAAACAATGCAGCCTGACACAGAAATTCTTCCAAAAAAAACCAAACCTCTCTCTTTGCTCTCTTCCTGCACTGCTACTGGAGGAGCTCATATGGATGTAAATAATTTGTTTTAATACTTATTATCTCTCATAACCAAAGCAGCTAAATCATGTACATGACACTACAAAGATTTGGAGTTCTATTATCATCTCCCAAGGTTTATCCTATCCCATATATTAAAATATTTTAGTAGAGCTTCTCATGAAGCACAAAGCAATAGACCAAAGCCAAGAGCTTACAAGACAATATTTAGAATTCAGGACAAGCACAGTAAAGCTACAGTGACCCATAGGGCAGCAGCTGGAACTGTGAAATGCAGCCTCTGGTATATGATTTGAATGTTTCTGTGAGGTGTAGTTACTATCTCTCCAATTTTTCCTACAGCAAGTTCAGTGTACTGCAGCCCCAAAATGCATTAAGGTGGTTGAGATTATCCACCAGACAGTGAGTGGTGACCATAATGAAACAATTATGGAACTTGACTCAGCTTATTTCCTTCACACTTAATTCAACCCTCCATTCCTGCCTCAAATCCTAGAAAGCAGTATAGCCTCTAAAATTAATCTCCACAGATGGCCTCTGGGTAGCAGGATTCAGGCTCCAGGAAGCTGCTACAGGCACATTTCTGTCACAAACACAGCTGCTAAAAGTGCATTCTCCATTATCAGTGCTCACACACTGCACATCACCCAACAGACCCGTCCCCACACAGAGCAGCAACACCTAAATCTGCCCAGGGTTCATTTCTCACCCTCGCTGTCTCACAGTGGAAGCTCCTCAGAAAGCTAAGAGGGAGAAAGCACTCTGTGGATGCTCTCTGGGTGTTTGACCACTGTCTCTGCTTTGGATCAAATCTGGCTAGCTTGGTTATTTTTCTCTTGAATAGACAAGGGAAAGAACTGGATTATCATGTCCCACTTCATGTGAAATAGCCCATCCAGAGCTAGCTGGGAAGTCTCTCTCTACTATACCCTCTGAAGGCCCAGGAGGGATGACACCAGGCTGTCCCCTGCCTGGTTGCATTCTGGATGCCAAGAATGTGTGCACAGAAGTGTCTGATGTGCATCAAAGAGGGATCAGCCTGGCTGTAGCCACACAGACCTTATTGACCACTGTCTCTGTGGTCCATGCAGAGTCCCTGTTGCATACACCCTACGTTTAGTGCACATATTATTGCTATTCCATTGGGATACTCCAGGTACCTTTCCAACACCCTGCTAAACTCGGGATTAAGCAAGTCAGCACCAAGATAACTGGCTTGAAATTCCTCTCAGGTCCAAGAACACCACTGACATCTCGAATCTAACTGAAACCTGCTTGTACTTGCTGAAACAGCTCCTGTGTTTCCTGCAGAGCTCAGTGTGATCACTCCCTACAGTGCTATTCCCACAGTTTAAAGGAACCATGATCACATCACAGCATGGTGTTACCTCCAAACACCTCCACACAAAATATTAAAACTAGGGGGCACATGCTCTAGAGCAGAGAACTTCCCACTCAACCTCTGCACAGAATCAACAACTGCCCAAGTTAAATTTAAAATTTCTAAGTTCCAAGCGTACAGGGCAGTTCAGAATCAAGCAAGCTCCACACCAAACAACTTGAAAAGTTTGCCAGGAATGCAGAAAAAAATATGCACATTCTCCTTAAAGTCTAAAATAATTTAGAAGCTTTAACTAAAATGTCAGCATGTGTCAAGAAATATTAACTTATATAATACTGCACCATTTTGCTTGCCAGATAATATTATAGAAACTTGGCATTCTAAGTGCTTCATGCTTTTCTAAGTGTTCTTACATGACTACAATAACTCAGCATGATTGAAACAGCAGTAAATTTTCCCCCGTTTAATTTTCACTTTCCATTTTATTCCACGACTGCTATGAGAGCAGTTATATTTGGTTACAAAACCAAAACTATAATGACTTAGATTAAGGATTCTTGTTTTCAAATACCCAGGCTAAACTGGTCTTTAAGGAGTTGAACACTTCAGCACCCATTTAATCAAATAGCTCATAATTCTACACCACTAACTTCTATATACATAATCTTATATAAACCTCTGCATCCCTGTATGCCTTGAAAAATAAACATTGACTCAACCACCTTTGTGAGGGTCTGAGTCCACAAGGACCTCACTTTGACAAACACCTATTAGCACATTTAAGTTTTCAAAGGAACCAGCCCTAAGACCCTACAACATTTTTGGTGATTACTACAAGAATATTAAGACAGATTAGCATCCAGCATAAATACAAGCCTGAGCCATCTGGACCTTAAAACCTGGCAAAGAGTGGACAGAATTATATTTAGATTTAAGAAAGATGTTCCATAACACTAAGAATTTGTGAACTAGCTTTGATCTAGGTGAATAGAATATAACAAAGTTTTTCTTTTTTGTAGTTTTTTGGGTTTTTATTTTTTAAATTTTCCAGACACCACATAGAGGTGCCTGCAGTTCTATACCAGACAGTAAGATTGCCATACAGAATTACCCCACCCATTTGCAAACACCCACTGCATTTTTAAGTGCACTTCATATGTTCCTCTTAATGCTAGCTTTGAAATCTTTCCCTGTCTTGGAGATGAGTGGGAACTGGCAGAGCAGCAATGAAGACTAAAAGAAAACTCTGTCCTAGAAGGCAGAACTGGATTACCACAAATATCTGTGGTACAGACACCAAACTCCTGGTGGTTTACCAGGATGATCACTTGATACATCATGTTCTTAAAACTCATCCATAATTTATGTATGTTTTTCTGGGATCCTGATTCCTGTGCCTGCATTTTAGCTCTCATTAACTACTATAAATTAAATTAATAAATGACTAGTTAAATAACTTGCTGGAAAGCCCTTAGGACCACTAACCAGATATCAGGGTTTGTAACCTTTCTTAAGCCCCTGGGAACAGAATACTAAATAACATTTTTATTATCTCTTGGTTGCTAGATATTTATTCAGCTTTAAAACAGCGACATTCTAAAGGGTGATAGCAAGCCAAAAAAGCACAGCCAGAGACAGCTGCATTCAATCCACATTTCAAAAATATACAGACTTAAATTCAATTGATTTTTTAAAGTATTTTTAATCTTCCTTCCAAAACATATCACATAATTAGATATTGTATATTCGGCTTTTTAATAGGAAACACAATGAATGATAGCCTGACACAGAAATCAATATATTGTTATCTGAGTTTTGCTTTCAAGCTACCAACAAACAAGGGAAGACTGGAGATTAAGAAGGCAGCATTTCTTGGTGGCAGTGTTTTATTTACTGGTAGAGGCAAGGACAAGAAATTAGGGCTGGCAATTCCAGGACTGGGGGTAGGAAGGGCTGTTCAGGCTGCTCCAAACCTATGGAAGCATCCTATATCTAGCACAGGATTTGATTCTTCCAGGCAGATCATGGGACTTTGGTTGGAATGAGATGTTCTCTAAGCTCCCTTCCAACCCAAACCATTATAAAATAAACAACCATTAACCAGAAATGGCATGGGATGGTGAAAAAGCCTAATGGAAACAGATCTTTTTTTCACCCCCGATTTTTCCCCAGTTAAAAAACTGAACGTTTGTACAGCCCTGTAACTTTTCAAATCAAAAACAAAAAAAAGTTTTTGAGCCAAGTGCTACAAATATAACAACTGGGTTTTTGCTACATGTGCCAGCCAGAATAGTCTAACTCATCAACCTAGGTGTGAGTGCAGTCAAAATATGATTCACCCACACTGGTTAATCCCAAGGATTCAAATCCCATCCCATAAACATCCCTGACATTAGCTGTAAAGAGCAACCCTCACCAGGCACAACCAGCACATCTTCACCAATATGAGCTCTCATTTTAAGGACTCCATACAATCACCCAGCATGAAAGCATCACCAGATGTGAACTTCAGGAAATATACACATCTAAAATGTGACATTTCTGTTCATGTACCGACCAGGTAAGTAAATCACACTGTATTAGAACATCTGCTTGAAAACACGAGCAGGTTTTACAACCATATCTGTTCCAAATTTGCTTTGGATGAAGATATCTGTGCCAAATTTCAATTCAGGGAAAGCTTCCAAAGCTGAGAGACCATCTAGGTAGGAACAGTGGAAAAGAAAAAAAACACCCCACACACTTGCTGCATGCAGCTCAAGCTGCATTTACCTTAATTATCTGCAGAGTACTTAAAAAAAAAATCTAACATTTTTCATGTTTTGTAGTTCAGCCTCCACACTGTTGTCAAACCCCATTGTTATGAAGCACCAGGCAGATCTACCTGAAATTCAGCACTCAATTGAAAATGCAATTCCTTTTCTTTTTGGTTTCTCTTGGTTGTGTTGCTCCAGGGAAAAATCTGAAAAACATATTCTGGAACAGTGTTAGAAAGCTATTCAGAGGATAAACAGAAATTCAGGAGTCTCTTGTAGCTCCTGGACTCCAAACCCAGAATTGCTGCACCAGACTTCTGCTTTCTTACATCTGCTCAGGATCTCGTTAATTTTTAAATTTTATTCTACTTCATTTTTTTTAGCATCTTAGCATAAACACTCTCCTGAAAAGAGTGAAAACCACAGCTACAGCAAAGGAGGATGTGTGTGTGAAGCTGAACAAACATTGCTTGTGAGAGCTGCTGAAGAAATGCTTGTGTAGATCACAGGAGCAGCACTCCGCTGAACCTGCACCCTTACAGGCTATGAGTTTTCCTGTGCCACTAGATTTCCATACCAGACAGATGTGTGCATGTAAATAGTTAATAGATCATGTCCCTTTCACAAAGACAGCTCATCTGACAACAATAAACAAAATTGTGCAAACACAGCGCATGAGAAAATGCCAGAAGATGGTCCAATTTACATGAAAGACAGATGTTCTGACCCTGAACATATCACCTTCCTGAGGATCATTTTTTTTTGTTTCAGTCTGTCAAGCATACCTGTACATTTCACACAAAGTAAAAAAGAAACTTCTTTAAAAAAATAAAATTCTGGTATTACATTTTATTTCTTGTGCATGAAACAGAAGGTGACCTAAGGAGCTCAACAGACTTCAGCTGAAGTTGGAAGCTTCAAAGTTGTTGTTTTGAATGTAAAGACAATGGGAACTCTGCCACAAAGAAAAATTTTACATGCTCATTTTAATGGGGAATTTTATTCTACTTATTTGTATTACCTACTTCTTTCATCCAAATAAAGGGTTTGATTTGCAAAACCATTCAAACTCAAACATTTCATTCTAGACATATCTGGGGAGCCAGAGGGCAGGAAACAGGACATTGGTTTTTCAAGACCTTTATTTATATTTTAGCCAAATAACATGTTTGGATGGGGTTTTTTTGGTTCAGTATTGTCATTTCCCATCATCCCTGCCACCACACCACACAGAGGGGAGGGGAGCATTGCTGTGTTCCCATGAAAGGCAGCTTGTGGCAGGCACTGAAACCAGGAACGTGGCAGATGTTGGATGCTTCCCCTTCCCTGGCAGGGATCTGCCCTTAACAAATGCTGGAGCACGAGTGGGGCAAGCAGCTGCTCCTACTGGCATCATCCCAGCTGGGAGCTCCTTCTCCTGCTCCTTTCCCTTCTCACAGCCCTTCACTCAAACCTGGATTTGGGGCAACCTGCTGCTGGAGCCCTCTCCTCTGTCTCTCATTCTAGGAAGAAAACTTTCCTTCACACTTTGAGTTTCTGACTGCAGCTCCTCTCTTGCCCCTTTCCCACTCACAGCACCCTGTAGCTGTGAGTGGAATGTGCCCTCACACAGCAAAGTTGGTCTCTGTTCACTTCCCCATCCTCAAAAAAAGAATTAATAATAAGATAAATGTGTTTTCAGGGTAAAACTGCATCACTGCCCTCTGTAGACAGCAGCAACACTGGATATAGGTTGGATATACCTGGATATACCTGGTCTCAAGTTTTGTTTTTGGAGGAAAAAAGAGAAGGGTTTTTATCCCCCTGAGTGTACAGCATAGCCCATGCCCCTGGGAGGCAGCCCCAAGGAAATGCACGGTCCCAAAGAGAGATCCAGGGAATCCTAAGGACATTAATCCTATTTTGCCCACATTTTAAGTAAGCTGAATGCACAGGAACTCAGCTCTGGTATGCCAGGTATCCTTCATGCACTGTCATTTTAATTCCTGCATGGATTACCAGAAAAAGTTTCCTCCAAAGTTATTTTTTCCTTACAGAAAGAGGAAGAATGTCATAAAAAGTTTCAATTTTCACTCCTTAAAACGAGTTAGCAGAAATTAATGTTATCTGGGTACATTTTGTGATTAAGTCTCCAACATCTTTTCAGATAAAAGGAGTTTATCACTTCATGCTTTAATACCAGCTGAGAGCACGAGCCTAAAGCTAAAAAAAGTCATCATCATGCCAAGATGAAAATGATCCAGAACCATCTTAGACAAATATCTTAATAAGGAAAGCAAAACTTTTGCCCTCTCACTTCAGAAACAGAGATACACTAAATTACTCAGATCCTCATTAAAGATTTACTCGGGAGGAAGGAGGGGAAGAAAAGAACCAAGGCAAAAAGTTGCAGTAATTTTTCAAACAAACTTCCAGCAGCAGATTAAAGCCCAAGGAAGATCAGCCACCTCTCCCATCTGTAACACAGGAGTGTTGGGTCTGGGTTTCACAGCTGACAAAAGACCACACACAATTTCACAGACATTATAAGGAGTTCACCTGAGCCTAAACACTTCTGGTAGGGGACAAGCACTCAATATCCTGACCTGAACCAGGAGCGAGTCTTAAATTTGCTGTAAATATGCACAACAAATTTAGACACACTAAGAATCTTAGAAGTTCTGAAGGTGAGGGAATATGTAAATTAAAATAGGGGGGAAAAAATCTGAAATCTGTAAGTGATGGTTGTCTGAAGCATAAGAACATCAGAAAACTGTGGTAGCACTACAGACTCTGCTTGGCTAGGAGCCTTGCCAGTGGAGAGGAAGCACAGATATTTCAGCTATTATTTTTCTCCTGGTAAACTTGTTTCCATGAGCTGAAACACTGCTAATTCCAGCTGTGGAATCCTTCCCTCAAAAACATCCCTTCAGCCCATTTTCAGCTTTGTTTAATGAACCAGCTTTATAGACTTCATAGAGAGTGTTCCTATCACCATTCATGTTCAAATATTTTTCTTTTTTTTTTAATCCCTGCTGAAGCCCTGTGTCATATTTTGCATAGGCCAAGGAGAAATCCATATGAAACATATGCAGTTACATAAATTGTGGTCAAAGACTTCCTGACATGGAGATCTATGAGGCTGTGGGATATTATCCCAAAGGAAGTGGAGGAGACTAACAAGTGAGACCCTTAAAACATGTCCTAGCAGGAGAACAGCAGATATTAACTCTGTAGTAACTACAGGAATATTGCTTAGAGTAGCTACTCCCAGAATTTCAAGTTTGTCATGGTTGCTCTCAGTAGAAAGTCCAATTAAACACTGTAAAATGCAACAAAAGACCATATAAATCTATTTGCATGGTTTCCTCAATCTTTAATAGGTTTTTGCAGGACAGGAACCAGATGTACTTTTATTGAACTGGGACCTTAAATATGGTGTAATCCATATGGCCAAAATAACTAGGTAATAACAGTGCATTTACTAGGGGACCATAATAATTATAGAATATTTCCCTTTATGACGTATAAGCAAAAGTTAACCACAAATGTAATTTATAAACTATTAATTTCACATATGAAATAAGCTACAGACTAAGTGGCAATGGGACTGCACTAAAAAAGGAAGACATTTCAGGAAGAAAAGACATTGAGTATGACCATAGCTGGATCCTGTTTATCTCCCAAAAGAACAGTAAGGAAAGGACCCCCCTCCAAGCACAAATCCCCTTCCCCTCCAGAGGGAGGGAAAGAAATCCTCACCTCCCAGCATCATCCCTCCCCAAGGCTGGGCCTACAGGAACCACTGCTGGAGATCTGCAGCCCAAGTGCTTCCAGGTTTCAGCTGGAGGACTGGGAACTCCTGACCACATCCAGGAAAGCCACACGCAGAGCTGCAGCCCTGGGCTGTTTAACATAGCCCTGAAAACTTCCCCTCACTCTCACATCATCAGTGCACACTGGAGCCTTGCAGGCAGTTGGTGCTTGGCCTTTCATTCCTTCACGGATTTAATAAAAAATATCCCCAGCCACGCTTGCCTTGCTCCTCCCCAGACTCTTTTCCTTGCAGCTGCCCCCAAATAGATATTTCCAGAAAAAGGGAAAAAGAATCCCACCCCTGACTGCCATCCACTGCTCTCCATTATTTGTTGTGCAAAGGACTGGCTGGGTAAATACCACCCATGATTTTCTTGATTGCTCCAGCAAACAGGACCCTTTCAAGGAAATTGTTCTAATACAAAGCTTCTCATCCAAAAGCAACACGACAATGCTTAAGCCTAATTGCTCTACTCTTTTATTTTGATGTAGACCAGAGCATAACATAAAAGCAGCTTTTAGTAAAAAGTAAAATTTTTACCAAAGTTTTACCCTAGAGTAAGGGTACAAAGTGCTGGGACAGAGTTTCAGCATTTCCAAATCTAACCTCTTTCTTCATGGGATAACCCTACGGTCAACAGGGATTGTCTCACGCTTCCCAGGACCCGCTCCAATTCATCAAGGTTTTCTGTTTGCTTTTCAAAATTATCACTAAATGCTTTTAGTGTTGGGGTTGTTTTGTTGCTTTAAGGGTTTTTATTTTTTTTGCTTTTGCTGAAATTCAGCAGCAGGGTATGTACATTTCTAGCATCAGATTTTTTTTTCAAGTTCCATTCAGTACACCTGAAAAATCATTTGACAACTTTCAATTAATTCATATTGTAGTAATAGAAAACAGCAAAGTTTCTCATCCTCACTTGAAACAGGATCTTGGAAATATCTCAGGCTGTTTCCACCAAGAGTCCAGGCAGCCAAATTAGCCCAAAAACCACAGTAAGACAAATCTTTAACTTCTTGTGAGGGTTTCATCTACACAGGAATTGTATTAAATTGTTTTTGATGCTTCCAGATGTAGTGAGAGCCTAAAATGCTTTACTCTTCACCGAGAGCAACATTAACAAGAAACAGAAAGATTTTTACATTGTAGAGGGGAGAATAAGGGGAAGCATCTTTTTTATTTCACTTTAATTTCATTAACTCAAATTATTGAATGAATGATTACAAAAATCCTTTGCAGTACTAACAAGTTCTCAGATGATCAGCCTCCAACAAGTCTCTCCCAGTGAATTAGCACTATTCCCTTCTGGAAAGCCCAATTTAAAGCATATATAGCTGTCACAAAAGGGGATAAATTATGCTAACTCCTCGATTAAACCCCAGAGCACAGGAGGTGGCATGCAGAACAGCACAAAAACCTTGTGGCAGTGTCCAGCCCTTGAGGCGAAGCTCAGGGTCAGAGTCTCACTGTGCTCCACCACAATTTTTAAGACACAGCTCCACACCCACTACACAAGAGCTGTGCTGTCTCCCAACCAGTCCATCAGCAGCTACTCCATGGCCTCAACAGCTTGTCTGCCTGCAGCCTGAGCAAGTGGCTGCAGGTGAAAGGCTCTGCACTCCATCACCCATCACACACCACCTGCTCCTGCCAGCACCCAGACACTCACTGTGCAGCACTCCAAGAGCCTGCTTCTCTGTCACCATTCAAAATCAATCCTGCGAAGAGCAACCAGACCTCATAAAGAACAGCTAATAATTAATTACACTCCAACAGTCTTCCAGCTAGCTCCCATACATCATGGGCTGCTGGATGCTTTTAATCAAAGTGCTTCATTATCATATAGCCATGTATCGCTTTTTTATTTTTTTTTTAATAAAGGATGACATTTTTATAGCAGTAACCTTAAACTTTCCAGCCACACATCTTACTAGCAAAGAAATGCCAAGAACAACTACAAATATTATAGCAAAATATTCTTCCCTTTTGTAAATGGCACTTTGGGGATGTGGAGGGGGGAGGGAACAATTTGGTACGATATCATTTCAACAGAACAAATGTGCATAGAAGTAGCTTTAAAATAGCTTTCCTCTTGCCCCCAGCCAGATTAGGTCCCTGTTCTATCAGCAGAGGGAGGTGCTGCTGAAGTCCCTGGTGCAGTGCCACAAACCAACTGCTCTTTGGCATCGTTCAACATTCACCAATCTCATTCAATCCTGGACAAAAGTGGCCAAAGTTTTCACATTCCTGCAAAGTGCTTTCCTGAGGGGACACAGCACAAGGGAGAGCACAAAACAGGAAATACAACTGCAAAAATAGGTTATGAGGCAGCCACCAGTCATGAGGCATGAATCCTTCCTGCTCACCTGAGCCACTTAGTTCTCCATTGTTCTCTGTCAAATAATCCAGGGTCCTTCCCCTGCATGTCCATTATGGTACCAATAGCTCTCTGAAACACACAATAAATGTTGTTTGAATAAAGTCCCTCCTAAACCATTATCAGCAGTGGGCTTTCACCCTTCCCTGCCTCCACAAACATTTGTCTCTCATCAAACAGTTCACCTCAAAAAATGAATCACAGGATAATTTAGGTTGGAAGAGACCTCCAAGATCCTTCCCCGGACACACTCCAGCCCCTCAGTGTCTGTTTTGCTGTGAGAGGCCCAGAAATGGACACAGGACTCGAGGTGTGGCTTCATCAGTGCTCAACACAGGTGACAATCACTGCCCTGGTCTTGTTGGCCACACTATTCCTGATCCAGGCCTGGTGCCCTTGTCCTTCTTGGCCACCAGCACACTCAGCTCCTTTTCCTCTGGGCAACTTTCCATAAAAATCTTTGTGGTGAGGTTTTTTTCCCATTTATTTCTCCCCTGCTGTTAATCTATGGGTAGGTGATACATATTTTATGGGAATTATACACATTATGGAAACTTCATTTGTTTTGAAGCATAGCAATAATCTGCTAACACTCTCCTGGAAAATTAATTACCCACAAGCAAATACCTCTAGCCTCTCTGCTCAGAAGTCAAGGGTAAATGGCATACAAAATACATATTCCAAGACCACATGGCCAGTTTCATGTTCGTCACACACTTCCAAATCTGTTTGGGCTCCTAATGACAAAAATTTATCACTGGAAAAATTATGTGGAATACAGCTTTAAAGATCCCAAACACTGTGAAAAGTAAAATAGATCTCAAGCTGGACAGATACAATTTATTAAAATAAAGTAAGTGATACAGAAATCATTCAACTGTTGTGCTATAGGACCTCCCCCATTTCTTTTCCGTGGAGACAGAAGACACATACCATTTTTCTACATAGGACACACAACATGTTTTAAAAACAATGCTCTGAAGGTCAGTTTTTAACAAAGTGATGCACGGCTTCGAACATTTTTCTAGGGTACATAGCATTTTTAGCCTGGTCAGTGGCTGCTCCTGCAGCAAGGGTGCTCAGAGCTGCCAAGCAGCAGAAAATTGAGATATTGCTTCTGTCAGTTCCCATAATTTCATACATGTTAGACCAAATCAAGGAGAAACCCTTCCACCAAATATTTGCATGGAAATGGATGGTTTCCCTCAATGAGCAATGCCTCACAAGGAAAAGCAAACAATTGTCAGCTCCAAAGTACTTTAAATAGTGTAAGTTAAGATGCCTTTCCTCACATAATGCTCCTCTGGGGCTGGGCAGACAGAGGATGGAAGTTTCTGTAGCACCATCCACTGTTGCTGGCACTTGGCCTCAATTCTTGGCTGTTTGTGATAGGGAAATGGGCATTTACAGTGTTCAGGAGCAATCAAGATGCAAAATAAAGAGAACTATTTTAAGGGAGCTTTCTGGTCTCCTCCTTCTGAAGTGAATTTTAAATTGCCCCTTCAGCAAGTAATTTATTTCTACATATATGGGAAGAGAAAGGTAAGGAAAAAATAGGCTAATGCTGAAACAGTGGCACTAAAATTAATGTACTGAAAACACACACATTTTTACTTTTCATCTTAACAAAAAAAAACTTGCATTATCATAGAAGCCAACTGGACAATCCGGGGTAAATATCTTCTATTAGCTCAATCACATTTCTTGTCTAATTACAAGTAATTGTTATCTGGATTCTGATAGCATTTGGTAATCAGACTTATGTCTCTGGAATGTTTATAAAATCCAACTTCCTTCAGCCATTCATAAATATGTTTTCCAATCAGATGTATTCAGGTAACAATGAACAACGAAACAAACTCTTTGAGGTGCAGTGTCCAAGTGCTGGGGAACTGGAATATGGTGCAGCTGGATGCAAACCTTGTAAATCCCTTCTAACTGAAAATATTCTGGTTTTAAACATCATCCATGCCCTCCAACAGCAGGATGGGCTGCAGGGAGTGCTGTCCATGGACACAGTTGGCTCTTGAGAAATAATGACAGGAGTTCTCTCCCTACAAAACCAGGGGTAGGGAGAACAGCCTTTCCTTAGGCACGCACGCTTCTCATCCAGCATTGCAACATTAAATTGCCTCGTGAGCTGCCATTTCTCACCACAGTGACTCCAGCTGATGGTGCCAAGCACACCAAGGAGGTGAGGGGGTTCTTTCTCCTTTGATGAAACAAGAAAGAAACCCTTGCCCTCTGATGTTGACCCCTAGACATCTGTGCCCCCTCCACACTGACAGAAATAGAGAGAAATGTTCACTTCCTGTCACACAACCACAATTATGTCACAAAGCAGCTGGCAAAAGACAGCAGCTGTGAAGGAGGACTCCCATGACAGCCTAAAGCCCCAAGTTTTGGTTACTGGAAGCCACCTCCAGATGTGCTTCACATCTCCCAGCTCACACAGTCATTGCCTGTCCCCTGATCCACAGATCATGCCCCTGCAAGAGGCTCCACGCTGAGGATTTAATTCCTTGTCATGGTTACTTCACAGACAGCCCTGAAAAACCTGGATTTAGAGCAGCACTTGGCAACCCTTGAAACACCATGAGCACCTTCAGGTCCTCTCATTACAAACATTTAAAAGCTAAAAAATGTTTAGACAGTGTCCTGAGACATTCTCAGTGCGAAATGCCAGCCTGGGTAATTCCAAGAATGCTCACAGCATCCCAGGTTCATTTACTGACAGGCTCTCAGAATTTACCACCCTAGGCAGAAGCGTGTCCATGGGGTATAACTCACCTCTTGAAAATCCCTTCCTTCAGATCTGCTACCTGCCAATTGAGAGATGTCATTATTCAAAACAACAAGCCTGAAGAGGTAGAAGGCAGGGGAATAATTCTGAATCAGGAGTATGAAGTTACTGCCACAAATGAAAGGTCATTTCACCAATTATCTCCTGCACATATTTTGTATTAAATCCTGCATTATTAAGTTCACCGGGCTTTCTTCTGATTGCTATAAGGAGAACTGAATATTTATGTAGAGCAAAAGGTTAAATTATAAGTCATTGAAAAGCTATGATGATGGATTTCAGTTTAATAAGCAGTGACATAAGGAATAAAATATATATGCATATATAGAAAGTAAATATACTGTGCTTAATTGATTAAAAAACCTGCTTTCCTATTCTAGGTGATCTCCTCCCCATACAAGGAAAGCAGCATCAGGAAAGGTTTCAGAGCAAGCATTATCCCTGCAGTGATTATGCACTCCATAGCAAGGCAGCTTAAAAGAGTTTCATTTCCTTTACGATTTAACTCTCTGATTGATAAGTCCCTCCTAATTCCATTGTGCTAATATAAAACCACCTCCATTTCCAAATTTTGATACAGAACAGAAGCCATCATTTTGTTTGATGTTTTTCCTCTCCCCTGCCCCATTTCTTTCAGAGCAAGTCCCTGATTTTGCAGAGGAGCTGGAGGGCACCAGGCTCCCACTCACCTGTGACTGATGGGGCTGGGTGGGGGCCAGGCTGGAGCCCAGGCACCAAGCCCGTGGGCTGGCAGTGACAGAGACAGATGCCTCTGTGTAGCTGTGCAGATGGCACCAGCAAGGCATCTCTGGCTCCTCCAACTAGGGGATGCTATCCCAGGAAAAAGTGAATCTCTGCGCAGAGATAAGAGGAGCAGGGGGGAAAGTATCAGCTTGCCTATCAAGTGGGAGAGATCTGGAGGCAGATTGGAGAGCAGAGGATAACAAAATTCGAGTGTTCCAAAGGCAACGATCTGGCCCAGGGGGCTGAAATCTGGGGAAGTGATAAGGAGCTGCAATAGAGTCTATCAGAAGGAGCAGCAGCCTGACACTCAGGGAAACTCACTTGGATGTCTCTACAGCAACCCTAGGAGCAGGGGAGAGAGGGAGGAACAAATGGGAGCTCTAATACTTGAACCAGCACTAAAAGAGATTTTCCTGGCAAGCTCTACAGCTGAGCATCACTCACTCTGTAGGAAGAGTACAAAATTTATTACCTTAAATTCCAAGTGTAATTCAATGTGAAATGAGGAAAAAAGACCAAATAAAAAAAGGGAAAATAAAACCCCGAGGGTGATGTCACTATTTACTATCACCATGAAAAGAATCCACTCAAGCACAGCGCCCAGAATTTCACCTAGATATGTTGATAAAGCAGCACAAAGCCACACTGACCACTTGGAATTCAATGGAATAATCTCTGGATAAACTTCCCTAAGCACTTTGAGCTACGAAAAAAATAAATTCAGAGAATTTACTAGAGGAGGGTTATTTCTGTTCCAGTCTTGTCTAACAGAAGAATAGAAGAGAAGCAATTGAGAATTTGACATATGGGAGTAATAAATAACACTGTGGATTAAAGCAGACCAAAAAAAAAAAAGCATGTGTATATACATACATAATTATTTTAAGCAAAACAGCTTTTCTTCTGATAGAGAGGAACAGAATGCATAGCAAGACCATCACGACTGTGCCAGAAAGAGGCACTTGAAAACAGAAAGAAACATAAATCATATGTCAAAAACAAGTTTACATGGCTGAGGAATACAAAAGAACCAACATTAATCACAGTGCATTAAAGACAAGACACAAAGCTAACTAGAAAGAGACAAAATGCATCAGGAACAAATTGGTTCACATATAACAGGAGGAAACAAATGAAAGCAAGACCTTGTTCCTAAAGAGAAGATGATGCATTTACTCCCTTGTGCTAAGGAGTTCACCAAAAGGGGAAGTATCCCCACCCTCCTGGGGCAACTAATGGGAGAGCAGCCCAGAGCTTCCTTTTCCTCTCTTAGAAGGTCTTTGAAAGGATAAATAGGTACTCCTCTGCAGTTCTTCAGTGCCTCCTTGATCTCCATGGGAAGTTGTCCATTGATAGGGGATAATTAGGGGATTGCACACTGCTGGGATCAGTGGGAGAGCACAGCTCTGTCTGTAGTGGTTACAAAGTGGTAGGTTGGCTCCAATAAAACCTAAATTAAGGCAGCATTCCCCTATCATTATCTTTGACTTCTCTGGGAAACCAAAGAGCGGGAACATTGAACTGTCCTCTCCAATCCAGCTGTGTTTGCACAACTGACAAGGACACAAAGCCCAAACCCTGCTTGCTTCAAACACAGAATGGGCACATCTGGAAAAGAAGGGAGTTTTAAACCATGCTGGGAGCTACAGTACAACCAGTAACAGATCTTGAAAACAAGCTGGTCCTACAGGACATGTGAGAAAGCACATTTTGAGACAGCAGAAGCTGCTTTTCATCTTGTATCTCACTGATGTGTTGTGTTGATACTACAAACATTATAGGAGGATTTCTGAAAATGCTCCTTAAATTTTAAACAAACTCACTCTTTGGAAAATTAAACTGATGGAGTATTTCCCAGTAATATCCCAGTAGCACTGGCTTAAATCAGTTTTCATAGAAGCACACTAGGAAATACTAGATTGAGTTTGTTTTCAAAATGCTTAATAGTGCTCACTGCATGAACAACGCCAGGAACGCACCTGAACCAAGTTCTGAACCATTCACAGTTTAATAAATGTTACATTTTAAATGGTTGTTATTGAAATGGTAGCTATAGTCTTCAAATAGAATGAATTTTCCATTTTGTGGGGGGGAAAAAAATCTACTTCATTAGAGCTGTATAACATAAACCCCAGCTCCAAAAGCTTACAACTGAAAATGGCTTAGTATCATCTGATCAGAAGTAGTTATGCAAGGAGAGGACTTCAGCTCAAGGAAAGAAGCTGTAGACATGGGCCAGATGATTTCTACCTTGCAATAGGGCAGGTGTCTCCATATGAAAGGGCAGAGAAGCTTCCATTTGCATCAAAAACCATAAAAACACGCCTTGGGAAGGAATGGCACAGAAAACCAAGCAGCAGCCAAGGATCAGGTCAGTCAGACATCCATCACAAATTACTTCAGTGTACTTGATGGCTCTCTGGTGCACTACTTTTTTTCAAGTTTCCTCTGCCTTTGTAGTTTGATCAATCTTAAGATCTCCTAGAAATCAAGCATGAGATGCTGCTGCTATAAACCAAAATCAGGCACCAGACTGGTGACGTGGGGGAATTTGCTGTCATATTTTGATCTCCAAAGATTTTCAATACTGCTTTGCAGTGGCAATAATTTGCATACTTTTTGAGATGAATTAAGATCATCATGTTGTATCATAACAGACTCCATTAATTCAAAGCAGCTTTGGAGCTTTATCAGTGATATTCATTGTCCCCAAAAGCCAACATCCTTGCACGAAAAAGCTTTTAATGTTGTTACCTTTCTACTGCATGAACACAAACCCTTTCTCTGGTTTCCCTATGAATTATAAAGTATTTCATGCACATTTTGCTCAGCATATATTGGAAGCACAAGTGCTGTGTCAATACTGCCCTTGTACTGTTCCTGGCTTTCATATCCAGACATAACACAGTGCATTAACACACTCCACTGGATTTAGTTTTACAGCTGAGCAGTGAAAAGATAACCATTTATAAAAGTTGATATGATGCTGGATCCATTTGGACCAGGTATAGATGCTTTGTGTGATGGGGAACAGGAGAATTTCCCTCTACCCCCACACACTGTTATTTTGACTTGGGAACATGATATACTTTTAAATACACTCTCTTCAAGTAGCGTGGTGGAGAAATTTCCTCTCTAAAAAGCAGGAAGCTATTTTTCAAAGACTACCTTTTAATTTTGAAAGAGACTGCATTCAAGCCAGAAGATCAGCTACCAATATTTTTTAAGTGATCTAAAGCATGACAAGCTTAGCCAGCAATAGAAAACCTATACAATCTATCCACTATTGTCTGAGGGTTAATATAGTTATACCAAGCCTATTACTTCTGAGCCTCCTAATGAAAAATGTTCTATTTAACAAAGTGAACCTCAACATCCTGAAGAGGTTCTTCTGCTATCTGTCTTCCACCTTTAATTTTAATTAAGAAAACAAATGGACAGTAAATTTGAAGCAAAGAATCAACATTAATCTCTAAATCAAAACGATTTACATTGAGATTACAATTAATCACAAGCATGAAATATCTTATTTAATAGGGTGATGCCCTCAGTTACTTTGTTTAATCACTAAAACAATTCAATTTCCAAAATAAGAAATTGGAACCATTCCAAACATAACCCATTAAGATTATCAATCCAGCAAGAACATTACACTGAACCTCTGAAAAATAAACTCTTCAAAACTTTTTATTCCTATACTGAAGAATGTAAAGTGGGCCCAGACAGAGCGAACCTCAATTAAAAACAGGGAGGTGTAATGCAACATCTAAACAAGGAGATGACCCCAGGACATTTGCCCTTAAACTTGCTGGTGACATTACTCAATCCCCATTCAAATAAAGGGCACCAGGCCAGATTCTACCCTTGGATAAACAAATCTACTCCACAAAATTACTGGATGTACCTCCAGTAACAATGGGCATGGGTTTGGTTTATTAATAAAGGCAAGATTTTGCCAGCATCCTGAATAAACAGCAGAGAGGACACAACCTTAGCTTTGCAGTCGGGATCAGCAGCTGTCACATGGGACATTGCTCAGAGATCAGGTCTTGGCCCAGGTGCACACACAGGCTGTCACCAAAACGTACCAGGGTACACCAGTGATGGCTTCTACAGCTGGCTAAGCCTTTTATTCAGGTTAAACATTTAAAAATGTCTCTTCAGCCACCTTATTCAAACAGGGTTCCCACCAATGATGTTCACAACCTCCTGTCCTGATGGAGAATCACACATCCCTCACAACAATCTCCTGCTGTCCTCACAAACAGGTGGAGGCAGAATATGAGGAGGCAAACTAAAGCAGCCAGCTTTGATTTAGCCTGGCCATAATATTTCAGCCAGCACATCAAGACATGGCTGGAGCACTTCATAGAAACATGAATTTACACGCACATACATGTCTTTTCCTCCAGCCAAATGCCATAAGTCTTGAGACGCTGCCTCAGCAAGATTAACACAAGACTATTCATTATGTCATCAATAAGCCTGTCCTCTCAGGGGCTCTTTTCCTCTTGCCCCACTTAGCTTTCCACTCTGTGGCAGGGTGGATTTATTTAAAGGATAAAAGTCCTCTTAACTGAAGACTGCCCAATGATTTCTGTTCTCATCTTGTATTCTAGCACTATGTCCCCAAAATTTAAGACAAAAAAAAAGGAGCAGGGAAGAGAATCAAGAAGAAACTGGGTCATAGTGCTCTGGACACCCCAAAGTGTGTCTGTATGTCTCCATGTCACATCTTAATAGAGAAGAGCAGTCACAATCTGCTTTCTTACTTAAATGACACTTCTCGTCTAAAAATTCATTTTTCAAGTGGATTTTCCTCGCTTCGCACACTCAGAGTCACCCTGCCAGCAGAGGAGAACAAGTCCTTCTGGCTCCCTGCCCCCTCCACATGCCAAATCTCCTCTGGTAGCACCTCAGCTACCTTCTTTTCTCCCTCGCACAGCTCCAGCCTTTCCCTGCTCTGCAAATCCCCCAGAAGAGCCAGAAAAGCAAAAAGCAGCCCCAGCTCCAAAGCCAGAGCTGGCATTGAGACCCACCCCAGCACATGCCCACCTTCACACAGACCCCTGCTATGAGACACCGTGGCCAGGGACAACCCCAGTCACAAAAGACAATGAAATTCATTGTTACTCTTCAAACCATCAGCCCAGAAGGGGTGGACAATGCCCCTCCATCCTCCCATCCTCAGGAAAACACAAGTTTGCCAATTAGAGCAGGGTTCTTCATCCTAAAAGCTTCTTGAGGTAAAAGTGTACTTTTATATCAGACTTCTCTCTCTGGTGGTTCATTTTGGGGAGGCAACACACGCCACATGGCTGCTTAGGGAACAATCCTAACTCTAACCCTTATTTCTCATTTGCTAAAAAACATTGTTTTGCTACCTCCAGGGCTACTATAGGCTTGCATTTGCCTGGATTGCTGATGTGTGTGGAGGAAGTACCTGCAGTTAATGCTAAAATGGGACAAGCTACTGGAGAGGGAACCATTTCATAAATACATAAATAAAATAAGTTCTTCTCAGCTTGTCTTCTTGACATATTAACTTCTGTGTTGCCTTCAGGTAGGAAATAAAGAATATTAACCAACAAATCAACACATCTTGTGTGCTGCTTTAGGAATGCAATCTGATAATGGGTTTCCTAAATAATTCTCCCTTTTGCTGGTGCCAAACCGAAAGAAGGACAAATACAGCAGCGGCCCATCTCACCTCTTCTGAGCAGGTACAGGGACTGAAAGGGACTCGGGAGCAAAGTACTGGGCTGCTCTGTTCCATAAAACCCAGGGTGAAAAATTCAATAGGCTAACACCAACCACTGAAACCAAGGGTCATGACAACAGGGTGACACTTGATGAACCCGGCTGCTGCTCCAGCAGGAGCACTTGTCCTTCCCAGAAGTCGCCCTGGAAGCTGTGCCAGCCGCAGCTCCTCGGGGTAAGGACAAGGCCTCTGAGCCCGTGCTCAGCTGGAGGAGACCCAGCCAGCCAGCACCACCCCACACAGGTTCCCCACAGGGCTGGGGAGGCCTGACTGACCCCATTGATGGGGAAATGGAACACCTCGTGCTGGGGGAACCCGATCCTTCTCGCTGGCAGCACAGGCCGAACCCACGGCAGTGCCGATGCTGAGGGGAGAGTGATTAATGGAGAAGAATTGATCCTCCCAGTCCTTGACAGGCAGCCAACTGCTGCCTCAGACAAAGAGGGCTATGTGGAATGCTACCAGGCAGCCACTCAAATCATGCCACAGCTTATAATGCCTCCCCATACCTTCCCCTTTCCTCTTTAGCAGCTACTTATGCGTTAAACAACCTCTTTCTCTACACGTTTTGAAGACTGACAGCGGAAAAACATCCCTGAGGTGCAGCAAGCCTTACCCACCCAGCTGCCCCCAGATCATGTCCCGCTTTTTCTCAGAAACGAGGCCATGAAAGGTTTTCAGAAAAATTCAGAGGAGACCAGGCCAAAGAAACCCTTCCGAAGAATAGAGACAAACAGAGGGATGTTTTGTGGAGCTTCCATGTCAAGACAGCCAACAGGTAAGGAAGGAACAGGAGGATGTGCAGAGCTTTCAGGGCTGAAGTGTGCTCTGTCAAAACCCAGCTTGGACTAGACAAAATGAAGTATTATTGCTGCCTTTTGGCACCATGAATCACATCCCTGAATCCTTGAATTATTTTTATTTTTAATCTTGATACATTTTTTTTTCCCCCCTGAATTAATTCCATGGCAGGAGGGTAGCATCAATCCCTCCGTGAAGGGCAGGAGCACACCTCTCCTTCAGGTTTGACCCTCAAATCTCATTACTTGCAGCAGCATCCTCAGGGCCCGATGTTTGCACACGACGTTCCCGAAAGGAGACAGGAGGCAGAGGAGATGAGCACACCCCACACGAACAGACGGCTGACTGCTCCATCTGGCTCCCTTCCACCCTCTCCCTCAGAGTCCCCAGGGCAAAGCTCTGCTAACAAAAAGGGGCTTTGCAAATACCACGCCAGGCAAGCACGGTAGCATATGCAGCTTTTGGCATCTGTTTATCATTAAAGATAACCTCACCTGGACGGCTGGGGAAACGGCCCACCTGCTTTTTAAAGATAGGTTTCATCTCTTCTCTCACAGCAATCTGCCTGTGCTGAGTGATGCTTTAAAAATATACTAAGACACGGTGCTAACACTGAAGCATTTCCTTACCCAGCCGGGCAGGGATAAGATCTGCATCGCACAAAAGGCCAACATATGGTGCCGATAGCTCCCCGATTATGTCAACATTTATTAGTTAAGTAAAAATCACCAGCCTTCTTTAAATGAAGGAACCCAGATGCCTGCAATTAATATTTCTCCACTCCACCGAAGAAACTGTAATGCAATTCCTAATGTCTCTACTTGAGAAGGCTCAAAACTCGCAAATTATGTCATTAGAAACTGCAACGGGGTAACGAGAGGTTCGGTATAATGTATTTTCATTAGCTGAGGCTAATTGGAGCCAAATGAGTAAAACAATGCAGTGAGAGTGAAGCAACAGAAATCCTCGGGTCTTTAGGAGCCGAAATAAATGAGGGTAATCAGCGGTGTATGCAGCATACAGCATGTTCAATTAATACAAATGGCAGAGCACACGCGGGAGCTGGTGGGCAGCAGGCGTCTCATTGTGGTGCGTGAGCACCAGCAGGATGGCAGCCTGAGACAGGGACAATGCTCGGGTCTGAGGGACACCCAAAACAACAGGATTAGAGGGTGAAAGCCACCACCCCTGAGCAGGGAAAGCAGCAGGGATCTGGGGAGGAGACAGACACCTGTTTGAGGGACGCCCGAAAAAACAGAAGTAGGGTTGAAAATCCCCACAAACTACCACAAAAGGGATGTCTGAGCAGGGAAAGCAGCATGGACCTCAGGAGGAGATGGAAAATGGGAGGAGTCAGACACCTGTTTGAAGGACACCCAAAGAACACAGGATTGGGGGTTAAAACACCAAAAATTGCCAGGGGAGGAGAAGCTGAGTGGATAAACCAGCACAGACCATCAGAGGAGATGGAAAAAGGAGAGGAGATGGCTGCCAATGGAAGTGACACCCAAAAATCAGAACTGGGGGGTTAAAACCCCCAAAAATCACTACAGGAGGGAAATCTGAGCAGGGAAAGCAGCACAGACCTTGGGAGGAGATGGAAAAGGGGAGGAGATGGCCGCCTGTCACTTTAGAGGAAAGGCAGTAGTGGCAGCTCTACCCTTGGCAGCTCCAACACTTGCCACCTGCACAGATATTTTATGGGGGTGGATTCTCTGATCCATCCTCCTCCTCCTCCATCTTTTCATCACGTCAGTTTAATTGTTATAGTAACCACAGTAAATTGATTTTGCAATTTAGCTTTCAGACCCTTCTGAAGCGAGAACAACCAACCTTGTCTTTCGCTTCAATCTTCTTCTCAATAAGATCAAGGCTGCTGTCCCTCAATTTTCTCTTCTTTTAGAAGAGAGAATAATGATGAGCTCCCTCTTCAGCATTTGCTTCTGGTCCAATCTGTGGCAGAGAAAGAAATTTATTTTTTTTTAATTCCCACTAGGCAAATCCCCTTTTAAAAAATATTTTCCTTTGGGACTTAAGGATTTAGATTAGAGATGTTATTTTGTAGCTCAAAAGTCACAAAATGCTTATGCTTCTCCAGATTACTGGCATTTTTATGCAACTCTTGATACACATTTTTTTGCCTTTCCCAAAGAGGGAATGCCAATAAATCTATTATTGTTCTCCAAGTACAAAGCTAAGAGCCTCACATACCTGTGAACACTGAATTTTACTGTACAAATCCTACTGAAATTAAGCAAATTATATGAAAGCTTAGTGAGCTATCCATCACTCACAGCCACAGATACTCTGCCTCTTTTTCATATTCTGGAAAACAATAAGGTTCTGCATCCATTAATAAAATTGCAATTTCATGACCAAGTCTGCACTGACTAACCTTGTCTTTCATCACTTCCCATCAATAAATGTGACTGTGACTTAAACACTGTATGACAAACATGTTTGCAATCAAAGACTAATTTTATCTTAAAGCAATTAATTCATTTTTGTGTTAGCATTTGGTACACTGGTTTAGATGGGGGGATGGTCTTAATTCCAAGATTCCCCTCCCTCCTTATTCTCTCCCAGGAAAAAAAAAAAAAAGCTTTCACACTGAAAAAATCTGAGGGAAAAGACAGAAGTTAAATACTAGGAAGGTCAAAAAGCTTTATCATTGTGAAAGTGAAGATGAGGCAGCATTTCCTATTGTGCTCTACTACATTGATTGTGTCTGAAGATTAGGACAGCAAATTACACAGGACCTGTCCATGAAATACAGCCAGAATTTGAAAAATAGCCAAACATACAAGGCACACCAGTAGTAGTTTAGGAAATAATTAAATAGAGAAGCAAAGAGTTAAAGCAATTATACGTCCTAAGTTCTGCAAAATTACTGATGAGCAGCTGAACATTCATATCCATGAGCTGTTAAAATATGTTCCAAGTTCCTAAAGTTTGCCTAGACATTTTTCTCTTAGCTTGGTTTGTTGGTCCCAGAAATCCACTGATGTATATCAAATTAAAAGACCAAAGATTTCCTACTACAAAATCAAACTGCCCTAATCCTGCAACAAATTTTTTAAGGAGGCCTGAGGCTGCATCATCCTTTAAAACCCAAGTAGAGGTTAACTTCAGACCCTGCTAATTCCAAATCCAGAATAAATACATGAAATTCAGTGGGGGGGAAAAACAAAAAAAAGCTGAAAAAAAATTCATCCAAATTTAACAGGCAGCAATTTTTGGTATTATTTTATTTATTCTGCACCAGACCAATTGTGCTGAAAGATATTAATTTTTTACACTTCTGTGTAAGTGAAATAAAATGAGTTATAAAGCAGACCACGCAAATGACCTGAAATAAGTGAAACTGCAGGTCTGGACTGACCAAGATTGTTGGCAGTACAGATGGATAATGATCAGCTCCTTGTGTCCCTTACACATGCTACAAAAGAAGTTTGACTTAGGTTTAAATCATCTTTTTCAGAGAAAAAAGCATTCTAGGGATATTACCCTGTAAAATACCAGAAAGAAAAAAAAGTAGATTACTGATGTCCATGCAATTTTTTTTCAATTTCTAAAGTTCTGCTCCCTTCCTCCCTCAGTGATACATGACAAGGAGAAAGAAAGAATATACAGATCCAAGAGAAGATTCAATAACTGTTTTTAAACATAGAGAAGAATCTGTGGGGATAGGACAAAAGCCACAACACTTATCTGAGATTAAATCCTGATCCCTCTTAAGACAGCGAGGAAACCTTCAAGAAGTCTATAGATTTACCTCTTCTTCCTTAATATATTCCTCCCTCCATTTTTATGTAACTAAACATTAAAAAAGTTAAAAGAAAAAAAAATCCTGAAGCATTCCTGTAAAAGAGCCCTCCCCAAAAGAAAAAACCTCAAACCCATACTCAAAATAGTATTTCCCTCAAAATAGCATGAGCATGTAAAGCAACAGTTAAAAATGCCTGTGTGAATACTCTGATGTGGAGAAACTCTGGTGACATTTATTTCCTTTTTAGAAATTAATCAGGATGAGCATTTCTATTAATAAATATTTATTTCGAGGTAAGAATAATTTTCTAGAAGATGGCAGGAAAAACACAAGTCTAAAGGTGTTATTGCCAAGCACAGAATCCAAACCACCTTTCAAGTTAAATCCTACAGATTTTGCTATTTTAGCAGTGTTTTGCTTCCACATAAAAGAGTGGGAGAAAGGACAGGAGGGTGGTCAGTGAGAATAAGCTGCACATTTTTCAGCACATATTTGTAAACGCATGATATTAAAATATCTCAGCTGGGTCCCTGCTAGGAAAGTCCTAAAGGATCTGCTGAAGCTCAGGAGCCAGGTAGATTTCAGCTCCAGGAAACCACAGAAGCAACTGGCACAAACAAATTCAGGTTTTCCAGACAAACAGAACTTGGTGAAGAATCTGTTTTCCCACATGACAGGGAAAAGTGTGTTCTGTGTAAAACTTGGTTGAGCTTTTATTATATAGGTCAGAGTATGTAGGGCAGGCAACCTGTGGGATACCAGAGGTGCCACTACACAGTCTACCTGTGAAAGTGAAACTCATTTTTCCAGCAGCCAGCCCATCCCAAAGGTTTCTCTGATAGATTGCTTAGGTTAAGCTCCTGCACCCAAACTCCCCTTAATATTTGTGTTTGGGCATCAGTGCCCAAATGCTCCCTGTTTCCCACCAGTCCAGCATCCTTAGTTTTGTCCTTGCCCTATACTGTCTTTGGAATGGAGAGATGAGAAAACAGTGGCTTTCAAAGACAATAACAGGAGAAGGCACAATAATTGAAAATTACTCTCTCAGGCTTGGATAGCAACTATAGAAACAAGAGACCAGTGACCTTCCCATCCATAGTAACTAGAACAGAGATCTTGTATTATTATTTTGTTCCTTGAAAAAATAAAGCTCAAAACATTACTGCTAAACCCACAGAGCCTTGTGTCACTGTAAAACAGAAGAGCATTTTATGCTGCATTTTACAACATCAACACTTCAAGGGGACAAAACCATCCATGAGCATCTCCACTGCACCACAGACAGAGAAATGCACTGGACACTTCCCAGTTCTATCTCACAGCCAAGTAAAATGAAGATGGTTCAGCTGATGTCTATTGGCCAGACTCACAGCTGAGGGTTCCCCTCTGCAGTGCAGACTGAGCAGATTAGCAGGACACCAGGGAGTGTTTCTCTGCAGATGCTCTTTATTTGCTAAGCCGGAGCTGCAGCAGGGAAGGCCTTTCTGCCATGACAGGATATCTCGGGCTTTTGGGACTCCTCACATGCCCTTCTTTGCCAGTAGACACAGAGAACTGAGGGCTGTTCCCTAGCAAGGAGGCTTAGGGGGCTCCCAACATCCTTGTTCTGGTCATGACTCAAGAGTCCTGCACCTATTATTTTCAAAGAGGAATATTTACTCTCTCCACTCCCTGAAAATTACACCAACCCTTCACCTTTACACATGCCAAAAGAAAAACAGCTCTGCCACAACCCTTCTGAACACAACGTTATCCACAGTTCATTGTTTTGCTTTGACATATTTAGGATTTTCCCCCAGAGAACCAAGGTTTCTTCAGGGATGGGGGGGAGAACCTCAATCATCAGGATATCCCAAACACACATCTTTCCTTTCACAGCTCCTTGGAATCAGACAACGAAGCAGTGCTGCTGGCATCACAGGAATGAAGAAAGCATAAACAGAAAGTCACAGACAGGAGCAAAGGCTGAGGTTTTTTTCTCCCCTTGTTGCCAATGAAGTGCTGATGAAGGTCCACATCATTCCTGTGCTTTAAACATTAAAGCAGCAAGTAAAGGACAGCATGGTTCCTAACAGCCCTGTCAGCATGCAAGTTTCAGCTCTGATTTCTCTCTTAAAACAAGAAGTGATTCTCTGTCCTGCCTGTGTTTAAAAAGGAGATTGATTTGTCCTTGAGCAATACCACTTGTAATTACAGTTACTCAGAGAGTAGATAAACCAGGGTGTGGGAGCATGAGAGAGAAGAGAGCACCAGCACTTTTTGAAGACACTTATCAGAGGCCAGAAAGAAGGCACTGAGGTTTTTCAGTCACCACCTATGGAAAAGCACTAACACAGAGTCTATAATCATTTCCGAAAAAGGCAGATAACAAAAAAAATGCCTCACACTCACCAACACTAAATAATTTCAAAATACCTTAGATCAGGCCCACAAGCCTGCCAGACAGGGAGAACAAAAGCTGCTACAGCTGTTGATTGTCAGGTCTCTTCTGAGACAACTTTCACCATCACCAAGACCAAGCCAGCAAGGAGTAACTCTCCCTCCATCTGACACCATCACTGACTTTTAATTTCTGCTGCAATACCTCACCACAAACAAACACTAGTTCTAAAAATGACCAAACAGGCTCCTTCTAGCAGTAATCTCTCTCTCCCTGGCCATCACTGCTACTATCATGCCACTTCTGGATACCAGACCCAGCTGGACACCTGAAATACCAGCTCACACAGACTGTGGGGGTGGCCATCAGGCCACACAAAAATGTTCTCATCACCCATTCTTTGCCCCAGTCTCTATATTCAATTCACACAAACCACGTGGGATGAGATTTTTGTACCATCTGAAGTGAGATGTACCACGAAGCAGGGTTGTTTGAGGGTTCTTGCAATGCTCTTTCTCTTTGTTATTCCACCTGATATTGCTATAAAACACTACAGAAATGAGAGGGGAACTGTCACCAACCTTCTCTGCACCAGGGCAAGAGGCACAAAAGGGTCAACCAGGGTGTTCTTTTGCTGGGGGAAAGGGCTCACTCCACTCAAGGGAATCTTCTAAAAGTTTCTCAAAGTAAAATCCCCTTCTACTCCAGAAAAGAGGAAAAGCCTCTGTTGCTGCCTAATTTTTATATTGCACTCCCATCAGCCCTGGCTATCGATAAGTCATCTGTGATTAATCCCCCATGATTCATGAACCAGGATACTACAAAACAACGATTAGTAGATTAGCATATACAGATGACTTTGCCACCTCAGCAGCATTTTACAAACCTTAACTAATCAGGATTTCTTAAACTCCCTTCACCTGGCTCTCACCTGGCTCCCTCCTAGCTCTTTCACCTCCTCTTGCTTCCTTGCAGGGAAGCTCCTTCCTCTCCCAGCTGTTAAAAATCTGTATTCTGCCCTACCCACACCTTACTTACTCCCTCATCTTCTCTTTTCCTCTTTTCACCCTCAGGCATCCTTGTTCCAATTAAAAACCCCAGATGGAGTAGCTGGAAGATGCCTAAATATCTAATGAACAGTGAGATGAAGCAAAAGAGATATTTAAGGCTTCACAAGGAGGTGAGCAGCACAGAGGGAAGGAAATGTGAGTGACAGAAATAGGGTAAGGCACATTTGCCTAAAAATGAGGATAGCAGAGAGCTCCTAGAAGCAGAGAATAAGCAGAAAAGAGGAAAAGAACCAAGCCCATTAACATTTGTCTTTCCTTATCAGGAAGGTTTCAGGTGTGGTGAGTTCTCCTGTTGCAAGCTGCCCTTGGAGACACAGCACCATGTAAGCCCGTAGGAAAGAGCAGAAGCTGATGCTGACAGATGTTTAAAATACACTGAAATTCAATAGCTCTGGTTTCATTCCCCATAAATTTCCAGATATCCACAGAATTGAAGTGAGATGTGAATAAAATTCACTTTGTATTCCAGAAAGAAGAGAGGAAAATTATACATTAAAAATCAAAGTTTCAAAATAAGCCTCCTTCTTTTGGTTCAGGATGACTTAGAAAAAAATAAAATTTCAATAGAAATTTCAAGGAGAGAATAAATAATTTATTAAAATTAAAAAATGAATTTAAAGTCAATGTGTGCATAAAATCACATTGTAATAACTTCATGGAATTATGGAATGGTTTGGGTGAACCATAAAGCTCACGCAGTTTCACCCTCTGCCATGGGCAGGGACAACTTCCACTACCCCAGGTTGCTCTAAGCTCCATCCAGCCTGGCCTTGGATGCTTCCAGGGATCCAGGAGCAGCCACAGCTGCTCTGGGCACCCTGTGCCAGGGCCTGCCCACCCTCACAGTCAAGAATTTCTTTTAATATCTTACCTGAATCTCTCTTATTTTAGTTTAAAACCATTTCCCCTTGTCCTAGCACTGTCTGTCTGTGCAAAAGTCTCTCTCCTTTTTTTATATAAGCCCTCTTTAGGCACTGCAAGGGGCTCTGAGGTCCTCATGTCTGCAGCTTCCAAAGCTCAGGTGCAACACCTTGCACTTCTTTATCACCTTCACTAATTCATGAATAAATTTTATAGCAACCATTTGAAAGTTTCTAAGAAAAGAGAAGTTCTCAAAAGGCCTTTCAAGAAAGATGATGAGGAAACTGTGCTGCAACAGCTCCAGCCTGATAACGTGGTGGAAATGGCTGTACAACAAAATACAGAGATCCATAGAGAAAAAGAAATTTGGTTTCCTGATGCCTGAAATCTCTGAGCAGGCTCAGAAGGGGTGAATCACTCCCAGTTTCACCCTTGCTCATGCTGCAATAATTCTGCACTGTCAGGTGCACTGTGAGAGTCTACCACAGACTGGATTTCTTCTCTTAATACATAACTTGCTTTTTCCAGGGAAATTTCAAGGTTTCCGTGAGATGTTGCAGACATCAGACAGCTCAGGTGGGAATCTGCAATATGCTTTTGGTACTCAGTGCCTGATTGTCTGGTTTGGGGTAAGAAAGGTGAGACCAAGTGGTGCCTTTCGGTCTTTAACTTTCTTTCACAAAAGTATGATTTGATTTCCTAGAAAAATCTGGGAATTTACTGTAGGCCAACCTTCAAAGGCAGTCACAATGCAGCCAGGGACTGCTGTACCACAGATCAGCACCTGCCTTGTTTGAACAGTGCAATGCTGATTAAACACCAACGTGCAGGATGGCCATGCCAGGAGTTACTCTTGTTTTGCTGGTGATGGGGAACAAAAAAAGCACTGTGGTAAAAGTGGCTCAATAAATTACGTGCAGCAGAGTTAATGCAGGTGTGTTTTCTTGGCCATGGAGCAGGCAAGGGACTCAAGAAGTGACTCTGAGGCAGAGAAATTTGAGATCAGCGGTGCTGACTTCCGCGGAAAACTGATTGTTTGGAATTAATGTTAATAAATCTAGCTCTCTTTTCCTATACCCACTTCCCCCTTCTCCCAGCTCTGCCACAAAGACTCCCTGCACACTGCTGGCTGATTACAGTATCCAGCACAAAACAAACCCCTTCCCCTTCCTTTGTGTCACGTATTTGGACAGATACAGAACCTCTGTGTCTCTTGCCGTGGCTGACATGCCAGCCAGAGCCAGCAATCTTCACTTGGCAGGAATTTCCATGTGAAAGGGATATTTTGAAGAAAGCCTGTGGGCCAGAGCCAAGGTAAAATCTCCTCACTCTCTCCAGCAAATGTTGCTTTTCCAGTGTGAAAGTACTGAGCCACTGCCCTCGGGACCACTGTTCCCATGGATTTGTCCCAGGTTGGAGCCTGTCATCGTCACAGCAGGAGAAGGAAGAGGGTTTTTCAGTGGGATGGGGATCGCCAACAGCACAGACATTGTTTCTTCACAAAGGAAACAAACTTGAGCCAGAGGTTTTGGCCAGCAACACATCCCTAATGCAAACAGCCCTCAGTTCTATCGCTCTAGGCAGGGTGACTGGGTCTAGCAGGGAGAGGAATAACCCCAGGCAGGGGCTGACAGCTAAATCCAGGTCATTGAAAACGAGAAGCAAAGACACATTTTTAACAGCTACCTCCTGAAATGAACTACCAGGGGGTGAAGCTGGGCAGTTTAGGTTTTGTTTAAGTTTTTCAGATCAGGATTAGGGTGCCCTCCCTGCATCACAAGTTATTGCAGACCTGAGCAAGACTTGTTGAGCTGCAAACACCCTTGCACAGAGTGAGAATGAAGCTTTGTATAGTCAGGGTTCCAGCGAGGATGAAATGACCGATATTGGTACTGCTGCTCTTCCAACTCCAGCCATGAGCCGGATCTGGCCATGCCCACAGCGTCCCTCAGGAGGGGAAGCGGGCACTGCTGTCGGGAATATCTTCACTCTGCAACTTTACTGGCGACCCCAAGCCCTTCCCTGTCACCTCAGCATCCAAACTCCTCTCTTGGCTTTCATCACAGCATGCCACGAGCGTCACCATCAGCTTTCCTGCCGCCTCCTCAGCGTGCCCGATGCGTGTTGCTCAAGGCACGACGGCCGTACCCCGGGGAAACCCCATCCAGGAGTTTGCCCAGACTCCAGGCCAAACCTGGTTTTAGCCAGCAAATCTGACTGCGGTAGCCGGCCGCTCCTCGCAGCACCGCCGTGGCTCCTGCTTCAGGCCAAGCGGGGCAGGAGAGGAGGGCAGCGCCAAATGCGATGCTAAACCAGCCCGGCGCAGCTCCAGAGCCACGGGGACGGGGCACACAGCGCCAGGTGCCACCTGGCCGGGCCTGGGGCTGCCACCCGCACTGGATGCTGCCCCGGGATCCCTCGGGTGGAGGGATCCGCCATCTGCGGGTGGAGCAGAGCACGGTATCCGCCATCGATCCCGTGGCACTTGCCTGCGGGACTCGTCCCCTCCTGCCGTGGCGACGGGCGGGCTCTCTTTCCTGCCTTTCTTGCCTTTTTCCCGCGGATGGGCGGCGGGAAGGGACGGGACGGGAGCGCGGTGGCCGCGCCGCCACCGCGGGGCAACAGCTCCGCAACGCGGCCGCTGAGCGCAGTGCGGATGGAGCGGGGCCGGGGGCTCCATCCGCATCAGAGCTCGGCAGAGCTCTGCCCGCTCTGCCGAGCCCTCCCCGCCACCGCCTCGCAGCTCTGGACGCCTTTACGGCTCAGCTTTTGTGGCTCAGCTAGCTAAATCCCGGGTAAGCATCACCCTGAGCGGAGGGGACCGCTCCCTTCTCCACCCCTCGCTTTCTCATTCCCGCTCAAGTTTCTTATCCCAGCTTTAACGCTGCCACTGAAGTTTTGTAATCCTGCTTGTCTCACTTCGATTGAACTAGAAGACTCTCCTCTAGAGATTCCTACCTGTAAAAGAAGTGATTGTCACCAGCGTTGTGCCGGCTGTTACTTTTCCTGTCCTCAGAGTGAATGTCTGACACTGTTCTGTGCTGATGGCCATGAACTGCACTGGCCCTGAAGGAGTTTCTCAGTTATCTGTAATACGTGTCATTTTGAGCTGTCTCCCTGCTGTCTCCATAACTGTGGGAAAAAACAAAAACTCCAACAACATTTTAGTGTTAGAGAACCAAGGCATTACTTTATTCTGGCCAGGATGTGCAACAGAAAACATTTCATCCACACATGGTCCAGGCTGCGCAGAGGAGGTCGTTCCGTGTCACACATCAATTTTACGAGATTTTTTGCATACTTATAGAATCAAAATCCATAGAAATTCATTGGTTCAATGTTCATTGGCCCCAAGATACACAGTTCTTAGTATTTGGTTTCCTTTGGTTATCAATCTCTTCGCCTTCGATGTTAATTAGGTTCTCATTCCCTGGTTCTCTTATGAGGTTTTTCTGGACCAGGTGTCTCTGACCATGCCAGGGGTGTTGTTTGGAGCTGATGGTGGTTGATGGTTGCTATCTTTTGTGTATCTTCTGTGCTACTCCCAGTCTGTTGAGACCTTCAGCTCATCGGGCCTTGAGTGCCGAAACAGTCCTTTGAAAAGAAACTTAAAATTCCCTTCCCCCGGGGCAAAGGCAAACAAAACCCCTGACTAAAGTTACATAAAAACATTTTCAACCGGGTATCATTTCCAACACTACCACTAAGGGCCTCCTGCTTGTAGGGTTTTTCCTTACTGACAGGCTGGAGTACATAGAGTATCCCACATGGAAACACTGCTTGTACATCACAAGGAAACACGGCTATTTCCACTGGCATTAAATCTGCCAGACGGGAGGCATTCCCACAAATACCCTGCACAGCACTCAGGGACAACACATTCCATGGAGAAAGGCAAATTTCTCTGGGCCTCTGGAAGCCCATGCCCTGTGCCTATTCCTGCTCTGCACCTTCTACCTGCACCCTCTTCCCCCAGACCCCCAGTTCCTCTGCACCCTGTCCCCTACACCCCATCAGCTCTGGTAATCACCAGAGGAGCCCTTATCCCTGTGATGATCTCTGGAAATGCCTTTTGTCTCCAACAGCTCATCGCCCTGCCCCTCACCTGCTGAGATCAGCTGCTTTCCTACTGGGGAAAAAGAATAAAAAATGAACCCTGGGAATAATGAGGAGTTCTGAGAGCTTTCAAGTCCCAAAAATAAATAAATAAAGGGAAGGAGGAAGGGAGAATTGCGTGCTTCTTTTTTGATTAATTCCCTTTCTTCCCACCCCCAAAGACCATGCAGTAAATAAAATGAAGTCCAGTCCTGACAGACACAAACCTTGACTGTCTGTTTATAGATGGTGTGAGTGCCAATATTCCAGCGGGATTGTGCAGAACAAATCTGTCAGGGAATCAGAGCACATGTTACGGAGTGTGAAGGTACATGCTTCACATTAAAACCAAATCCCTCAGAAAGTGCAGAATACCCTAAATCTACATCTGCCACGCTGGTTATTCCTGTTGCGTTCTTAAAATTCATCCTGAATTCTATTTTCCGCATCTTGCAAGTGTTAGATCTGCAAAACAGCATTTTAAGTGCAGCTGTTGCGAAGTTCAGCTCTGAATAGCTATGTAGCTGAATGCTGGCTGGAATTCTGATTTTTACCTCTGAATATTTTCCTGTCTTTTGGAAGCTGCTCAGTTTGAGAAACCCATCTTTTCTGCCTATGATCACTGATACCATCACATTTCAGGGTGATGTGAGGGTGCCATTTTTTCACATCTGACTCAACCCAGCTCTAGCACCACCTTTTCCTAATTGCCTCAATTCCTCAGCACCAACTCCCTGTGCAGCTGCTTTTGCTTCTGTATTGCCATTACATGTCCCCAAGGGCCACATTCAGTGACACTGATGTCATTGAAAATAATGTCAAGGAGCAGAAAGAAGCCTAGTAAATGACCAATTTATTTTTATTTTTTTTTTAATCCTTTGTCACCATCACCACCTCCTGACAAAGGAAGGAGACTTGAGGAGATTATGTGTTATACAGTGATTTGCAGTGTAAATTTTGAGCAAGGTCATTGATCACACCAGAATTCAGTCATTAGTATTACCAAGCAAATACAACACAGAAACCTGCCCAGTTCTGAGACATGGTTTAGTATCAGCAGATGCCCCTATTGATTTATTTTGTATTTTTCATAATGAGTTATAGCTACATTCTAGAGTTGCCTTCATTGGATTGCAGTTTGATCTTCTAAGTGCCATTTCTCAGACGTGAGGTTTTCATAAAAGCTTTCCTCACAACAAAACCCATGCACTTATCGTCTTAAGAGAACACTGCTGCAAGTTTGTATCTACAGTTCAACAACAAATTAAAACCTTTTTATTTTCATCTACACACCCATGAACAGAGGTTGGAGCACAGCAAAATGGGCCAGTGTGCTCCCTCTCATCCATTTTTTCCTTAGAGGTGGAGAAGAACACTGACTATTTCTCCTCCACCTCCTACACATCAGCACTGCTGGAAGCTATCACCTCTCTCTGGTTGGACTTAGCCAATAAAAATAGAATAAAGCATTTTAGCTCAGTGTTCCTAACTCACAGCTCTTCCTACAGGACTTTGCCTGAAAAATCTGTTTCCTCAGCAAACACTTCATCCCCCTCCCATCCTTCAGCTGGAGCTAACACCAGCCACAGGCATCAGCACAACTTTGCCAGGTCTGAGTTGTGTCTCTGCATGCAGACTGTACAATGTCCTGACAAAAAACAAAGCTTGAAAAAGTGAAAAGAAAACCCAAGAAGAAAAAAACCCTACCATGCTCCTCACACACGTTATAGATTCCAAACCGCAGCTCATGTGTCAATTCAAAAGTATGAAAAACCCACAGGGAAGGAAGAGCTGGAAAATATTCTGTCCCCTGATTTCTCAAAATGAAGGTCCCAATTCTTGCTAGAGTGTTTTATATGATTCTAAGTTCTCCTGATGTGCCTGTCTGTAACCAGCAGACCAAACTCCCCTGGCCCCTGCATCTCCCCAGAGCTCAGAGCAGAGCGGACATCCCCTCACCCTCAGGTCATCCCCTGTCCCCTCAGGACATTCTGCCACTTTGACATTATTCTACCACTTTGTTTCCCTTTTTAACTTGGCTCATTCCTTAGCAAACTTTAAGCCCATTTGATATCAAGTTACTCAAAATGCTCCAAGAAGGGGGAATTATAAGAGGAAGAAAGAGAGAGAGAAATACAGGAAGACAGAAAAGACATAGAAAAGCACACAGGCCACATACACATTGAAAGAATGCAAGAATTTGAAATTAAAACATCCTGAATACCACTCAGGAGCACACAATTCATCAGATAACTTTTACCTGCAGAGGTCAAACTACATCACAAAAGAAAGTAGTTACAAATAGAAATTCAGTCCAACAGCCCTTCACTTTTAACCTGGGATCTGTAGCCATATTTTCTGGCTCAATTTTACTTCTGTTTAAAAACCGTAATACTATAAAAAACATACCTACAGACAGTAGATCCAGGATTTCCCAGGTTAAAAATAGACATTGAAGGTATTTTGATTGAATTTTTTGTTTAAACTTTTATTTAAGCAATCACTGGGACTGGGAAAAGGGGAACAACCTTCCAGCAGCACCATTTTCCTTTTGCACACTGAAAATATTAGGGATTTCCCAATATGGACTGTGTTACTATCTTGTGGGGACACTGAGAGCAGAAGGAATCTGTTAATGAAGTGAGAAGCTCAGAATTTCAAAGTGAAAAGGGTGAAAATGAAAAGATAAAAGAAGTAAAACTAATTTTGAGCCCATTCCCTAATTTGTAATGCTCTAGTTACTGTGAGCAGATATGGAAATACAAAGCCTCTGACTCTCTCCAGCCCTGCCCAGGATGCAGGAGGCCAGGGGAGCACACAGGGAAGTAGAACACGTGCCTTCTGATGAAAAGTCCAGATTTAGGGCACTCCAAGTGAATCAGACACAAGGAACTATCCCAGGTAACCACACCACCTCCATGTAACTGAAACATGGCATAGTTACTAATTAAACTTACACTTACAGCTGCCAGGACATGAGAAATCACAGCTGACATGATGTAAGCAAGAGGCAGGACACTTTTGTTCAGCAACTTCCCACATGTGGAATCACACAAGTCCCAGAAACACATTTTAGGATAAGCAGACATATTTACCTCTTCCCAGGTCCTGTGGAGGACAGGGTGAGTGGTCTTTTCCAGAGGGCTGCAGAGCTGTCTCCTTGTGTCACAGAACCACTGGAAGGGCTCATCCACACACCAGCTTCTCCCCATGGAGCCCACAGCCAGATATTTTCTATGCCAGGGTTTAAAAAAGTTCTATCCATCATGCTTAGTAGTGTCAGCCTTCTGCCAAAGTTTGTCAGCTATAGCCTGGAAGCATCCAACTTTTTTAGGTTGTAATCCAAACCCTCTGCTCCATCTGTAAAACCTTTAGGGAAAACACAATGTTTGCACTCAAAGTGCAAAGTTTCTTGTGGGTGGTTTTCTCCTCGATACAGAAACTCTTAACAGTGTTTGAATTAGAATGTTTTTAACATGTTAATTTCATGATCTAGTGGTTGTATTGTCACCACTGACACCGCTCATGTTTCCCAGCCAGCTGTAAAGGGGTGGCATCCTGGGCTGAAGCAGGAGCAGCCTTGCCAGTGACAAACCAGCCCTTCCGGGCTCCTACAGAACCTGGCAGATCCATAACACAATCTCAGTCTGGGTCAATGACATGGAAGACCAGCACTGAAATTCAGCTCACCCAGGGAAGAATTTGCCCTTCTGTTGCTCTGAAAGCCTTTGTCCTTGCTGTTAACCCCTCACTGAGCTCCAAGTAAATTGTGTGATGTCCTCCTGCCTCCAGCAGAGTCCTTGCCTGTTATATCTGGGGAAAGCAGCTGCTGGAGACAGCTGGAAGGAGACTTTTATGGTTATTACAGTAGCTGCAAAGTCATTTGTGCTGTCGTAGCACTCGGCTATCTATCCGTTTCTGTCAGCAACACAAGTTTTATTGCAGAAATGGGTCTGCAGGCAGCCAGAGGAACCCACAGCACCCCAGCCCAGCCACGTTTAAAGAGAGGGGCAGCTGCAAGGGCCTGGCAAACCCCTGGAAGATGCAGGAGACATTGCTGGGAGCTCATGGTTTGGTCACTGTCAGGATGTGCCACAGATGTGACAAAATGGAAAAGTGAATTGCAAACTGAAAATACTGAGATCCTTTTAGTGTCATGAGATGTATTTCTAATGGCGGCATTTAAAGAGTTTGTGTCTCATAAGATGATGTTTCTAATTTCAGAGAAAAAAAATGACTGCTCATCTGAGCCTTTCAGATGCACATCAGCAAGTAATTGAAGACAAAGTGTTTTTCTGTAATAAACCTTCATAATGAAGCACCAGAGGAAAATCCTAAAGTTCAACTCAATACATCATGCTAATCTGCAGAATGGGATTTTCCTGCCACTAATCTTGCTAGAGCTGGGGCACTGTGCAAATATATCTATACACATAATTACTGAGGAGATATTAAACGGATCGATTTATTTCAATAAAAAATGCAAACTTTGAGAAGAATTCATTAATACTCAAAATCCAGCCAGGCAATAAATAACACTAATGAACTGAGAAAAAGGAATAGATGAACAAGTACTGACATGATGTCTTATGCGTATTGCTGTTAAAGAGGAGCTGACAATTACACCATTTGAAATATAAATCCTGCAAAGGAAATGCTAGAAAGTGAGTGAAAGACTTGTTAAAAATATGCATGTACATATATATACACACATTTTAAGAAGACATTAGGATGAAAACTAATTGAATTTTATCCTAAGGAGGCCATATTACCATTTTCATCACCCTTAAGCTGTGTTTACATTAGCAAACAGTGCTGTGCAACAGGAGCATGAAACAGCTGTTACTGAGATGCTGCCAGCACAACATCTCTAAATGTGCTGGGGGTTTGCTGCCAGCCAGCTCCAGGGTGGTCCTGCAGCCTGAATGCCTCACAGAGAGCAGGATAGCCTGGCCACAGGATCTCCCTGGTCCATCCTGTCCCAGGGGACCACCAGGGTGAACACTCTGAAGTGTGAATCAGATCACAGCGATTGTTGGTGTGGCAGCAAACAGCATTTTCCTCAAAAGCGGCCTCCTTACTGGCACTAAAACGTTTCCTGCATCAGAAGCACCCAGGGCACTGTAAAGGGCTCACCCTAGGACAAAAAACCCAGACACAGCCAGAGAGACCTCAGTCCACACAACCCAAATGACCCAGTGACAACCAGGGGTATCTAAAATAACCTTTTCAATAACGGCAGTGAGAGCTTGTCAAGACAGAACCCAAGAACATGTTTTTCTTTGTGCTTGGGAGGTTCTGCAATTTGCCAAGAGGAAAAAAATCAAAATATTTGGATTGCTATTTTGGAATTATAACATGGTATTCAAACAGAACACTTAAGAGTTATCCAGGCTGCTTCAGAGGACACATGAAGTCATTTTCTACAGGCTTCTGAAACAGAAGAAAGACATTGAGGGCCTGAGGTGCATCCAGAGAAGGGAATAGAGCTGGGGAAGGGTCTGGGGCACAAGTCTGATGTGGACCAGCTGATGGATGTGGGGTTGTTTAGCCAGAAGGCTCAGGGGAACGTTATCACTCTGTATGGCTACCTTAAGAGAGAGTATAGTGAAGTCAGGGATCATTTTCTTTTCCCAGGGAACAAGACAGGAAGAAAGGAAATGGTCTCAAGTTATGCCAGGGGAGGCTTAGATTAGATATTATCAAGAATCTCCTCACTGCAAGGGTGGTCAGGCATTGGAACAGGCTGCTCAGGGAGCTGACAGAATCTCCAGCCCTGGAAGAGTCCAACAGTTGGCACCTGCAAATTTTACTCAATCCCACGGTTCTTACAGCAAAGGAGGTGCTGCAACCTCTCCTGGTGGAAGACCCCCAGTTTATTCACTCATTCCTTACCTGAAAGCTGCTCCTGTCTGTTATTTGGGACAATAGACTTCAGCAGCTGAGGAGGAAGAAAGCTCAGATATCAAAGATGAGCCTGTTTTGTTAAATCACAGTCAAGTTATTAAAAAATTCCCCTTTCCTTTCAATAATCTTAAGTGGGAAAATGCTGGCAAGGCACCCAGACCTCATCCAGATGAGCAGCTCAGGCTTTTACTGGTTGTAAAATGCGTGATTTATGGCAGCATGTACAACATGATGTTATTTCCCTTGCAATTTATGCTCTCAGAGGGCAGAGAAGAGGTGGCTTTGCAGCAATTACACATCCCTTGCTCCTTCCAACAGATGCCTCTCTGCACAAACACCACTTTCACAAAAATCTCTGCTTTGTTCTAACCCAGGTCTCTAAAGAGTTTCTGTAAGGGCAATTACTACTGGCAACACGCCACATGCATGTTGTATTTTTGTCATTTCTTTAAGTTTATCCTGGAAAGATAGGAGGTTTCTTAGTTTTCATTCTGGTGAGGGATTCCCTTTAAGCTTTCCTTTAGATCAAGGCAAGGGGGAACCAGGCAATTTCAGGGCATTTTGTTGCCAGCAAGGAGTGGGATAAAGCAGCCTGTTCTGCAGAGTCTTTTCGGGACAGCAGCTCCAGGAAAGTGATGAATCTGCCACCAGATGTCACCCAGAGGCCACTCCTGTCGCTGCTGAGACTCCAACAAGCCTCTGGATTTCCTGCAGGCAGCAGAGATGCTCACAGCACTGTCATCACTCCTGCAGTTGCACCCACATTTAACCTCAGATTTCTACTTTGTGCCCTGAAAAAGAAAAGAAACTTTCAAGCTGCAGTAAGTCTTCAAAACGCCTTGAAAAGTGAAGTAGATTGCATGAGCTAAAGGCAAAAGGTTGTTGGTATCTTTACTGGAGGCCTGTATTTCTCCTTTTACAGAATTTTATCAGCTTGATGAAGACATCTTTTACAAATTCCTAAATACACTTAAAAACTTCATTTCATGGGGAGCATCCAAAGAAAGCACAAAGGGAACACAACTTCTGAATGTTTAACATTCAGAAAGTTCCACATGCTTTGCCACAAATAAGAATTTTGCTTTTTGTCAAATTATTTACCAGAGAGAGATCTAGAAAGCACAAATTTAGCATTGCAGCTTCAGTGGTAGTGATAGACATAAGAAACTGTTATTGAATCTTTTTGTCATGCTAGGAAACAGAGGAAAATGGATTATAACAGTTCTGAATAAATTTTACTTAATTTTTTTCAGTCTCCTAAATACAATTAAAATGTCCAGTGCTTTCAAGAGTAAATCAACAATTAATTACTTCAGCTCTGAACAGCAGCATCTAAAAAGAGGGATGAAATCACTCCTGTACATAATTCTTGCTTTTTGAAACTTGACCAGCTCTGTTTAAACAAGTCCAGAAACAATTTCAACTCCATTTAAACAAATCATAATTTTTCCCTTAAAGTCAAGGTTAAGCTAAAAGTACCTTCTCACATTTACCACACAGTCAATGTTCTTCTGCTCTTAAAAAATTCTGCCTGTGTCAATGATTTCAAAATTGAATTTGTAACTCTCAGTAAGGATATTTATTCTAAACAACAGAAAAATGAGAAGCCACAACTCAGATGTTTATTGAGAAAGAACATCCCAACACAGTAGCTGAACTTTTGCTTTGGAAAGAAATTACTTTAAAGAGAAAGCAAGATTCAGACTGTTCATAAACATCAGTTCTGTGCATAACTGAACCTTCTTGTTTCCTGTCACTCAGCCACACTTTACCATGAAAAATCTGGGAACAGTTCTTCTGCTTCTGCTAAGTTATGGGGAATGTTTGTTTTCAAAGCTTTAAACAGTAAAGTCAGAAAATTAAAACAAAACTCCCAAACAATCCAAACAAGATGGGGATAAAGAAGTTTTCACCTCATTTCACCTCTAATTCTCTATAAATAAACAGAGTAAGAAAAAAATCAAGTTTTTCATAGGCCATAATTGTAATTGGATACTTTTCTTAGCATGACCTATCATTGTAACCACCCAGTGGTAACAAATGGACTTTCAGTACCTGTAATAAAGCAGCTCAGAGTAAACAAAATACTTATTTTGAAAAAACATACAAAAATCACAACTATTATATTAAGAACTCTGTTGTAATTATATACAAAATAACTATCAGAGCATTTGGTTCATACAGTGTTGCTGCAAGTTTTGAAATCAAGTTCTTGATCCCAGACAGTCAGCGCTAGAAACGGGCAACTATCTCAAGCTTGTCTGCTTGGGGATGCAGACAGAACAATTTGTGTGTACTCATGACAAAACTGGAACCATAAGGTAAAAGGACAGCAATTAATGCAAAGAAGTTAAAAAAAAATCTTCAACAATGCCAAGTTCCCTGCACTGTCCCATTAAATCACATTTAGAACACCCACAGCAGCTGCCTCCATTCAGTGTTTTGAGTTTTCTATTGGTTTTCTTTGGACTCAGATGCCCATTTACACACTTACCCCTCCCAAATTTCAAAAGCCAGATGCAAAGACTTCCTGTTACAGCTCAGGTAAGAGTTTCAACAGGTGTCCTCAAGAGAATGTGCAGTTTGTGAATGCCTCATTACGCACTGCTGCCATTCCACATTTAAATGTAATATGAATAACCAAACTCCACTCTAATGACAGTGCAACACCTGAAGGAATACCCATGAAACATTTGTTAGCTCTTGGAAAGTGCCCACAAGCATCACCTGTGCTAATTCCCTGTATCTCCGCTTGCCACTCAGCAAATCTTACTCAGAGAAGAGAAACTGCATGGCAGCAACAGCCCAGTCCCTCACCCAGCCGTGACAAAATGCTCAGAATTTCTGAGGTTCAAACACAGTCAGGTCATCCCCATCATAGAACTCTCTCAGTTGGTTTAACTCATATTTTATGGAAGGTTCTTCAATCTGCATCCCAGGCTCCAGAGCGTTCTGTCCTACTATTTTAAGGTTCACCAGTTTTATTTTCCAGGTGTTATTCCTAACAGGGCAGCTGATGAGCCCAAAGATTTGCTCAAAGACACCCAAACAAGCATTGTCTCTGTGCACTGTGCCAGCCACCGCCACTAGCACCAATCCATGAGGGGACATGGCACATTTCAGGCCACTGGAATGCAAATTTGGGTTGAAGAGGAGACATTCTTCTTTAACCAAGGACAGCAGGCGCAGGCTCACCATCTCTGCACCCACATATTGTTCTATGTTTTTTTCCAAAGTGTTGTAACAGAACTTCAGTTTGGCATCCTCCCAAAAATGCTGTGGTCCCCACGTCTCTTCAGATTTTACTCCCAAAGGGTGTTGAGAGTTCAGGAGTTCAAAATACCACTGGCAGAATTCTCCTCCTAGACCACCAACGTCATCTTGTGGTGACTTCTGTCCATTTCCGTGACTCTGCAGTCAAGCAAATTTTTTTCTTAGAACTGTTTAGTAAGATTATCACTTAGAAAAACATCAAATCAGGCACATACTTATATTAAACCTTTTAAATGTTCTAAGCCAGAGGGCCTGAAGAGAAACACCGAAGTAAAATCTCATTTATTTTTACAAACATGATTATCTAATGTAGAGAACCAAGACAGGTTCCTTGAATTATACCTAGAAAGTGCTTCAGCGTCTTGGGCTCTTTACAAAAAGGAAAATCCTGATTCCACTGAAAAAGGGCAGGGGAAGGATGTAAAGTGACATTTTTTGGAACTAAATGTACAGTTATTTTGTAGGACTTCTCAGTATTTATGACTTGACAGTAAGACATTTTTAGAAGTAGATCAAATGTCAAGTTTGTTAACACCAATGTCTAATAAGCATTAAATTGTGTTAATTGTGTTAAGTATTAAGTAATTAAGCATGAAAATTTTGAAGAATTCTTTATAGAAATGTGGTATGTGTTTTACCACAAATTGAAATTAATTTCCAATTCTGTTACATAGTTTCAGGTTTCCCACTTCTTCAAAGTGGTGAAGAAAGAAGAGACAAGAATTAAGAGAAAACAAATGCAAAGAAAGATGTATGTGATATATAAATCTACTGACTTTCTTTTAAATTTATGAATGTGTTTTAAGTACTTCATTTATGTACCATCAACCACAGAACTTTGCTAAGAGAAACCTTTGTTTTTTCCCTCGAATTAAACACACAGAAGATTATTTTGAAAACAATTCTCAGCTAAATGCTGTCATCAGCTAATCCCTGAGTGAAAGCTCAGTGCAATAGGTTCTCAACACGGACAGAGCACTCACAGCCCAGGAGGCGGGACTGCTGCCCATCAGGGCTCTGAACTACAGCAAGGTGAACCACAATTAGAACCACAAATAAACCCCTTAAAGTTCATTACACAACGAGGATTTGCTAAATGGCAAAGAGCTGAACTTCAAAATAACCTATTATTGCCAAAACACATTTCCTTATGCTGTATTAAGTGTTACAAACCCCAAGGGAAAACAAATGGCACTGACCTGTCACTGCTGGAAACTGCACATTTTATCAATATATAAACTCACTAAAATCACAAGGGCCTCTGCAGGATTTCTGTGCCATTCACTGTGTTTTCAGCTGTCCCTGAACCCACAGAACTATTTGTGAGTATCTTCTATTTTAGCTTATAGGACAATTTAAAAATTCAAAGCATGGAGAAGACCCCACAGCTCAAATACTGTGGAAAACAGAGCAGACACCTCCAGATGTAATTTAAAAACCAACCAAACAAACCCAACTAAAACCAAACCAACCAAGAGCTGAAAAGATTTGGGACCTTCCTACAGGTGCAGAGCCACATTTGCACCGGTCATCCTGTGGATGCAATGTGATGCTGAGCACCCTGAGGATTTCCAGCAGCAGCACTCACCTGTGCAGGAGGTTTTCTGTGCCCTGGCTCTGAGGCTCGTGCCGTGAACTGCCCGCTCCAGAGCTGCCTCACACGCTCGATGAGGAGGTGTTTCTCTGAAGAAGGAGGCACTGCGATTCCCTGCGCCGCCAAATACTTAAAGATGATTTCTCTGTAGACTTTCCTGCGCCTCAGAAGTTCTTCCACGTTTTGGCTGTACACCAGAATAGCATGAATGGCCTCTGCAAAGAAAGAAATTGAAGTCAGAGTTACCTTCTTTCACAATAAAACCCCAAACCTAAGCTATCTCTTAAATTCCTGACCTCCAAACACAGTACAAGACAAGGTGACAGGACAGGAAGAGACTGAAAGTTTGTCTCTAAACCTAAATCTGGCCTCATCATATCAGACACAGAATACACCCCAAAGGCTTGCAAGTATGTTTCTTGGACAAGAATTCTAGAGAAGTGTTTCAGCAATGCACAGTAGTTTGTGAAAGTGAGGTTCCACCTCCTTCCTGAAGCCTGCTGGAAATGGAATTAAATCTGTTTTATTTCCACACTAATGTGATTACAACTCCCGTGTTCATACAAAAATGCCTCCTAGCACAACAGTGCACCGAATGGCAACAATAAACAAAATTCAGCTACAAGTCTCTGCGGCAGATTTGTAAATTTGAATTCACTTTTAAAGCAGTCACAGCAGACAGCTCCCCCCTGAACTGAGGCTAGTACTTAACACAGGACCTATAAAACCCCCAAATCTATCCAGAAAGAAAAAGCCAAAGTAAAACACAAAAATCTTTCAATGTAATCTACAACCACTGCAAAAAGTAGGGAAAAAAGGTAACGAACAAACACCTACAGGCAAAAAACCTTTTAAAGAAATGTGTTGGGCAAATTTTACAGGTTTTAGTTACATCACGTGAAACATACTCAAGGCTTTAGGATGATTGTATATCAGGCCAACAAACCCAGTGGCCTCAGGTAAGTCACATAAAAAATTAAGTCTTACAAAACAAATCTCAACAAAGTGATGGTGGATGATCACAACTGGAAGTGTCCTGCAAAAAAAACTAAGTTCAATGCAGATTCATATTTCACCCTTTCAAAACCTGAAAGCAAAAGTGACTGATGCCAACAGCAAGAGAGTCTCGAGCTTTCAATACTTTTAACCACTACTGGCACAGCCGTGCTCGCAGCTCACTGCAGGGCTCTGAGAGGAAAAAGATGCTTGTGGAGCTGAAGATCTGCTACCTCAACTCCTCGCCACCTCAACTTCCTCGGCCTGAACAACCTCAAGCTCCGAGCAGCCAAGCCCCGGAGGAGCTGCTGGGCTGTGCAGGAGAGGGCTCCCGAGCTCGGCCGAGCCCTGCGAGCCCCGGCCCGCCCGGGCAGCCCCGCCCGCCGCGGCCGCCGGGCCCGGGGAAGCGAACGCGGGGCTCGGGGCAGGGCCCGGCCCCGCTCGGCAGGCCCCGGCCCAGCGGCACCGGCGCTGCCCGCGCACCTTGGCGGCTCTCCGGGTGCACCAGGCGGTTGGTGACGGTGTCGGTGAGCGCCAGCAGTTCCTCGGTGTGCAGGAGCTCCAGCAGGTCGCGGCAGCCCGCCCGCTCCCGTTCGCTCAGCCCCGACCCCGCCATGGCCGCCCTCCCGGGCGCGCCTGGTGCAGCGCCGGGCGCCGGCTGGAAAGAGGGACCGGCAGCGAAGTTCCGCACGGAGAAACGGCCGCTGGGGAGCAAAGCCGCCAGGAGGCGGGCTTAAATGTATGGATTGTGTCGTATACGTAAAAACATAATCATAAAACATATGGAGAGTTTGTAACTGAGGGTATCCTTCCCTTCCAGCCCGTCCTGAAGGTGTGGTGCTGAGCTCTGGGGAGATGCTGGAGAGCAGCACCATGGAACGAGATGTGTGGGTATTGGGGCATGGCCTGTGGATGTGAACTAGCAGTGCCCGGGGGCCAGGGGTGACATCGCTGTCCTGGGGCCGGCGGGGACAGCATGGACACCGTGACAGCCAGGGGATTGTCCTGGGACCGCAGGGACAGCATGGACACCGTGACAGCCAGGGGATTGTCCTGGGGCCGGCAGGGACAGCATGGACACCGTGACAGCCAGGGGATTGTCCTGGGGCCGACGGGGACAGCATGGACACCGTGACAGCCAGGGGATTGTCCTGGGGCCGGCAGGGACAGCATGGACACCGTGACAGCCAGGGGATTGTCCTGGGGCCGGCAGGGACAGCATGGACACCGTGACAGCCAGGGGATTGTCCTGGGGCCGCAGGGACAGCATGGACACCGTGACAGCCAGGGGATTGTCCCACTCTGCTCCCTGCTGAGGCGGCCTCACATCCAGACCTGGAGCACCTTTGGGCACCATACTATCAGAAGGTTATCAAGCCACTAGAAAGTGTCCAAAGGAGGGCAACAAAGATGGGGAAGGGCCTTGAGGAGAAGCCAAGGGAGGAGGGCTTGGTCTCTTCAGCTGGACAAGAGAAGGCCTCACTGCAGTGACAACATCGTCGAGGGGAGGAGGAGGGACAGACAGTGATCTCTCTGTGATGACAGTGACAGGACCCGAGGGAATGACCTCAAGTGTCAGGGAAGGTTTAGGTTGGATATTAGAAAGAGATTCTTCTCCCCAGCACCACCCTGGCAGCATTCAAGCAGTGTTTTGACGATGCTCTCAGCACAGGGTGTGATTCTCAGGGGGTCCTGTGCAGGGCCAGGAGTTGAACTCGGTGATGCTTTTGGGTCCCATCCAGATCAGGATGTGATTTCTGATGTGATTTCTGGTCTCCTCATCTGGACCAAGCCATCTTTGGACATCTGAGCTGTGGGCAGCAAGCAAGTCATCCACTTGTGACTGAGGCAAGCACTGCATGTCCCCAAGTGATGCATGTCCCCAGGACAGGGAAATCCAACAACACATCACCACAAAGTCCTATAAACTAAAGATGGGGTTTTTTTTTGCTAAATGCAAGCTCTCAACCTTGTGTTGCTCTTCCACTTGGCACTATTTTCTCTGTCAGGAGCAGAGCAACCAGTGATGGACACTTCATAAAAGAGAGAGAAAAAAGGAGGAAAAATGAACAAAAAAGGGAATAGAAGACAGAAGAAGCTTCAGCTGAGCTAAACATCATAAGCTACATGCCAAGAAAAATAAAGGTGCAACGAGTCTTGACTTCTCTGGCAGAAGAAAACTCTCCTCCACCCCATGCTTTAATATGGATGTGTGAGGAGACCACCTTTATGTGCTAAAGCTGCCTGGGATTTCAAACCCAGGAAGACCCAGATTCTGTAAAGGCACAAAAAAGAACCACACTCAAATTAGTGATGATGCTTTGGCACAAACTGAACTCATCATTATGGTGGGCTCTGTTCAGAGCTGTAGTAAGGAACTCCTGCCCTTAAGATCCGGTAAATCTTCAACAGAACACTGATGGGAACAGAAAACACACTCCTTATCCCTGTACTTTAGATGATTGTTTCCTTGCTGAGATGTAAACAAAGGCCATGCAGATCTCCCAGGTTGAGCAGAAGGAAAACCAACACACATTCAGCTGAGTAAGAGCTGTTCTCTTGAGCTGCAGCAATGAATTCCATACAAGCCAGAAACATCTGAACATTTATCCATGAATTTTAAGTTCATCATTCAGATAAAAATTCAGTCTGGAAGCATCTGGAAAAACTTTAATGTAATAATGCTTATTGTCTGCTGTGTCAAACTTCCCCTCACATGTACACTGATTTAATATTCATGATTAGTATCAATCCTGCAAACTACAAATTAGACAACGCATTTGTGAAATATAAATTACCTTTGCTTCATTTTCCTTGTTTCAATAAATCTTTATTTAGATTTGCAGCCTTGAAGGAGTATAATACCTATACAAATGTTCTGGAATTCAGGGGGAAAAAACTGCAACCATCAAGATGCTATTTTTAAAATTAGACTGAGATGTTTGCTGTGTTTTCAGCAAGAAATGAGGGCGTGGGAGGGGCAGGGAGGGGCAGGTTGCCTTGGAATGGTCACATTCCCATTAATCCATAGAGAGGAAAAGTGCACTGGCATCAGGGAGATTGGAGAGACTTTTCAATATTCTGGACTGATGTCTCCCCACAGTCCTTTTCCTGTTCTAAACCAAGACCGCCCCTTTCAGCAGGATTATTTATAATATATTTATATATTATTTTACTTTGTAAGTGCTTCTCCTTTAGAGGTGATGGGGGTGGAAAGGGGATAATCTCAGAAGTAGGTTTCATTTTTTCCCCTCTTTCTCGTAACTTAGAAATCCCTTTACAGTTTTTATTCAAACTTTTAATTGACTTGAGCATTGAGCAGGAACTGGCATTCCCAAAGGGGAAGAAACAGGAACATTATTAGCCTATTTAAACCAAACGGTGAACAGTACTGTTTTAACAATAAATTGTTGTTGTAATTCAAGGAGTTACTACAAGGGCTTTTGTTGTATTTTCTCTCTCCTGTCCATCTGATAAGGGGCAAAGAAGTTTATATTTGGTGTTAATATATTTAGCAATGAATTTATTAAATGGCTTATGTACACACTGCCATTTTGATAAATATTTTTGCTGGCAAAATGTACCTGAGGCCCCTTACCCTTATAACCACACTTCACTTCCTCAGGCAAGGACCTTGTCAAAATCATCTGAAGTAGAAAATAAAGGTAAGTTTGAAGTTAAACAAAAAAACCCACCCAAAATTTTCCAGAAGACAGTCAGAAATCTGCAGTCAAAAAACCCTAGTTTATAGGGCTGTGAATAATAAATCTAAATTACCCAATAATTTCAGAAGTTTCTGACACAAAATAAAAAAGCAGCTACACTGTCTTTCTGTCTGAACTTGACAGCCAACCAGAAGCAGAGGTATCTTAAAACAGCTGCACTCTGACTTGTCTGTGGCCCCAAATTTGGATTTTGAACCCTAGGAATTAACTGCTGTCCCCATTTTGAAGCTTGGTCTGTTCAAATCCAAATATCCAGACACCTGGAACGTCAAGACCTGGTGTCTTCACACAGGTGCCACGCAACCATCATGTAACCAAACAACACAGTAGCTCCGAACATCACAGCAGCACTTCCAAATGACAAGATCAGTTTCTATCAACAACAAAGACAATGTTTTATTGAACAAATCTATGTACAGTACAAAAGGTCTTTAAAATGAAACACTACTGTAGATTTATTGCAGTTTGATGGCTCAGTTTTAAGTTGTACTCTTATATAAAATGCAAAGTAAAATAATTTAACATTCAACAAGGAAGCACAAATTTCCTTTCTTGCTGAACCTGTAATAGCTTTTACAAATTAAGAGTCCCAAAATGCATACACTGCATTTAATCAGAAAGGTGTTATACAGTACCAAATAAATTAAGAAAATAGTAACACTACCACCCCCTTTGGGTCTTTTGTCCATAGCACTGGTGTTAAACAATAAAAGAAATGAGTACAGCTGAACCTTCCATGTGATATTAAAATCACAAAGTTTAATGTTATAAATTATCCAAACTATACAATTAATATAATTTTAATGAATATGGCTAAATAACCAAAGTACCAGTGACCTTGCCCCACAGATATGACCACTTGCAACCTACTTTCAGTATTTCTTTTGTGAAAGGTGCCTACACCAAACGGCAGTTTTTTTGAAATAAGAAGTTACATGACCTTTACAGTGAAACATGATGGGGTTAGAAAAGACACTCTTAAAATCCAACTGAAGGAATGTTATTAAATACAATTATGAGCACTGAATTGCACCAACTTGGATCCAACAAGGCTCCTAAGCTCATGTATGACTTCAGTCAGCTTTAGGGTAGCTGGAGGCTTACATTACACATGTACTTCAGGATTTATTGAATCGAAGTGATACATCTTCAAGGATTTCCAATTATATCACACAATGCTTAATGCCTGGGGAAAAAAAAGCAACCAAAAAACCTCCAACTCTCAAGACTTGTAACCTGTTTTCAGCCTTAGAAGTTGCAGGCTTAGTATGGAGAAATACTCAAGATAATAAAGAATCCTTAAAAAGCATGGAGAAGTATTCCACACATGATCAAAGTATCTTTTTGCCTCTGATTAAAGTTGCTTAATACTGCAACTATCTGAGAATACTAACAGGTATTAGAGAGTAGCTTAAAGAAAATGCAGTGTCTTTTGAAGTGAAAATAATTATTTTAAAACATTACCACCCACTTGCTACTTTAAATCAGTTTCACAGATTCCTGGTAATTGTTAGGTGATGCTCATCCTCACCTATGTAAGAATTCATATTTCCTGTTCTCCAGAGTGTACACACTGAACACATGACAGAAACAAATGGTGGTGTCCCAGAAAAGCATCTTTGAACAAAAATGGCTTTAATGCAGGTACAAAAAATTATGGTCACAGTTTATGCATGTACACAGATGCAATTATCTACACACTTAAACCAAAGATAATACAAGTCTCAATCATGTTTTTAAAGCATCTTCAAACGTATGGAGCTCCAGGGAAACGGCAAAAAAGCACCAAAGATTAAAAGGTACATTAAAAAGATTTTACATAAACATCTTTGTTGTATCTTTGTTGACTCAGCTTTTAGATTTTCAGAACTGTAATACTTTAAAATGAACTTTTTTTTCCCCTCAAATATATTTAAGCAATGTCAAGCAAAGAAGGGGGAGCCTGGGAACATTCAACACAGTACCTGGGTCCTTAACAATTAGTTGGTATCTTGAAAGTAAAAAATGTGAAAGTGCATTTGTCTGATAGGGACCCCATTAACTTTATGTTTAAAACTTTTAATGTTTTTATACATGTAAATATATATATAGTGTGTATATACGTATATATAATGAATGATGCATTTAAATCAGGTTTTTTGCGACTACAAAAAAATTCTTTGGTGCCTCAAACATCATACAAATCTCTGGAAGTGGGCCATAATTGGAATTCATGTAATGCACACATACCTGTGATCATAATTTTATAACCTTTTATGTTAATCCAACTCAAAGTTAAGGCAAAACTCTTCTAGAACTCACGAACATGATTTTGAATTTGCATTCTTTTTACCTTGCAGGAAGGGGAAAGAAAGCAGAATTAATGCAAATACCTGTTTATTTCCACAGAGGATTATTAGCAGAGGCATTACTGAACTACTGAGTTTATGTTCCAGAACTACTTCACAGCCAATCTTACAAAGAAACCCTTAGGTTTGCAAGTGTGAGCCATTGCTACAATGAACAGGGGGTTTTATGCACCCCCTGATTTTTTACTCAATTTTCACCCACCTGTTGATTTAAGCCCTGCACACACTGGGACAAACTCTTCAGTGACAGCTGAGCAGGAACAGTTGCTCTGTGCTGTCCTGCATTTCTGCAATGACTCTGAACATCAGTTTTCACCCCTCTGCCTCCCCTGCCTGCAATCCCACTACAATTTTCATAGAACAGGATCCCAAATTTAAAAAAATATTATGTGACAAGGCAGTGTGAGATGAGCTAGAGGATAGATTAGCACAGTAACTGGGCAATGTGCATGTTTGCCACACCTCTGCCCTAGGGTAGGAAGACCAAAAACTTCAACGGCATCTTTTTGGTTTCAAAATCTTCTGTATTTCAGTTTTCCATACAGAACTGAAGGACTCCTATTTCCTGTCTTCACATTGTGATTGTTTCTATGAACAGTGGATTGTGAATAAAGTGCTTAACATTTAAGTAACTCCTTCACCAGCCTCTGAGAAAGGCTCTCCTTTCAAGGGATGCTACTAGATAGGATTGCTGTGTCTTCAGGATTGAGAGGATCCCTGTTTTCTCCTTCCTAGGCAATGGATAAGTAAGGACAGTACTGAGTTGTGGCTCACCACCACTAAGCAACATTACAGATGTGAAACAGGTTCTTCCTCACCTTTTTGTTCACCCCAACCTGAAGTGCTCTGCTTTTGTTTGCCTAAAGTTCCTGCCGGTCCTACCAACAGCTGAGGGACCTCTGTACTTGCAGAATATTAGTTTAACTCTGCTCTGTAATGCAAGCTTAACCCTCCCAATATTCTGGATTTGCTTCAATCAGCTGCTGTTAATATCCACACAATCTATCACTTGTGCTGGTCTTCCCACACCTACAGCAGATGTTTTACAGGACACTTATCTCAGCCTTGCAAAGGGCTTCTCTTGCATGCATCTGATTTCCATTGTGTGCAAGTCTCACACAATTTCACATCAACTCACTTTTTCCTGCTTGTTCTGTATTTCAAGTTTTTGGCTATTCCAGCATCCCATCTATCTCAAGATTTCCTTCCACATTGCTCTTTGGATTCTGAGTAGAAGTTTATGAAACAAGCTCCATGCTTTTGAGAAGATAATGAACTCACACACTCAAACTTTGAAAAAAAAAAAAACAAAACCAAAATGCATGGTTTCTTTATGCATTTATCCACAAGGTAAGAATGTAACACCTCCTTGAATGATTCCTTCTCAGCTGTGTGGGCAGATACCATTACCCACAAAAACCAGAGCAGCTTTCAGAACTGGCTGGTTGGATTTCCACAAGGCAATGAGCACCTCTGCTTCCTCTGCCTGCTCACCTCTATGCCTTATTGTCCTTCAACTTTCACGCTAGAAAAGCTGTGCCATTAAGCTTCAATCATACATTTGGAATGAACATGGCTTTTTTGGATAACTGGTACTTTGGGGGTTTTGTAGCAACTTTCTTGGACTCAAGACCTGCAGAGCTCCTATTACTCCTCTGTGAGTTTTGTCTAGAAAATGTGCTTTGTCTTTATCAAGGTCATGTTTTTCTATAGGAATTCGAGACTGCTTCATGATTAAGGCCAACTGGGAAACAAATTGATGCTGTTTCATGTAGTGTTTCTTTACACCACTCCTCATCTGATACTTCTCTCCATAACATTGAATCAGGCACCTGTAAAAGACGAAAGATCAGAATGTGAGTAACTTCTTAAATCTAGAACACTGCTTATGTTTTTCACCATATTTTGTTTCAAATATGCAAGGAAAGAGAGATTGATTGAATTACTTCATTCTGTTTTATCAGAAGTCTTTTCCATTAGTTTGCCTACAAATTCTCACCACCTCTTGCTTATTCTGAACAGCGTGTCCAATTTCAAATTCCAATTTAGCAAATTTCAATTTAGCAGAGTACTGTGATTTAGTTAGTGTCTGTCTTATCTATTCCTGTTTTCAAAGACCATTTTCTGATTGTTATTGACTGCCAAAGAAACCAATACGGAAGGACTGCAGGACTTACTTTCATCATCTGAATCGAATCCAAAGAGTGTCTGACACTTCTTTTGTGCAAGGTGAGCCTCAAGTGCTTCTGAATTACAGTAGATGGTCAAGCAGTTGCCACATCTAAATCTTTCTGTTGATTTGCTACAAATTTTGTCTTGTTCAGAATAAGCATCTACTTCATCAGCCAAAATTTTTCTCCGTTTTGGCATGCTAATGTAACGTTCGTCAAGGTAGCTCGGAGGCAATGGTCTGACGTAGGGTTTTGTTAAGATGACACCGTATGAAGTAGTCTCTGTTGTCTGATTTGGTTTAGAAGGTACTTGTGAGGCTGCAGGAGCACTATTTTGTGGTGCATCGTGACAATTCTGTAAAACTGTTAACACTGACCCATTTTCTGTCCTTGTTTCATCTGCTACTCTGTCCAAAGGTATCTGGGATGCCTTGGATGATGTCTGATCTGGGTCACTGTGCCCATTGACCAGTTGGTCACTAACAACATTACAGTTTTCAGGATTTGGCTGTAACACAGGTGTCTTTTGGTCTATCAAACTTAAAACTGGAGCACTACCCTCAGATGAGCTTTCATTTCCATTGTGAATTACATTATTTGCTTTCTTCTCCACACTTTGAATATATGTCTTTGGTTCTGCAGAATCCTTCCTTGACTTCCAGGTTGGAATTGGTAAATCTACAGTTTCTTTTTCATTAACGGATTCATCATCATCTTGGTAACTACAAGGTTCTGAAGGATCATCTGAAGAATCTTTTTCACTTGCATCTTCTGAACATTCTGGGGTTTTATTTAAGTAATGCTGAGCCTCGTGTTCATACAGCAAAGGGAGCTCCTCAAATAGCTCACAGCAGTTTGAGAAATTGCACTGAGCTTTAAACACATTGTGACTTTTTGTATGCTCTGCAAGCTCAGTCGACAGCTTAAATCTCTGATTACAATTAAAGTGTAAACAAAAGTAAACATTTGGATACACATGTCTCTTCAGGTGGTCTATAAAATGTTGGGAATCAGCAAATTTCCTCTGGCAGAAGCGGCATTTTCCTTTATTCCATTTCATTATATGCTGTTGCACCTTCAGATCAGTTGGATGAGTTTTTCTGGCGTGTTTGTTGAGGAATCTTATTTTTTTAAACACTCTAGCACAACCATTAGCAGGGCACTTAAAGGTTCCTTCCTCATCCAAAGCATCAATGTCTTTTTCAGGGCAAAACACTCCATTCACTTTATGCAGAATGGGTGACTCTTTACTGGAGCTCTCATCATCCTCAGGCAGGCTCTCTGTACTTAAAGCATCAGGAACATTATTAAAACAGCTGTCACTACTGTTTTCAGTAGCATCATCCTGGTCACTTAGATGGTTTTCCACTGCATCAAAAACCTGTTCTGCATTCTCAGCCTCCTCTTGGACCTGATCAGAACTCGGAGCTACTGTAGCCTCTGGTTCAGTATCTTTGGAGCCCTCAGAATTGCCATTTTCAAGAGACACAGAAACAGCAGAACATTGCACTTCATGAAGAGCCGGGGCCTCCTGACAAGTCTCAAGGGCTGCAGCAAGATGTTGCCTTTCTATCTTCCTGACATGATTCCTTAGGTGCTTCAGCATGAGTCCTTTCTGCCTGAACTTTCTGGTGCAAAGTACACAGGAGAAGCTGCCCTTTTTTTGGTGAGCTTGTGCGTGTTTCACTATGTGATCCCCAAGGAACTCCTTGTTGCAGATCACACAGCAGTGCCTTGGTTCAGTCTGATCCAACGTTTTGGATGGCTCAAGAGCTTGGTGGTTCTTCCTGGCATTCCCTTTGGAACGGGCTCCAGAGTTTCCAGGGTCAAGCTCCCCATTGCTGACATCTGTTAAACAGCCACGTTCCTCACCCAGAGCCCTGTACTCTGCTGTTTTCTCTACATTTGCAGGAGAGTTTTCCAGTGTACTTTCACTCAAGCCATCCAAGGCTTTATCCCCCAATAACGCTAAACAATTCTGCTTGATCATCAAGAAATTCCAGAACTCGGGATCGAAAAACAATCCTTTCTTCAAGATGGGCAGCAGCTCAAACCGCACGCGGTTTTGAACAGAACTAGTGCACTCATTGTATTCTTCATCTGCACATTTATACAAGTGTTCAACAGTGTAGTAAGATTCCAAGGTGCGCTCCAGGAAAAAGATGGAGAGAGCACAAATTCTGAGGATCTCCAAGTCATTTGGCAGAAAATGAGCGATTGCTTTATAAATAAGACTTTTCATGTTGGGATCTTCACGGAGGTCCAGCTGTAGGGCACACCCACATATCTCAACACAGATCTGAAGGCCATCTTCACCAACCTGCAGGAAGGAAATCATAGTGTATGTAAACAATTCCCAAATACCCCACATATTTATATTCATCTATTGATAAACAGGAGTTCAGAAAGCATCCTGCCACTGAACTTCACCCAAGGGCACGAACATTTTTAAATATTGCTCAAACAAGGTTAAAAATACAGACACAAAAATGGTTTGCACTGAAAGCTGTACAGCTACAAAGCTTCAGCTCTGCCCCATGCAGTTCTATAGTTAAAGACAATTGTTTGGGGATATAGACCAAAACTGCTGATCCACAAAACTACTGATCTATCAGTATCTTCTGCCTGCCTCCTCAATGCCTAGGCTGTTTCACACTGTAATTGGACAGTTTCCTCTATATTTTGGCCATTCTAACTTTTTTTAGTTTGAATTTCATAAAAACCATGGTAATTTTGCTCACAGTTTTGACTAACTAGCAGGAGAACTATAACAACCCATGGCCAAGAATTCTAAAAGGCTTCATTTTCCAAAACTGCAGAATTCCTATTCCACACTTCAGGCTGGGGGCCCTGTCATGAACACGACGCTCAGTAATGATCAGAAATACACTGCCCAACAGGCAAGAGATTAAAGTCAAAAGAGGTACTGGAAATTTAGAAATAATTAATACCTCCTATATTTGGGTTTTAACAAACAGACAATGCTCCATAAGTAGGGGGTTATTAAAAATATAAGACTATTCAGATGCAAATAGAATTATTAATATCACCACAAGCATTTTAGAATACATACCCTTGAACAGTAGCAAATTATTGCATTTAGATCTGACAAAATAATTTAGAATTCATTTAGGGCACAAAATATGAAAGAGCTCTGTTAAGTCAGGTCAACAATAAATAACATTTGCTGGGAAACAACTCACAGGCCTGTGTGCAAAGCATTGCACATGACACCTTTTGCAGATGGGACAGAACAAGACTGAGATCTGAAGCATGAAATACAGCACAATTTTCTGAAGCAAATTAACATCTTCTCCTGTATTATTCTGCACTTTCATTTTATGTTATATTAAGCATTTTTTTACAGATTTGATTAGAATTGGTAAAAGGATTCAGAATTTAATGAGGATGAAGGGTACCTGCAATTACATAATCTTATTTCTTCAAGAAGTCAGGCTGAAAAAACCCCAACTAATAAATCATTCACATTTATTCCATAGACTTATCCATTAAACTTGCTGCAAAAACAGAAAATCTCAGAAATGAGTAAAAAGAAAAAAAAAAATCTTAAAACCACCCAAGCAAATCTAATATTGAAGCCCCTTCTGGAACCCAACAGAATTTTAAAGATAATTTTATGTCCTTCCCTAACCCCTCTTTTTTAACTTTCCACCAAAAATGGTCACTACACAATAAAAACATCACTTCTCTTTACTTTAACCAGTAACCGAAAGAATGGAAGATGAGGTAAAAACAAACAGAACTTACTTCATCCTTAATGACTTTCATGAAAGGGAAAATTACTCTGACATTTGTAGCAATTCTTAGAAGCTGGTAGCACTGGTCCACAAATACTTGTTTTGATGGATTAGATTTGAGCTGCAGTTTACTCCAAATGAAGATCAGGTCCCTATTAGGTAGAGAATAAAATATTCCAATTATATTAAGTTTAGAACTCTCTCACTAAGCATAATGCATTATGAAAGACAATTATTTGCATATTCTGTGACTAAAATCATATTTGAGGGTGTAATACTGATCTAATTAACACCACAACTGCACACAACATGCACAATGGAAAATGCATCCTAATTACTTTGTTAAAGCATTCAGGGTATCTCCTATAACCAGCCAGTTAAATATTCAACAAAACATTCATGTATTCAGCTCAGTTTCAGAGAAGTGCACAATAAAATCAGATGGAACAGCACCTAGCTCTCAACACCACAGGCAATAAATATCTGTGTGCTCTTGGAATTAAGTCACTTCCAGTACAAGGATGAAGAATCCTTCAGGGAAAGAAGCTTTTGAATGTGAAACAAGGAAGCAGCACAGGAAGCTCCTGATGTGGCAGGAAGTAGGGATGTTCTCCAGTTAGCACAGCATAATTTTCTGCCTAGAGCACTTACACCAAAGTTTCAGGCTATACAGCTATCCTACATCTCCATGATCTGCAGTCAAATAACATTCCTGCCTGATAAAAGGAAATGTAAGAACAGATTACTGCTAAACTCTGCACAAGTGATGTGTTAGCCTACAAAATACAGCTAATTGAAGTTTGCAGCATAAAAGTTCTGTGCACTTTAATTCAGAGACTTAGGGAGGCAACTGGGCTAACTTTTAGTCACAAGATTTGCCAGAACAAAGATCTCACACAAGGGTAGCTCCAGTTAGGACTCCGGAGAAATCCCACCACAATGTTACAATGAAAGCAGGACCCACTGACTTTCATTTTCTGAAGGAAGACACTTTTCTACTCCAGCAGTCTCCTCCCTCAGAAAACAAACCTAGTTACTGACAAAATATTTGGCTGATTTCCAGAGTCAGACAAACTTTTTGAGATTAAGCTTCTCTTCGTGAGCTCAGTCTGAATGAAGGGAAGTGACAGAACTGCCTACAACAAAACCAACTCAACTTTTATGTTCAGGACAGCTCTAGAATTCTGCTTGACATTGAGACCTTGATTGTTTTCTTTCATTTAGAACACAGGAGAACGAACATTGAAAGAAAGATCAAGTTTATGGAGGAAACTGAAAAGGGATACCTATAAGCAGCTCTACACACAAAAAAATTAGTCTTTCTGATTTTCTAAAGATACAGACTGCTCACCTCTGCCTTTACCAGGCTGGAAACCTGAATTCTACATATTTGCAAACTTCATATGCAAGTTTGATATTAGTGTCTTCATGCACTAAACCATTCTTAACAACTCAGTAGAAGTCTCAACCTGAAGTATAGAAGTAAGAACCGAGTATTTTTACTGTAATATGTTTCAATTCAATAATCTGTTTCATTCTCTGCTTTGCCTCATACCATTTCAGAGCAAGCCATTTCAATACTACTCCCAGAGAATGTGAGAAAAATCCAATTATTCTTCGGAGAGATTAGTGGTTAAAGGGGCTTGCTGTGTGTTCAGACAAGTGCTAGGCAGGCACAAGGAAAGAGCTGAAAAAGGAGAGCAGAAAACTAGAAGGAAGAGCTGCATGGGTGAAGAACAAGGTGTTAACCACCATTTACCTAGACCCTAATATGAAACAGTATTTTAGTCTTTTAGTTTTATTTTTCTGTGTCAACACGACGGCTTCTCCTTTTCATGTCCATTTCTGACTTTGTTGGGACAATTTAAATTGTTACTGGGAGATCACAGAACTGAGCACCTCTTTACCAGAGGTAACCATGCATTCCAGCCTCTTAACTACCTACAAAATACCAAAACCACTGTATGCCTTCACCAGCAACATGAAGTGATGGTTAAACCCTCCCTAACTGAACTGGATCTAAATCTTTGCTACTCTTAGTAAGTAGAAAACACAGTATGCCAAAAGACTGATCAAACCTGTGGTAAAAATTCTTTGACTTAATGAATTTACTGCATAGGAATTACCTGGAAACAGCCAAAATAGCATTTAAAAAATCAGAGAAGGAAGGCCATCTATGCCTGCTCCACCAAAATACCATATGTCTTCCTGAAGAGACAACACTTTGATACAAAGTATTATGAATTGATTTCTTACCAGTACTTCGCACAAAAAATATTTTTAGTATTACCAAGCACAGCTTGCTTGGTGATTTCTTTTCAGAAAAATAATTTGTTCATCTGAATCTAGAATTTATTCTTAACATCTGTGAAAATTTGAGTTTTGTGACTGAGCTGCTTAAATTTCATCTTCCTTCAATATGACAGCTAATGGTTTTAGCTTGAAGATTTTATATAGGCTGTAGCAAATATCTGCTATTTACAGCTTTCTAATCTGTTTTGTTGTCTTATCTTTGCTTGTAGTGTTAGCAGCTATATCTCTGTTAGATCTGCAAGGCCCTCAGTTCCAGACAAGGCGAGATGATTTATACTGTGCTAGAGACATTAAAACCTTCCCTGGAGAAAACAGACTCTGTAGATTAATTTAACCTGGCTCCTACTTCTTCAAAAAATTGGATTACAGTATAGTCATGCCTTCACAAGCTTTCCTGCAGTTTCCATGACCCATTAAGTATTACACAAAGTTCTTGTTGGGAACACAACTGTTAAGGCTCAGCATCTGTGAAGAATGAAACATCTGTTTGAGCTGCACAGACATAACTGCTCTGAACTCTCTTCCAAAGATTCTAAATTTCTGTATTCTGAATAAATTAAAATACAGAGATGCCAACATTATTTCCCTGAAAACCAGGTATCAAACAATACTTGAGGCTCTACTGGAATTTCATCTTTGACATCTGCTTTGCCAGAGCAAAAACAGATATATCTTGCTTTGAACAGCAAATCCAAAAATGGAGGATGCAAAACTTAATGATCAGCTAGGTAAGAGCAAGGTCAACATGTTACTACAGCAAAAGGAGTTTTAATTACAGTATTAAAAATGCACTTCTTCAAAGAATGAATCCCCCAAACAGAAAGCATTAATCCATGGAGGTTACACCTGTAATTTCCTAGTAAAAAATGGGGAGATACAGCTTTTGGGCAGGAATCAGCAAAGATGGATTCAATTCCCACTGAGCTCACACCTTTTTGGTTGAACTCCCTCTTTCCTATGGGGACAGTCCCAGCCATTTTTTCCTAGATGGATTGGATGAAAAATGCCAGTAGCTATTGCTAACACATTGTACAATAAATGGATGTCATTATCATAACCCTAATGGTTTTGACTGAGCAAGTACTCATCCAACAGTCCAACATTTAAGGAAAAATATTAATATCAAACCAAACATTATCATATCTGACTTCCTTTAATTTCTCAAGACAACAAAGCTTTTTGATTTCCCAGAATCTGGGGACACAAAAAGCCAGGGTAGCTTCTGAACTTGATATTAAAATTAGTTAGACAGATTGATAATTTCATCTCTATCAAATCCTTGCTAGTATATTTTTGCTTTAACTACATACACAAAGAAAGCATATTTTATCAAGGAATACAGATGTTCCTTTAGAAATTATACAGGCTCAACAGAAGGATTTTATTCCTTAGCCATCTTTCAGTCCTCAGAATGATGAAATTTGTTAACAACTCTCTAGAAAACAATTCTTAGCCCTAAGAACAAGTGCAGGTATCAAGATAATTGGATGTGTGTGAAGACATCTTCAATGTTTTCTAGAAAACCCCATCTAGGTGATACCTCTGATTATGACATCCAGGTTTCCATAATTAACAGCACGTTTCCAGCACCATACATTCTCTTTTTAGGCACATTGGTGACACATTGCAGTTAAAGAGCAAAATATCTACATGGCTAAAGCCTAAATGTACAAATGTTACACTTCTAGGTAAGATATGTAAAGGCTCACTTTTCTGTTACTTTGAAACAGTAAATAAGAGTTATGAACTATTAGGCCACCTTATATATGACTGTGTGTAAAAGGGCAAACAGGCACAACAGAAGCACCAGGAACATTCAAAAACCATTTTCATCTGGTATTTTTAAGTTAGGTGGGTTTCACTTTGGCAATAAGCATGTATTTTCTGCTCAGCTGCTTCCCCAGAAATAAAGTATTTACCATATACAATACATGTCCCCATTTTGGAGCTGTGGGACTAGGAAGGATTCACAAAGCTGTAAGGCTAAGGTAGTCTTCCCTTCTTTTTCAGTGTTGCAGATGATCTCAATTCCACTCTTGCAATCAGTCCTCAACAAGTGCTATACAATTAAAATAAAATCAATTTAGATCAATTTGCTGACATGAAATCAAAACCAATCAGACCCTGCTCTACTAAAAACTTCAGGAATTGCTATTAGCACAGAATGTCTTTGGAATGGCTTTTGTGTACATCTGTAAGTAAAGTTTTTGAAAGTAATTTGAGTTCTTTCATATTTCTTAGAGTTATGACCATCAGAATAATTGTCTGAGAAATTAAAATACTACACAAAAGCACTTTTTTTGCTTGTTCTTGCCACTTTTTGGTGTCTTGTTCTTAAAACAAGGTTAAGAAAAGCACTGTTATCTACTAAGTGCTATCAGTGATAAAATACAGCTACATTCAGCTCAAGTGCCATTTTACATATTAGGGCATCATTAAAAAACTTTAACAAAACTATAAAATGTACAATTAATATCAACTAGGCTCAAGTGCTTTTACTAAAACAGTCAATAGTAAAATAGTCAATACACTTAGGTTACAAAATATTTAGGGAATATACCTACAAGAATACTTGACCAAAAAACTGCATTTAGGTCAACAAGATTTGTAGGCACTTCACATTCAACTTTTCCCAGCTTAAGCCCGTACTAAGTTTAGCAATACCAGTGTGGCTGCCTGATTTTATGACATTTGGTTCCACAAAATCAGAGTTCCACATGCTCCTCTTGACAACTTGTATACAGCAAGTATAAAGCACCACTTCATTTTAAAAAAGAAATGTATACTGACAAACAATACCTCCTGGAATAGCTGATCTTCTAATGGTGACATATAAAGACAGGTGAAAAGAGCTTGATGGAAATACAGATCTTTACTGATATCTGGATGATTTATGCAAGATTTGATAAGAGCCATTGCCTCAGGGATGCGTTCACAGGCAATAAGGTATCTGGCACGGAGTTCAAAGAACAGTGGATTTTCAGAGCTTAAATATTTGTTAACTGCACAGAAAAGAAAGATTTAAAGGCAATTAGAATATGAAGTCCAAACAACAAATATACCTAAATGTAATGCTGATTTTAATAACAAATAATATTAAGAAAAAATAAAGGCTCTGCTAAAAAAGTCTATAAAATATTAAATTAAATCCCATAAGAAATCTGCCCTTCTGCTTGCAAACAGAAATTGTTATTTTTTTTAAACCAGTAATCTAATTCAGTATTTTGTTACTAACAGGTTAACACAAGGTGCTGCAAAGGATTGGTAAAATTTATATTATATAGAAGCAGATGTGACCATTTTAAAGAAAGAAAATTCGCTCCTTTCTCAACAGTGGAATCCATGTGACTGTCAGAAGTATAGGATTGACATCACTTCCAAAGCTATAATTATAAATATTAAAAAAAAAAAACTCAAGATACTCATTATCCATTAAAATGTAAGACCTCAAAGTGGTGAAAAATGTTAACTGCAATTCATATGCTATTGCCTTAAGAAGCTTTGAATGCCTTGATTTTGCTTGCTTGGAAAACATATCTTCCTGTGCAAGTGCTACTGGGCACAATCCTTATCTAAATATCTTTAAATTCTGGCCCCTAATTTCTGGAAATCTGTTTTTTTCAGCTCCATAAGATAATATTAACACTAATATTTGAATGAAATAGTTTCAAGTGAGATACTGAAAATACTCAACATTGAAGTAACTGAAAATTCAGAAATACCTAGAAGACATGCTTTGCATCTTTATTATACAAGATCATACAGATTGTAGTATCTCTTTGGATTAAAAGTTAAAATATCTCTCAAGACTACAACCGTAGTACTTTAGTGTTTCATGTTTTAAATAAAGAAAGAAAGAATGAGACTATCAATTTAAAGCCAGTGAAGGCTGAAAGTTCACCCCTTAGAAGGAATCTGTATTAATTACAAGCAACTTAAAGTGATACTTAAGAAATGGTTACTAAAAACCAAAATCCGAACAAAGCATTTTTTCCCCCAAAATGAAGAGATTACTTGTACAACAAGCTTTCAGTTAAAGCCTTTTTTTTAAGGATTGAAATAATTCCTTACACTCAAACCCAAGATTTCTCTAGCATCTTTATTTTTATGCAAGTTAGCGGTGTTCCATGCTAATGAACATTTAAGCAGTATTATTCAAGGTGTCAGGTTTCAATTTGATTTGTTAACAGATGCACTGTAAGAAAAAAATCTCATTCCCACTATCCATTAGCACTTTTGAGAACAAACTCAGAAAACGAGGACTAAAAGGAAAGCCTGTGTCTAATGGTGGTGATGAACTGCAAGAAAAAGTTCTTTTCCATGATATGGAAAGGTCCTTAGAGCCAAGTAAAGGCCTCTCCTTTTCTGAATTACCACCCTTAGGAAAATAAACTACATCCTCTGTTTTGTATGCAAGTATTACCCAACAGAAATTTACTGAATTACTGAAAAATAAGGCTGGAAATACTCAGCTTTGGTAAGTGCTAAAGGTAAGGAAATGCTGCCCATCTAACAAGTGTCTGTAACATCCTTGCCCCTTAAAGGAGGAAGAATGGCATTCTGCAGCACAGCTCACCCTGTTCTACCATTCCCACTTGGTGTGGGGAACTCTCAGGTCCCTTCTGCTCCAGAAATGAGACTGACATACTCCTCTCCCAGGGAAGGGCATCTCCATACCCTACACCACTGCCAGCAGGAGCTCCCAAGGATGAGGGTTCCTACAGCTTCCAGTTTTCAAACTGTTTCATTGATGCTGCTGGCAGGGCAGTGTTCCCTCCCTGTTGTGGAATGTCCTATTTTCCCAGGGCAGCACACAGACCTCTTCTAATGCCCTAAGCCAAAGACAACTGCCAGCTACAGTAGCGTTTGGCCAAGCCTGTGATACATTAAGAAACAGCATTTATTCTTACCCAGGCAGTGATGCTTTGCTTTAGAGCTACAGACATCAACCACCACTCAGAAACTTATTAACCATCTGACTGGACCTCTGTAATATTCTCTTCTAGATGCTCACCTTATTCTCCCCAGTCCATTACAAGTTGACTGTTCCTATGTTTCAACCCTACTATTTTTCTTTCAACTCAATGGCTGCTTTGTTTCCAGCCATCTCCAAACAGATTGTGACATCTCCAAGTTTAATACAACTCATATAAAGACAGACGCAGAGAGGTTTATCTGGGCCTAAGCTTCTCCATGGAGTTAATGAATCCAGGACAGGATTATGTAGTTCACACAAACTGATTTTTGCAAGGAATGGTTGGTGATTCAGCAACAGACAGTTTTTTCTATTTAAAATAACCCCTGAGAGAGCTACATGGCCAAGTTTCAAAATACACACTAAACACTGCTAGCCTATAAAGCAGCACAGGATGTTTGCTTTGTGCAAGACTTCACAAGAATCAAATTTTAGAGGAAGTGAGAGGAAGAAAGAACAATATTTCAAAATATAATTGTCTAAAATATAAGGTTTTTCAGCACAGATGAGATGTGTCAAGGATGTGTGTGGGGATATCAGAAGATAAAAGGAGAGAAAAATCTCTCAGCAGAGGGGAAGGAGCTGCAGCCTGAAACAAAAGGGAACAAAGTACTCATCTAGTGATAACAGCTCTCATTCCTGCTCTGCCAGCTTAAAAACAAACATCCTCAAACTGTTACCCATCAGAGAGAGGATTCATGATGATCAAGAGAATCATTATAGCAAAGGACTAAACTAATTCTTTGCTGGAGAGATGGAGATCGAGACCTAATTCCACATCACAATCACCAAAATCATGCGATGCAGAACAAAACAAGGTTCATCTTGGTTTTTATTTTGTTTCTTTAGGTATTTCCCCACAAGTTTATGAGATATCTAATAAAATCATTGGCAAATCTGTTGCTACAGCAGTTGCTTCACAAAAGAGATAGAACAACAAAGGCATAATGATGTTAATTTGCTATCCAAACCCTTGTTCTGGTAAAGGAGGCAGCTCACAGAGCTGTCCTGACTTTAGTACTCTTCCTTTCTCTCGGTGAACACACTGTCACAAACACAGTGATGAGTTTGTATCAGGCACTACACTGTAAGAACTAGGGAAGAACTAGCATTTTCCACCACTATCAAATAAAAACAACTTTTAAGAGCTCCCCTGTGAACACTGTTGCTTAACATGTTAGTAAAGACTTTACTGTAGCTTGAGTATTTATCCCCTTAGGAACTTTCATTAACATTCCAGTGATTTTGTTCCCATGAACTGCACCTTTCCCAGCTCCAGAAATTACATATCCATAAACAGAAAGCAGCTGTCACATGTAGCCATGGGCATCATTGGAAACAGAACCAAGAAAAGCCACAAGACCAAGTATTTACAACTGAAGAGAAAAATTAAACGAGTCATAGTGCCAGGAGGCAAATACAAATCAGATCTTCTCCAATCACGTTATTTCAGGAGTCAACTGAAGTCAAGTTGCTCTCCATGATTTAAATGTACACTTAGATTTGGGAAACCCACCCAATCAATTTTATTAACTACTCTGTAGCGACCTGTGTCTGACCAATCTGATCTCTACATTATAAAAGCAGACTTAAATCAGCAAAGAAATTCAGCTTTCTTTCAAACAAGAAAGGGACCATTTTACTACAGAAAAATAGTTAAAACACTGCAATGCCAGCTGATAACCTGATCCCATATATTTTTAAAAAGCAAAATTGAACACATTTTTCAGTACTCTAGAAAATTACTGTGACAAATGAAGTACCTAATTCCTGTGACACAGGCTTTGCTTTAAGAATTGCTTGTAATACTGGATCCTCCCATGGTCCACCATCTCGAATGATTCGAGTCACTAGTTCCAGGTTCAGATTCCTGTATTTATTTAGAAGGTTCTGACATTCCTAAGTGTAAAAAGAGAAACAATTAGAAAGAATAAAAAGATGTTGTCTAAAAATAGTTAGGCCATCCCAGAGATACAAACCAAGAAAGCCATGCATGGCTGAGAATTTCCTCAGTCAGTAATTTGCGCTACAAAGTCTTTCACTGACCATACAGAAAACCCTAAAACAACTGATATTGTCTACAAACAGCAATAAAGAATTGTATAAGATCAAATTCACAATTCTAGGGCCCTCAGAAAGAGCCTTCCATTTGTATAACAATGCAAAACCAACTTGGATTGGAGGTATTACTGGTGTACTCTGAGACAAGTCTTCGACTCATGGCAGCATGCACAGACTTAAGACATGTTGAGCTGGATTTGTGATTTCTGAGGGGAAAACTGAATTAAGCCATGAGTCACCAGGCCTCCAGCAACCACTTTTCCCCAGATTTCTACATAACAGGAATTATGTTTGCCTGTAATACCATGGAATGCTTTAGCCAGCCATGATTTTCACATGTCAAGTTCCCTCTCATCCCCGCACCTTATTTGCTGTAAAAGTGTCAACAACACCATTAATCAACAGAACATTTTAGTAACGAGAAAGTTATTTAATACTGAAACAAAAAATGCAGCAGAAGAATGGCTTCCATCCACATATAATTACCTGCTTTTCATTGCCAGTTTGATTACACAACTGATCCAGAAACAGTGCTAGCACATTAATTTGTAGAAGCAGTAATAGACAGGTATCAACATAAAAATAGCAAAGGAAGAGCTTTTTCTCAAACTGTATTTTACTGAACAGTATTAATAGATCCTTTCCATCCTTTCTTTCCCTACCAAGTTTCCTCTCATGGTGGCACAACCCTAAAAATCCGTTCAGGTATTAAAAAAACCCAAACAAACCAAACACCACACTGACCTGGGAAAACAAGTTTTTAATCCAGGGTCATTTATTTTATGCAGTTTTATGTAGACATAGAAAACTCTGTCTCAATCTACCCAATAATAGAACAATTTAAGCTATCCATGTTTATGCTGACTTGAAAACTTCATTAAGATTAAGCTTTAATTTTAAATTTACTGTTTAAAACCAGAGGGGCAAGATGATATTTCATGTCATGAACTGAATGACATTAAGCTCCAAATAGACATAAACAAGCAGAGTTTCTTTCACTATAATGGCATGTTTCCTCCAGGTCATATATTCACAAAAACTGTCTTTACATCAACTAAAATAATATTATAAATTTATATGAAAGTAGGCAACACTACCTGGATTGAACCTAAAATATCTTTCAAAGGATCTTCATAGAACTCATCCTTTCCAAAGAACAGCAGCAATTCAAAAAAACTCCTAAAAAACAGAAACAGCGACAAGTTAAACTTAAAACATTGATTCAAAAAATTAAAGTACTGTAAGTCTCTTCACAGGACTCTAACCAAAATTAGGAATTCTGTAAATTCTAGACTTATGCCCACATGGAGTCACTCAAAGGTTTTTGCTGGCCAACAATTCATGTTTTTAGGCACTTTCTACAAACACACTTTATTTCATTTCAGCCTGTCTTGCCATAACTGAAGTCTTTCTATGAAGATGTTGGTTTAAAGGTATTAATTATTCTATCTTTTCAAAAAAAGCTTTTGGGATTATTTAGAAAGGGATAGCTTTTGTGCAAATATGCAAACAAAACTACGTTCACGTTTTGTGTGGCATTCAAATTCATACAACTTGAATTTTACCACCACCAAGTTTTTAAGCAGATCTCTGTCCAGCAAGATGAATTCACAAGTGCTACCCCAAAAAGAGGTGGTAGAAATGGGTGAAGATAACACTTTCCAAAAGCTGCTTAGATTCAGACTTATATTTGTGGCCTCCATGGTTTTTTAGCATCTTAAAATACCAGTCTAGCATTTTATTTCTTTTAAATCCTGTTACAGGATCAGAGAGGTTGGTAAAAAGCAGCTTTCAAGATCTCCTTTCAATTCAGGTTTTCATTTATAAAAGCCTCCTTCCAGATAATGCAGTTGAGTCAATTCAATCAAAAACTTGGCAGTCAGAGCTCGTGGATCTGCAGTGTAAATGTTACTGTTCTGCCTCTAGATTCTGAGAAATTTCATTTCTACCTGGAAAAAGTACCGGGCAGGCATTGCACTAATGAGCTGCAATTGATGATTGAGAAAGTCAAGAACAGCAGACAAGAACCAAGCAACTCTCAGAGGGACAGGCAGGACTTCAAAAAATATTGTGCAAATTAAAGGCACCTTTTTCTCCTCAGTAACATTTTTAGGAATACTGGGCATTAAAAAAGTCTTAATACTCACAGGAAAAATTAAGTTCTCTATAGGAATAATGGAAAAGTACCACAAAATTAGATTTACAATGGGTTATGCTGAAGTATTTTTTTTTTTCAACCAATGATTAACTATGCCAGAAACAGGCTTAGAGAAATAGATATAAACCTATTACATTCAGTGACAGAATTTCTCTCAAGGCTAGGTCTTAAATCTCAATTACAATATGCAATGAAAAAACAATCCATACCCAAATAAGTACTTGGTTCTGAAAAAACATTATCTCATTTCATGTGAAACAAAATTTTGCAGCACACTTGATTCTCAGGAAAGGTCAGTCATGAGTCATGATCTGGCAAGCAACCAAACTGGAACTTAAATAATAAGACAAAACGAGTTTGAGCAAGTGATGCATGCTTGTATTTAAATTTGCTTTGACTGATTTAAAAAGAGGAGGATCTTGCAAAAAAAAAATAAAAATCTGGAAGCCAATAGTGAACAAGTGTAAACTGTGATTTTCTGCTTTATCAATGCACCTGCTCACAGTCTAATACCGGAAACCATCAAAATATTTTTATTTCCTCATCACCAGTCTCCAGTTAAAATGACTAGTCAGTTCCAACTTTGTTTACCTCAAAACTGTTTGCAGCACTGCATATCCACATTTATATCCATCTAGATTGATCACATCACTGCCTTGGCATCACAAGATTGCCTAAAAACACCAGTGTGCTACCATTATAAAACCCCCTGACATTAAGCAGATGCTGCTTCATTCGATACGAATTGCAAGGTTATTAAGTATAGGAAATAAACCAGTTGCTCCTGTTACCAGTTTATTGTCTGGTTACCAAGGAAATCTTACTCAAGGATGACAATACAGTCAGGCAGAGTTTTGCTCTCCAAGAACTAAGACCTAATACACAGTGAATTTTCAAAAGAGATTCAAGCAAGGTTACCCAGGTAACTGCAGCTACTAAGCCCTGGGATCCCTTTATATCACATCACATGCAAAACTGTGCTAGCCAGGCAGAAGAATAAATAATCTGATATCCTAGAATGGAAGCAAATTTCATTGAGTAAACCCAGTCTCAAAAAACAAAACAGACAAGGGTGACAGGAATTAAGTGACCAATTTACTTGTCAATTATCAGAACGTATCCATCCAAAAGAATACCTGCATTTCCACCTTTCTACCTCCCAAGCTTTGCTATTTAAAAGCACATATAAACATGGTTTGAACTTCGATTTTTTTCCCTTAAAACTAGTGAAAAAACCCATAGCAACAGATGTCACCATGTTTTGACATAACTTTGAACATTGTGGTCTTATGATGCCAGAAATAGTCCTCTGTCAAACTGTTTCACACACACAAAACAGGAAATGTCCACAGTGAAGCTTCAGCCACATATAAAGACAACACTTATTTTTCCTTATGTACTTATTACCCTGACACTTCCAGTCTTCATGTAGGAAAGTGACCAATGCATCTAGAAAATTGAAATCAGAGCAAAATTTATGGCAGAACATTCAGCAATTCTTGCAGCTGAATGTGACTTTGGGTCAGTTAACTGCATGACAAGTAATTCCTGTAAGCGTTTTGATGACTCAAACATAAAAATCCAAACAATTTTAAAGTAACTAACTTCTCTCTCAAGAAAATTATCTTAAGAAGTACTTCACTTATTACATCACTAGAAGTACAGAAGTAAAAACTTGAGATAAATGACTTAAAATTATTTACTGGCAAAGGTTGGTCTTCAAATACTCCAAATTAAGGTTATGATAATCACTTATTTCTGAGATTATTCATTTTGCCAGACATCCCTTATGACAAAACCCTGTCATAGCCTACTTGAATATTTAACAAGGATACAAAAAAGACAAAACTAAATTCTACTTAGTAATTCTTGGTTCTGTGTAGCTACACCACCTGTAAAACCTTTCTAGGGAGCTCTGAGGATCTGAAACCCTTTTGCTGTGCTATTATAAAGGAAGGAATAATAAAAATGAAGAAGTACTCACAAAGCAAGGCTACTCAGCACATACTGTACGTGCTCACATTCGGCTGGGAATGACACGCAGGCAGACGTGAAGCAGCACAGTGCCGTCTGCAGCACCTGGAGCTGAGGCAAAGGGACCTGCCATCTTCCAGCATAGTCTTCAACAACCTAGGCAAAAACGTGGAAATATAGATTATTATCCAAGACATCCTCCTTGGTCAGAAAGAGGAAGCAGTTAACACTATACCTGCTCCCCTCCTTCTCCCTCAGGAGCAGAGTTTGTAAGCTAAAAAATTTCACTGTTTTCTGGTTTATGACTTATATAGTGAAAAGAATATCACAAGGGATCTTCAGATATTCTTTTCAGAGGATAAGACAGGAAATACTTTCTTCTTATGCTATACCATAGTAGATATTGCACTCTGCACTTAAACACAAGTTTTTATTTTGCAAGGGGATGCTAATTAAGAGTCTGTAACAACATCCAGACGTTCTAGTCTAAAAACTTTCCAAGAGGGGAAAGAGTAACCTGCATTCTTCCAGCCTTTATGTCAGCAGAGACAAACATTCCAGTCACTCTTCCTTAACTGATCAAATGAGTAAATTTGGCTTTATTTAGACATAGGATGGATCTAAGGCAGCAGCAGCAGAGATGGATTCATACTCTGTACATAGATTCTAAGTTTTCCAAACTTATTTTAATCATTTGTTTGAAAAACTGTTAGCTTAATGCAGCAAATATCTAGGTCAACTGAAGAAGAAGCAGACTTGTAGGTGAATATTCTTCCTAAGAAGACCAAACATTTTGTAAGATAGTCCTGCCTCACAGATCTATTAAGAGTTCCCAGAAATAGTTTTAGTCAAGTTCCTTTTATAGAAAACCACAAAAGCCTTAGAAAAACAAAGTAGACAGAAAAACATCCTTTTGAGGTGTGAGCCTCCAAAAGGTCAAACAAAGGTAGAAATAAAGTATCACTTCCCACCAGGATGTTTCACAATTCTTGCACCTGATAGGCACAGTACAGATAAGTTCATAAATGATTTCAAGCAATAAAACAACATTTTGTGTCCCACTGTACAGCCCTCACTGCACCTCCAGCACTCATCTGAACCCAATGTAATCTCAATTAGGAAAGAACGGGCAGGGAACATCCTCTTCCAAAAAAAAGCCATCAGTCCCAGTCTGCACCAGCTCCTCTGTCACACAAATACCAGAGCCAGCAGAGAAAGGAACATAACAGCAACACCACCTTGGCTTGGCAGTTGTTCTGCAACTCAAACATACCGAAATAGCTTCACAGCAACAGTGCCCTCATCCCAAACTGCTCAGGAAAAGTAGGAATAGCAACCTTTTCGCTGAATGTAGATAACCTGAAACCATTAATTCTTCAGTGGCAGGAAAAGAGAAGTCTAACTGGTCAATCCTCAGAAGATTTGCAACAATCAGGAAAAGATGGGGGTGTGGGGAGTGTATGGACAAAAAGCTAAACTAAACATAAAATAAATTCTAAACCACACTTCACACACATTCTATACATAAGGAGGGGCAGGGAATAATGTATACTTCAATGTCTGTTTTTAAGTAATCCCATGGAATAACTTCTGTAATAGAAACCAAGCTCTTTTTTTTGTACAAAACACTCAAGATGCCATGCTTTGAAACAGGACTGCAAAGCAGAACATAAGTAAAAGTTTATCAGCACATTTTGAACAGACACATTAATTTCAATGTAATGAAGCCAACCAAAAAAGAAGCACATAATATTGTCAAAGCACAGTGGCCTGTTCCTTGTCCAGCGCTCAGGAGAGAAGACCAGAAGCAAAGCAATCTTTTATATGTGACTTTTTGTAACAGTTGCTTTCAAGTTCTCTGTTAGAGTGCAATTTTTAATATTCTTAAAGCATCCTACCCCCCCCAGTCTGTCTGTACCTGCCAGTGCTAGTAAACACAGAGGGACCGGGCCTGTTTTGTTTTCCCTCTCATTTAGAGCAGATAAAGATACTGAAAGGAGGTTGAAGCATCTACCTGACACCAAACTCCCCATTCAGCTCCACCTTTCTCCCACACCAATACACTACTTCTCCTCCTTCAGTAGGTTTAAATAACTCACAGGAAAATCCAAGACTCAGATGTGTCCCATTAAAACAAAATCAAGACCAGACTTATCAAAAATTCCTGAGCACACAGCTAAGGCAGCTAACTCCAAAAATAACAAGGTAGTAATTAAAAACCTGAACTAGTGAAGCAATAGCTTTTCTTGGAATATTATGTTTTAACTGATTAATTATACACATATTCTAAGTGATTAAATATGCACATATATAGTTATTTGGCTATATTTCAAAGACTTAAGAGAAACAGCATTGCAAATGATTAGATTTACAAATACACAGGACACAAACCCCAAATGTTTTACGCAGTGCTAGGCCACAAGTTGCTACAGCTTTTCCTATTCCTACACACAACAAAAAAAGAAGCTACAAATCCTACCAATTTTAAAAGCTTATCGTTACTAAGATTTCAAACAGTATTACTCTCATAGTTTTTGTGAGATTTAACAGTAAAGTCACCATGGGATTAAAACCACAACAATTATCTGAGTTTTTCTCTTTATAGTTTTCAGACACAGAAAGCTTCTTGGCAAATATAATGGTTGTCATTCCTTATAATAGACATATGTAAGGGTTGTCACATGAGAGAACATGTGGGCAAGGTTAGAAAAAACGAAGTTTCCTGAAAATTAAACACCTACCACCAGTTGCCTGATCAGCAGAAATACCAGAGCAGCTCAGATACCAAAGTTCAGCTCTAGAACTTGGGTAACACTACATTTACTCTTCCTGGAAACACCACAAGAAATAATCACAGCTTTTAAACTATCTTTTGAACCTGCTCAGTGCATGAAGAGCATTTTGTTTTGTTTCCAAATACAAAAAAGCCAACCATGTCCTTACAAATAAGGATTTTACTATCCAAATAGAGAGCAGGAAAACCCTGATGACTTCAGGGTAATATGAAATATTACTTAAAATGTGAAAGTTTAAAATGGCTTTATACTAAAATATGTAAGCAATGGCTTTACTCCAATTCACATGTGAATATTACATAAGGAGTCACCAAACATAATCACACTTTTGGCAAAAGAAAACACAGCACCCAGCAACAGCATGACACATCCTATAAGAGAAGTTTCTACCCTTAAAGCTTAATGCTTTCCCCCTACTCTTAATCACCAAAATATCCATCTCCATAGCCTGCCTGAGCATAGAACAATTCCCAAGATTGGTACATCACATTTAGCAAGCCAAAAAGTCATGTATGTATATAGTCTGTCACTTGCACAACAGTCAAAACTATACATTAATTCAGTTTGGGCCGATTGGACCACTGTAGTAAGTGTTCCTATGTATGCTTTCTGGATAAGAGATAGATATATATACTGAAAAACAGAAATATTCCTCCTCATTTTGATTAGCACCTCACCCTCCAAATGAAAGTCAGCTAATAGAATACATATAAAATATATATAAAAGTGTGAACTGTCAATCTTATGAACACACAAATGCTCATATCCACATCACTGGTAACCAGTAAAATACAATTTACTGGTGTACCAGTGAAGAAGTACAATTACTTTTTTTCCTCATCTAAACAAAAGGATGTAACATGGATTTCTGCATTACCTCCTGCACTAAGAGTGCCTTCTCTAACTTGAAAAACCCATGTAGCAAAACTATCAAACAGACAGAAGGATCACTTAATGGAGATCCTTCCTTTAGATATAAAAACCTGCAACCGCTTTCTAAATTATAATCCCAATACATTTTCTAGGGAAAAATCATGAACTTATTTTCATACAAAAGCTATATGCAATGAAAAGGCATTAAAGCCTAGAGAAGTAGGAATACCAAGATGTTTGTAAGTGTCAAAGAGGAAAGTTTCAGAAAGGTAAAAAGATGTTACAAAGATAAGAAAAGTCTCCAATGTATTGCACAAATGTTTCTTTTGGAAAATACCAACTTCCTAATCCCACTTGTAAAACAGAGAGATCATTTCCCAGGGTAAAGCTAAGAGGACAGCAGGCACAACAGCTGAGGAGAACCACCCAGAGTATGTGAATAAGAAAAGATTTTATGCGGCTAATGACAAAAGCACTGAAGACTGGAAGCCAGAAGGAATCAATCTTCAGATAAAGAGGTTGCAATTCAACTGCTATTGTGAATTCTCATGAATTGACTGAGGAGCCAAGCTCACTTCACCCACAACAGCCCAGTTTTGCATGACAGACCCTTATCAGTTTTCCCATCAAGTGTCAGAGGAACGTCTGACACCACCTAACCCGGCCCAAGGACACCCTTCTGCAGAGAGGTAAATCTTCACCACAACTGGAAGTTCACCTTGGCACCCAACTTGGCAGTAAACACCACATGATTTTGCCACATCTGTTTCATAAGGATTTCCTTTTAAACATGAATTCACTTGAATATCAAGCAGCACAACACTAAAGTACCAATAGGTAAACTGAACACGCTGGTTTCCCCAGTCCCACATGTAAAAAATACCATGACAGGTTTTTAAAGTTAAATCGTTTCAAGTAGATATGGTACTCTTTGAAATTTAGTTACTGGAATGTATGATTGGCCCTTTGCAAGCTTTCATGTAACAAGTCGTATCAACACTCAAAAACATGAAAAAGTCAAATACAACTTACAGTGGTGCTCTTAAAATTTGAGCCATTAACAAGGATAAAGCATATTTGTTCAGGAAAGTACAAAACCCCCCAAACATCAACACCACAAATTATTACACGAGCAAATAGGTGGTGAAAAATTACAGATTCTTCCTTTTCAGAGAAATAAGCTTCAAGGATGTTGAAGAAATCACTTTTCACTACTAGTATTCGGGTGTAACTGAGCCTAAAAATGGTGTATGTAGATCAAATATGGATCCCAAAGGCATAAAATTTGATAAAGCAGAAGTCTGGTTTAACCTAACAGTTTGGGGATTGTTCTGGTTTTGTTTTGCTTTTGTTTTTTTAATATAAAAACAACTTAACCACTATTGATTTGAAGTTCAGAGCAAAAGACAAAAGCAAAAACTTTCAATTTTGGGCGCAAAAAGTGTGTAATGACATTAACCCCAAAGTAAGAAGAACAAACATCTAAAGTTGTATTTTTTTTACTTCCATCACCACAAAGCAAGACAAACAACAGTTGAGTCACACATCCCTCCCTGCCTAAAATAAATCCAGGAAATACTATCTTCTCTGGTGTGTTACTATATTTTACTACTCTACTTAACTTTTTTATAAGCCCAATAATTGTTTTTCCACCAATTAATGTAAGCAAATGAGGTAATCTTTCTTTCAGGGGTGGAATCATCCTGGAAGGCTGTAAGCTGATGCCACAGGAAGAACAGATCAAGGCGTGTTTATGCCTCACAGCATCACCTTGTTACTTGAGATGAACTCACCTGGTGTCTATTCCAGTCAGTACCAACAACATAAAATAACATCTAGTACAGTTATGCAGCCCTGAGGACAACTACAGAAATGCTGGAAGCAACTTGTATTATTTTGATAGTATTTAAAGTTATGAGAAAATATCCTGAAAAAGAAATTAATTTCTTTTTCTAATTAATAAAACTGTACCCACTTCCAGGGCAATGAAGGAAGCTACATCCATTTTCCAGCTTGCCATTAAAGTTTGTTTTTAAACCAAGTAAAATTGGAAATTCATTCTTCTAATTACAAAAGCATTCCCCTTAACCTTTGTACCAAAAAAGTCACCATCTATGCTATTTTCACTGCCCTTCACCATTTGTATTTCAGTTTCACAGGAACCTCTCAATGGCTATGGTTCCTGAGAAACCTCAGGAAAGAATTTCAAATTCTGCATACAAACACAAGCTGAAACTCTTCCAAATGTTTAGGCTGAGGCAGCTTCTTCTAGGTACCACCTTTCAAATGTCTTTAACTTACAAAGTAGTTACAGATGCGTTGTTCTTTTGCCTGCCAAAGTTAGGAACAGCAGATTTGCTTTTTCCAACATCCAAGTGGGTTTGGAACTCCACAAATAAGAAGAAAAGCCACATCAGCAAACTGTAGAAAGTAGCATAGAAACAGCTGGTGACATGCATAAGCTGGGTACTTGACTCATCTTCCAACTGTCTTTTCTCTTCCAGCCACAGAAAGCTTGATTTTTGCTTTGCTCATGTCATCAATCTCAACATTCCAATAAATCATTTTATTCCATTTTGCCTTGAAAGGTTCAGGCTGTAATGACAATGACCAGGAGCACCTACAAGACATAGATCCCAAAACTACAAATGGGCTTCAAGATGCCACATTCTAACTGCATCTTGTACCACTAAATTGTGATTAACCACAAATCTATGGAAAATGCTCTCATAATCCTGACATCTCATCTTTTTTAACTGGTACTTAATTGATCCAAAAGTGAAGTTGAGCCACAATACTTCAGGCCTCAAGAGAAGTGGGTCTGGCTGTTTACAGCATTTTTTTTTACCTTTCTAACATCATTCAAGGATAAAAGATGTGCACACCAATGCATTTCAAGCTCTAAGCCACTCAAAGATCAGGAGGATTTTCTGTGTACAGATCTACAGACTGAAAAAGGCTTTATTTACACCTTGCTTCATTTCTCCTGTAGTTCTTACTGAGAGATGCTCACAGACTTCAACAGCTTAACTACAAGCAATTTAAACAATACTATTTTCAGATGGGAGCAAGCTTCAGTACTGTGTCTCAAGCACAGCCACATGTTTTGATAGGTTGTTATTCTGAAAATAACAATGTTTCTGTTGGGGAGTTCAGTCTCACTGCACTATGACTAAACAACTATTTCTAAAGTGCTATTACATTTTGGACACAAAACCGAGAGCACAAGAGGCAAACTGGGACGATCAGAAAGGCCAAAGAAGTATGAAGACAAGCAAATCTGCGTTATCAGTGCAAAGTGGAGTGAGGGGGACAGCAGCCAAATACCTCCTTCAGAAGATCTGGACAGAAAAGCACAAATATATATTACATATATAATTACACAGTGTCAGTCCCATGAGGGAAAATGGGCTTATATGGAGCACATTCAACTTCATTTGTTGTCAAACCATAAATGTCACACAACTACAGGCTTTTCACACCAGCACACCCCTTAGGATCTTGTGTTTGCATAGTTAAATCAGTAGAAAAACCCATTACTAAAAAACACGCTTCAACAAAACACTGATTACCTTGAGTGAGCACATGACTGCTGTTCACACCAGGCCAAACTTACACAAAACAAGAAAAAACAAAAAAAAAAAAAAAACAAACCCTGAGGACAAACTGTTAATATATTATTAACTTACTCTCATCAGAATTATTTCAACTGTGCATTGTTAAAAAGAAAGTTTAAGAGAAAAGGAGCAGAGCCCTTTACATACTCAGAACATTGGCTGCTTTTCTGGAGAGTTCATCAACTCAAAGTAGGGGAAAGTGTTTGGCAACCTCCCTAGACAAAAAAAAACAAAACTGCAGGAGAAGTCAACACTAGATATATAGCACATAAAATACTTGTGATACAACTATTTCACATGAAAATTCTACCCCAGCTCTTACCCTCTTCTGTTTCCTAATAATTAATATATTTCCCTGGGATTGACATTCGTACATGTAGTTATCATCTTGTCTGCACCTCCTGAACACAATAAATTCAACATACAGTAAACACAGAGAGAAAAATTTAAGATAAAACCCTCAGGCCTGAGCAAAAGTTAAAAGTCTTTCCAACTAGAAAACATAATCAAACGTGGTTGTCATTGCTTACAGTTGTCAAAAATGCCAGACTTCCAAAAGCATTAGCTTCTCCTTTTACTGGCTCCACAATTTTTGAGAGATCGTGAACCAGAAAAAAATAGGGAAGAATCGACAGCCCCAAAACGCAACTTACGGGCTCAGAGAGCAGAATGCACCCCGAGATTATTGTAAGCACGTATAACAGTAAATAATATTCCAAACAGGATGTTTCACTGAATGACAGTACGAAGTGAATGAAAGAACAAAGTGACAACAGGACATCACATTTCTTTAGATGGCAGAAGACAACTGTAGTGATAAGGCAAGTCAAAAAGTTGATAAAATGAAGCCATTCTATATAAAATGACCTCTAGGCTGTGTTTTTTGGGAAGCAAGCAAGTGGCTTGCATTCAAGCAAGAAAACACCAAAGGTAACTAATGTTCCATCACACCTGCTGATGAAAGCAACCAGGAAAAGCAACCTGTTGGTGCTTGTTACTTTCCAAGGCACACCTAAAGGGCTTATGAGGAGCACAAGAACACCGGGCCCGCATCAAGAAAACGCTGCTTTCCAAAGGACAAAACCCTAAAAATCAGAAAACACCCTGGTCTAACTCGGTCAGCGACACGAGAACTATTCCCGAGGCCCTACCTACCTCTCTACCTCCCTCCGCCTCGAAGGCGAGGCCACCCGGAATCGTTCTGTCCGCAGCACCGGCAGCACCACGCGTGTCCCCGCAGCCGCCCCCAGCTCTCCCTGCCCTCTCCCGCTCCGGGAGCCGCCTTCCTTTCCTATCCCTTCCCCCCAGGAGCCTCCCTGCCCGCTCGGCCCGGCCCCCGCTCCCCTGGGCCGCGCCCTGCACGCCGCACCTCACGGCCCGAGAGCGCGGCGGGCCCGGCCCGGCCCGGCTCCGTCCGCCGCTGCCCCCGTCGCTGCCCCCCCGCGCCGCGGCGCCCACCTGGCAGAAGCGGCGGCAGTAGTACTGGCTGCGGAGTAGAGCGGGCAGCCCGGCCGGGAGCCCCGGCGCCGCCAGCGCCTCCAGCTCCTCGCTGAGCCGCTCCGACTCTTGGTCGCTCTCGTCTTCCGCCATGGCGGCCCCGCCGCCCCGCGCGTACCGAGCGCCCCCGCCCCGCCCCGCCGCGCCGGAAGAGCCGCCCCCGCCGCGCCGCCAAGCGTCCGGCCACGCCCCCGCCGCGCCGCGCTCCCATTGGCCCGCCCGTGCTGCCTATCAATGCGCCGCTCACCTCTGGCTCCGCCCCTTCGAGGGAGCGGGCCTCGATTGGTGGAAAAGTCTCGTCGTTACTTCAGGCCCGCCTTTCCATTGGCTGCTGGCCCCGTCTGTCACGCCCCTCTCCGCAGCTCCCTGCCCGATTCCCCGTCCGCTGCTCGCCGCCGCCCGCGCTCTGATTGGCCGGCGCACGCCTCTATCAGAGCTCTCACTCTCGCCCCCCATTCTTAATTGGGGGAAAGCTTCGCCCATCTCCGCGGTGAACCAATCAGCGAGTGACTTCCGGCGGTGGGCGGGGCCGTGAGGCTGCGGCGGAGCGGCGCGTCCGGCCCGGCCCGGCGGGGCCCAGCGCGGAGCGGCGGCGGCGGCGGAGCCCCGGGGCGGCCCCGGGCGCGGGCGGGCGGCGCGACCGCTGCGGGTAATGGTTCCCGGCACGGGGTCCGCGCGGATTCGCGCGTGGGGAGGAGGCTGCGGGGCCTCCCGGGGAAACACCCGCGCTGCGAGGAAGGGCCGCAGCCGCGGGGCCTGGGGTGTGCCGGGCCGGGCTCCGCGCGTTTAACCCGCGCGGGGCACACGGCGCCGGCAGCCCGCGGAACAAACCCGGGCAAGGAACGCATCGACTTGTGGTCCCGGTCCCCGGGCGCAACCCGCTCAGTGACTGGAGATCCAGACTCGTGCTCCTCAGCCGGCGGCTCCGGGGCTGGCAGCCGGTCCGGGTGCGGTGACAGCGGCCGCCACCTCGGCGGGAGTGTCCGGGGAGCGGATCCTTGTGCGCCGGGCACCCCTGCGTGGGGAGGCAGCAGTCTTCTGCAAGGAAACCACGCCAAAACTTGATACCCCACCCCCCCAAAAAAAAACAAACCAGGCCTACAAAAAATCCTGTGTTCTGCTGCTGTCAGAATCCCGAGAGATTTTGTTGCAGTAGGATTGCAAACACCTGATTTGGTGGGGGGAAATTTTTTTTTGGCCTTTCAGAAGCCAAAGCAACAAGTTTGTATTGGGTTAGGACTTGTTTTCTGCTTGATTTCAGGAAATGGTTGCTTAGGAAACTCATGTGTAAAGCAACAAAAAGAACGAAGAAGGTTACATTGATGCTGGATAAAGATTGTTTGTCTTTGTATCGGTCTAAGACTTATGGTTCTGCAAAGTCACAGTGAGAGCAAAAGAAAAAAATCACTAGGAAATAGTTAATAGCAAAATTTTTGTTTCCTTTTTTTGCAGAAGCTTGTAATCTCTTCATGTAGCAATGGCTTAAGAAAAAAAGACAATGTTGAAGACAGAATTCTCTATTCCTTTAATTCCAGGGTGGGCAAAAACCATTCTGGACAGCAGAAACTGTATTCAGCCTTTTTTTTTAAACATTGCAACAGCAAACTGAGTAACAAAAGAAAACAAGTGTAGAGAAGTACATCCTTCCCCCCACACTGAGGTATCTGGATACTTAGAAGAAATATTGTTGCCGTTTGGAGTTTTTTGTTGGTTTTTTTTTGTTTGTTTGTTTTGTTTTGTTTTTTTAAGAAAATGAGTAGTTTATGTGTTGACCATTAATTTTGCTCAGAAAACCTCAAACCTGAACAGAGCTATTACTTGACTTCACCTTTACTTTAAAAAGGAGTTAAATTATCTTTAGCTGAGATTTGCAGGAGCTATTCCATACCTCAGCAACAAAAAGACACAGGCCTTGTTTGATTTCAGAGCACTTAACTGGGTTATTGCCTGCTTTGGTCTAGTTTAGAGTGATGTTAAACCTCTTTGAAAATACAGTTTCTTATTCTGCATTGCAATACATGCAATTCTATGTTCCATTAGGCTGCTCCAGTAGTAATTGCAGTGACAAAATTATTTGCTCTAAGCTCCAAGTTCAGGTTCAATCTAATAGCTGTGGTTTAAAAACCAGGGCTGTTTCCAAGTAAGTGCTGGCAAAGCTTCAGTTTGGTTTGGGTTTGGGTTTGTTGTTTGTTTTGTTGTTTTTTTTGTTGGGGGTTACTGGCTTTTTAAAGTGACAAAAATGGTTTTCTTGCTTGCTATGGACAAAATACACAGAAAAATACTGACTCAACATAATTAAAAAACTGTAAAATATGTTTAAAAAATGTTAAGAAGAAAGTACCCTTTGTCCTAAAGTGTAAAGGATGAAAAAAGGTCTTCAAGAAAAGCAAAAAGTGTTTTTGTTTGACTTTAAGTGATTACAGATTGGGTTTTGAGGGTTCAGTTGAGAAACTAAAAAGCATTTTACTCTCACCCACAAGGATCCTCATTCTCCCAATTTCTTTGGACTTCCAGATGAAAAGCCTTTCAGTAACAGTGTCACAAATGTGTCTTACATGTAAGTCATGATATTTTAGGTGTCATCAGGTGCCAGGCTGGATACTGAATTAACACTTGTTTTGTTTGCCAGCTTTGCCCGGCCAGAGGCAGCAATGGAACGGTTCGGGGTGAAATCGGCGCCGTCGCGGAACCGCTCCAAGACCGCTCTGTACGTGACCCCCCAGGACCGTGTGACCGAGTTCGGCAGCGAGCTGCATGAGGACGGGGGGAAGCTCTTCTGCACCTCCTGCAACGTGGTGCTCAACCACGTCCGCAAGTCCGCCATCAACGACCACCTCAAGTCCAAAACGCACACCAAGAGGAAGGCGGAGTTTGAGGAGCAGAACGTCAGGAAGAAACAAAGGACTCTGACTGCCTCCCTGCAATGCAACAGCACTGCCCAAACAGAGAAAAGCAGTGTGATCCAGGACTTTGTGAAAATGTGCCTGGAAGCCAATATCCCACTGGAGAAGGCTGATCACCCCGCTGTGCGAGCCTTCCTGTCCCGCTACGTTAAGAACGGCAGCTCCATACCCAAGTCGGAGCAGCTAAGGAAAGCATATCTGCCTGATGGCTATGACAATGAGAACCAGCTCATCAACACTGAAGACCGTTGAGAAGAGAACTGTTTTCATCCTTGGTGTGAAGTTTTACATATTGATGGTGTGGTTTATTTTTATATTCATGCATATATACAGTGTTACATATTGATTTTACAAGCTATTTTGTATTCTTGTAGAAATGACAATCTACTTCTGAACTTAGTGGTGTGCCACAGATTGTTGCTAACCCTGCCGTGAACTTCAGAGCTACATTGATGTAGAGCTCACGAGGAATGTAGGGAGCATCCCTGGCACACACCTGATCTCTGTTCAGTCCAGCTGTAACTGAGGCTGAGAAAAAGGCACTTGAATGGATGGAGCACCCCACTTCACAGTGCAACTAAGAAGACCGTGTGATAGGGATTGCTGCTCATGGCAGTGGATTGCTTTGTCCAGTATCCTGTCCCTGAGTGACGAAGAAGAGGTGCTGCACCTTTGAAATGCAAGAAGCTCTAGGATGATTAGTTAAAATATCACTGTTGGGGGAGGACTATTGCAACTTTCTATTCAAACTTGGTTTAAGTTTTGAAACAGGAAACATTTTTCTTCTAGACCTCTCTCTTACGCTGTTTGGTGCAACTGTGGATGTATTTGTTATCCAGCTTAACCAGCCAGTCTCTTGTACTGACCTCTGAATTCCACTATACTCATAAGCCTAGGAGTTCTACCCTGTCTGCTTTTCTAAAATCATTGTTCCTTTGTCTTGGTTTCACATGCCCCCTTCCACTTCAGTGCCAATACTTGGAAGCTGAGTAGACAGTAACTGAGTGTGGTTTGCAGTGCAGCTGCTGTCAAGTGAAACTTACGCTGGACCAAGTTCGTAGCAGAGAAGATTAATGCCTTTTTCCTACTAGCAGGACTAAGCTAAATCTAATTTGGGGATGGCACAGGCACTAAATTGAGGAATTGGGAAAGTTTTTTCATTGTGCACAGGAGAAGAGGCTGCTCCATCTTTCCCTGAAGGTCCTTTACACCTCTGGCCTTGTCATCAGTCAAGGGAAGTGAAGTGATTTAAAATAGTTTTTAAAGCAGTTACTGCAAAGGCTCTTCAGTACTTGTAAGCACAAGTAGGAAGGCACATACACTCTGAACTTATACTGGAATTACAGACCTGGGCTGTATTTCTTACTCTGTGCTATGGCCACATCTATTGGACTGGCAAAAACCAAAATGGGATATTGAAGAATTTCAATAATGTTACTCTCTCCAAAATCTAGTAAACTGTTACTAAGCTGTTCCAAATGATGACGCCAAATATTTCACGTGTCACAAGTGTTCTGTAAAGGTTTTGAATGAAATGAGAGTACTGTGCAAAGTGCTATAATTCAACTGACCTGTGCCTGCTCCAGATCTCCTGGGGATGCTTTGGGTTCAGAGAGGTGCCAAGCAGCTCCTGGGGGCACAGGAATCCTCTCTCCCCATGGGTACAATGGTATAAGGATGCTTTAACTCCTGAGGGTGGAGCCACTTGTCCAGCTTCCTTTCCCCAGCAGAGTTTCACAGCAGTTTATTTACAGCAATACCAAGGAATTGCTGAAAGGAGACAAAATAACCAGATTATTTTGGGTTTGGAGGTATTTCCCTAGGTGTATATAGAGCAGTCTCCTTTGATGGGCTGAGAGAGATTTACATACTTAGTAACAACTATTTTTTTTGTGCAATTAGCCTGCAGAAATGCACTTGTGTTCCATGTCCTGCTATGAAACTTGCTGGAATAAATAGACAAAGTTAGAAAGTAGAAGGTTTCTTACCCATGTGCATCAGGGGTGCTCACCCCACTGCTGGTCTAGGACTTCAGGCAGAAATAACAGTAGCAACTTTTTAATTTAATCCTAGAGATCAAGATATGCCTTCCTAAATATCATTTTTTATTGCACAAGCTTGGATTTAGCTTAAAATCCTTAACTGCCTTGGGCTAGAACTGTTTAATAAATCTTCTGAAGCCAAGTGAAAGGTAAACTGCCAATAGTCTTTTCTGTCCTGACAAGAATTGAAAGTATTTTCTCACAGCTGCTGTTTTCTTACAGTGAAACAATATCCTTGCTTTATATTTTAATATTTTTTGAAACCTCAGCAGTGGTATCTTAGCATTGTATCAAATAGAGAATAATGGGCTATTGAGAAAACAAAAGCAGCTAGAAAAATGGGATGGTCAAAAGGTATGAATTTGGGCTAGTTCACTCAGTTTTTGCTAACATGGGATTTTCCAGACTGCACCCCATAACAATTTTTTATAGTTTAGATGCTGTATATTCCTCCCTTGACTGACTGACAGACATTTTGAAATGCTTCATGGGAACATTAATTAGGCTCTTGTATAACTGGAAAAAAAAAAAAAAAATCGTTTAAAAAGTTACAGTTTTACATAAAAATAAAAATATTGGTAAGTGTAATGAACTCACTTTGCAGGACTGCTGCCTTAATAATAGGATATTTTCATTTAAAAATGAAAAGATGTTGATCTTGACAACAAACATTAATAATGGAGTAAAGTTATGAAAAATAAAGCACTTCCAGGTGATCTAGAAAGAATGTGTATGTTTAGAATCATGAACATAACCCAAATCATCAAGACATTTTCGAGAAAATATGAGTTAAGTGATTGCATTCTGTAATGAAACAGAGTCCTGCAAACACTCAAATTCAGAACGTAATTTTGCCAGTATGGCTGCAGTTGGATAAAGCATAACTTCCTTTTAATTGCTGTTCATCTCAGGGAAGATTTACAGCAGAAGTTTTCTCATCTGTCTAAACCTAAGGAATAACTAAATCTTCATCTATCTAAACCTAAGGAATAAAAGTAAATTTGAGGCTGTGATGGAGTTGTTTGAACAGTCACCATGGATGTTTAATTTCTTGTGCAGGAATGTATTTCCTGTAAAGAAGAAAAGTCTCAGAAGTAAAGGGAGGATGGTAACAATGTCAGCTTTTCACATTACATCCAAATGTAGGAACAAGCTCTAAGGGATACTTTCTGCCAGGTGGTTTTATGAATATATTTGAACACTAAATCTAATAGAAAAAAAAAATAAAAGAAGACATATTTTCTTCTTTGACCAATACTTAAACTAACATAGCCAAATTATTTAAAATTACTCCCAAGTGTTTTTCTTGAATCAACGTGCGCAAAGAGTAAAATACAAACAGGAGCACTCTCTGTTGTGTGACTCCTTACAATGATAGTTTCAGCTTGCATGTTCCTGAATAAACATGAGCAAGCTTAAAAAATGTTAATAATTTTGAAGACTGTAATTTGGCAGGTCCCATGGGAAGGTGAAGCATTCAGCATAATGAAAGGGAAATCTGTTTTTCAACTGAGAGAGAAACTTGTCCTGCAAAGTATGGGATATTCTCATGAAAAAGGCTGGTTTTAGCCAGAGCCCCTTTTAGCAATTCTGTTGAACTGAAGAGCGAGATGTTCCCTGTTAGGTTTTGCAGCATAATGAGCTGGTTTTCAGGAAAATGAAAAGCAAAAAGCTGGAAGTTTGGCAAGGATAATCTCTATTTAGATTTGCATATAAAGAGAGGCAAGGCCCACTTGTTGTTGCATTCACATTGTACTCACTGCTACTTACTCTGTGTAATTTGAGTGCTTGTTGTCTTTGTACAATTTTAAAGTCGTGTCTAACTTTCAAAATATTTTTATTTTAACAAAGCTTCTCACTGTAATAGTGCTGTTAGAGTTTAGTCTCTTTTGGTCTAATGAAGATGCTTTATTTTTGTTTTGGTGGTAGGAATGTTTTGTTCATGGTGAGTGGCCACAGAAATGGTTTTATTTAAAAAACAGTCATGAACTTATGATTAGATACTAGAGTGAGGCTGAAGATACCTGGGTCCTGCAGTACCACAAGACTTCCTGTAGGAACATAAGACCAGAGTAAGGGATTTAAGTTTTTATATTAAAACAATACTGAAGAGAAATACTTTACATTGTAAAGTTTTCACTTGGTAATGAAAAAACGGTCTCTTTAAAAAAAAATAAAGGTATTCCTTTTTTATAGAATTTATGCATGATCTCTTATTTTATCAACCAAGAACATGGATTAAGAACATGTGGTAGTTCACTTAGAGTGGTGTAACACAAGACAGGAGGAATGGATGGGGACAGGAAAAATGAGGGAGGTGCTGCTGTAACTTAAGGTAACATCAGATATTGAAGCAGTTGGGGATCTGTGCAATGACACTGAAGTCTGTTTCAGGACTGGTTATACAAAACCTCTGTTTCCTGTCAATTCCTGATTTTCTTCATAGTGACAGAAATTCCCTACTGATGCCTTCTGCTCCAAGTGAATACCAGGTGGAATGATTGTTGGGCGTTTTGACACTGCAGTAAACGCTTTGTAGGTACAGGACCTTGCAGCTATCCAAGGCCTCAGATCTATTCAGGAAGGGTTTCTGAAATGTGGAAGAAACCAAAAAGGTCAGTTTGATCCTCTCCCTTAGGGACTTCATGAAAATTGAGCAAATAACATCAACCCATCAAAAATTATAATCAAGTGTGGGTTTGATTGTTTACACATTTCCAGAATTCTGACCTGTCTTGACATCTCAGGATGTATCAATGATAAATTCAGGCAACCTCTTGACTGATGAATTTATGAACAATTATCTTCTCATTTTCAGTCATTTCCAGGTCACAGCACATTAAGATCAAGTGCTTCTTATTGTGAAATGGAAAACCAGAATACAAATAAACATACCCTTCGTAAAATCTTCTTGTGCGGAGAATTAATATATGAAACAGCACGTGCACACTTGCAAAATCAATGTATCAGTCAGGATTTCTGTGGAAGCTGGAGCAGAACCAGGTGAAGCAAATATTTAAAGTTTAGTAATTAGGCCATGCTGAATTCTGATGGTGACATTTTACCTTTTTAACTGAATGAAGGCCGTTTGGTCCATATCTAGGATGCAGTAGGATCAAGTGCACACAACTTTCAGGCCACAGTGATATTGATAATTAGGTTTGACATTTGTTATTTGCATAGGCTGGAGGAGAGATAGTCTGTGGAAGTTCTGGCTTGTTGGTTTTTTTTTGTTTTTTTTGTCTCATACCACCACTTTTTTTACAAGGGGTCTGGAATTTTGTGGCTCGTGTGGTGGTGGTCATATCCAAAAGCACATCTCGAGTAGAAGCAGAAAGTGCAGGATGAGAGCTGGAATACAGAAGGCTACTGCAGCTCACTTGAAGATATTGTGGAAGAAAAGCATTTAGGGACTTTAGACATTCTTAGGAGGGGTTTGTATATTGGTTTACCTCAAGTGGTTTTTTAATCTGTCCTCCAGTGTACAAAATAGCTCAAATTCAGAATTTCACTGCAGTAATTGACACTTCACCTTAATTCTTCTATAATTAGCTTTAAATTGCTTTCTCCCTCCCTTTATTTCTGAAACCTGTCATTACCTCAAGACAAATTCAACAGCTACCCATGATTGCACTTAGGGAAATGTTTTACAGACAACAAACTCCCAAGTGGAGCTTTAACCAGCTCTGGACTGAATGAACTGAGCCCCCTTGTGAGAGCACCCAAGCTCAGCCTACAGTTCAGAACCTGGCTCAAGATGTGTGCTTTGGTTTAACAAGGCTCAGCTCATCTCCTGAAACTGAAATTGCTGAGGGAAAAGTGGGGAGATGCAAAGAATCTCTCGTCGTGAAGGACTTGAATCAAAATGAAGGAGCTGATTCTTCCTTTAACAGGACTAAAGCTGCAAGGGCCACCTTGGCAAGTGCAGCAGCAAATCCTGAGCTCTGTGATCACCAGGGACAGGCAAGGAGCTGATGGGACACTGCAACACTGCTGTTCCTTTAAGGCACTAAAACCTCCTTCACACAGTGTTAAAAGGTAATCTTCAGCAGACTTCCTGGAGCCCACTCTCAGAACGCTGTGTCTCACTCTGTGGTTTCCTGCAAACAACAGAAAATTGCAGCCTCAAAATAGAACATTGGTCTTGTCAGAAGAAAAATGGAGGTGGGACAGAAAGAACATTGCACAGATTATGGCTGGGGTTTTCTTTTCACTTACATTCAGTAAAGTAGCAACAGGCATGACAAACGGGACTGAAACAGGTAAAGAAAGTTTCTGTTTATAGCAATCCTCAGTGCTCAAATTTCACCCCGTACTTTTGAAACCTCTTCCTCCAAAATAATCCTATCCAACACAGAGAACTGTGCTAGTGGTGTTTAAATTGAATCAGTTCTTTGAATTCAATTGCACTGAATGGGATTTTGTAAATACCTCATGTCTGTTAGGATTCAGCAAAGACATTATGAAGCTACTACCAAGAGTGCAAATCAGTGCCCATCTGGTGACATCTTTTTCTGGTACCTCTCCTTCCTAATGATACACTTTAGGATTGGGACTCTCATTCCTTACTTTGACAAACACTTATTTTATATTTATTTAGCATTTACTATCCCCTGAAACATTCTTTTAAAGTGAAACTAGTCTCTTGCAGTGTCTCAAATCCATGGACTGAGTTAAAAAAACAAAATTAAAAATTCTAAATTACCATTTAGATGTCACCTGTATCTAAATGATATCATAAAAATAAAATGCCTTAAGATGGTAATTAAGTCTCAACAAGAGAAAAACTTCCCTGAATAACCAATTTATCTCTCGGAGCTGGCTTTGGATGCAGCCACCAGGTGTCTTCAGTGCACAAAAATGCAATTTGTGGTAGGAGTGTTTTGGCTCAAGTGGAGCCCTGCTGTGTGTGCAGTTACACTCAAGGAGTTTTCTTCCATAAATATTTTCCATTTAGGCTGGATTGGAATTTTTGTCAGGCTTTTTCAGTTCTTCACAAACATAAGTAGGATTCTCCTGATCATCACACACTCCATCCAAACACAAAATTTTTGATAGAAGAAAGAAATCCAAACATAACATTTCAGAAAGTTGTTCCATTATTTTTTTCCAAAACACGACCCTGGGAAAAAAAAATCCTGGTAATTTAGTAAGCATTTGGTAAGCATCTAGTAGCATTTGGTAAGCATTTCCATCATAAGCAGAGGTGACAATTGCTATATACAAAATTTCCATTTGCTTTCAATTTGGTTCTAACTTTATGAAGGAATTTTGCACAGGCAGAAGTTTTTGGGAAGGTTCAGCTAAGTGCTTCAATGTCTTAAAAATATTTAGGGGAAAAAATAAATCTTAAAGACATGCTGAGAAAGGAATACACAAAATCCAAATTACTTGTCCTTATGAAGATGCTGAGAACAAGCAGCAGAAACAATCATCCCTTACAGTGCAGATGGTTGTGTAAATAGTGAATTTTTTTAACTTCTTAACTGATTGATGTTGAATTAGTCATGCAGAAACACTGAACAAGTTTAAAATCCTGCTTTGCATCCCTCCTTTCTGCTATCTTGCTTCTTGTAAAATCAAAACCTCACTTCCAGAAGCATCTTTCAAAAAACCAAAAAAAAGCCTGCAGCTTCGTTCATTGCCCTGTGAGGGGAGCCAGGAGCCAGAGAAGGGGAGATGTTTTTTAAACCCTCAGGATCACCTTCTCTTTCCAATGCCCAGACAATTAAGGTTTCTCCAGTCATGTTGATAAAAAGGGTATTAGTGTACATTCTTCAGGTAATGCTGGCTCAGAGCAATTATCAAGTTCACAATAAGATCTGGCCTCATAATTAAAGCTGTCTGTAGCTATTAAGCATTACAGGTGGAGAACAGAAACCAAAGCAGTGCTCAGTGCACCCTGCAGATAATGGGTCTTATTTTATTACCACAGCAGAGCCTCCTAATTTAATTGAAGAGGATGATAATGATAATAACTGAGAAATATTCAGTAACCAGCTAGGTTACTTAATTCAGTAACTCCAGCACCTGAGGACAAAGTACTTCTGAACCATGGCCAAAGGTTCTGGTAGCATTCAATCCTGAGCTTGAAATCTGGAAATCCTACAAGTTCTAGGTCCAGTCTGCAGTCAAAATTTCCCTAATTTCACAGTATATCTGCAATTATTTAGCTTAACCACATCTAATTATCATCCCACTTTCAACTCTGAATGGCCGGTTTTTGAGTAAGAGGCTCTGCTAATTTGGACTGATGTGAGGACTACACTGTGCCCAGTATCCTCTTGTGTTAAAGCACTGCTAAAATGAAACAAATTACTACAAATATCAATATAATGTTTATAGGAGCATTACACAAACAAAAGTCTTGCAAGTCAGTCTCTACAGAACCATGATGGAAATATTCTTTTTTTAAATGCACTTCCTTATTACCCCTTCTGAACTTGTTTGGCTTTTATTTTGGTCAAAAGTAAGCTGAGAGTTGAAGCCAACTTATTTAAGCTTTGTATGTTGCAAAGCTATCCACAGAAAAAACAATGAGAGCCCCAGAAAACCCTCCAGCCTTCACCAGAAAAACTACATTAGTGTTTCTTTAAAATGGGGGAAAAAAGGGGAAAATGACTAAAATTCAATTTCTATTTGCAAAATTGCATTCCTCAAAAAATAACCCAATGGGAATATAAACAACTACAATTACTAATATAAAATCTTCCATCATTCCTTGAGAAGCCTTCTCTGAAGCTCGGGGAAGGTGTTTAATTAAATTAATTTAATTAATAAAATAATTTCATTAAATGAGTTGCAGAACTGTTGTGCTCATTACAAGGGACTGAAGAATCCTCTTTATCTGCTGCTGGAACATCTTCATATGTTGGAAGAGATGAGAAGTTCAGTACCCTGAGTAGTACAGCAGCAAAATATTCGATAGGTATGTGAGAACAAGTGAAACAACTCCTAACTGTGCCTTCACATTCTGCATTGTATAAAGTGCCACTGTATTTCCATCTGTGCACTGATCCAAACTTCCTCCAAATGCTTCAGTGGTGAACTCTGAGCATCTGTGTATTTTAACAAGGCTCGCTCTTCTTCTCTTGAGGTCAGAGGGACATGGAAGACTCCGGTCTTTAATCATGGCCAAAGTGATCCATGCTGATAAACGCTGATCCTGGGAGAGGAAAGAACTTTTTAAGCCAAAAGAAGGATATCTTAATCATGCTGCTTGGAAACTTGCAGTTTGTTGTGAATGTTGATGGTGTAAAATGATGCTGGTTCTGACCAAGGACAACTGAAGACAACAAAAGTGATACATGTGCATGGCTTGTGAGACTCTCTGGTGTGTGGCATTGGTTATGTCAGAGGATATTGGATCATTACAAACCTATTGATATTTTGTTCCCTAGTTCATTTTTTGGGTTAATTTCTTTCTTGATGTTTTGCTTGCATGAGTAAGTTCCTGTCATTAACAGAGCAGACTGCATTCACTGCCGTGTTACCAACTCACAACTCTGTGTTCAATTTTCTTCATGCCTACTACCTGGCAGGTGAAGAGAAGTTATCAAGACTTCCTGAATCTGAGGATTGTCAGCATCTCTTGTCCCGCTTGCCTGGAAAGTATTTGTGTGCCTTTTAAGCCACTTTGCTTCATTGTTTCCAGAATTTCATCTGTAATGGAAAGTGCAGTATTTACAAATGAGTTGAAATTGGTTATAGAAGATAGTTCTAAGGTATCTGCAAACTGTAAAGCAAAGTTTATAAACTCTGCCCTCTTTCAGACCGGAATTTTTATGCAAAATAATCTCCTACCAAACACAAATAAAGCTCATAATTTACAAACTGAAGTTTGGTGTTTTGCTAGAATTCTGCATGAAGCTAAACTGTAGGACAAAGTGAGATCTGTAGCATCTTTTCACAAAAGCTGCCTAATAAATCAGGTATGAAGAATAATCTTGACATTACACGATCATTTGTGGCCATTAAGCATTAGATCAGAAGGAAAAAGTCCAAATCTTTTCTCTACACCTGTAAAATTAAAGACATCATATTTCCCACTAAGCCTTTTAGGTTAATACCACCATTCTCTTCTATAAGAAAAAACTGGCCTGGCATCATTAATTAATTCAGATTTTATTAATCCACTTTCAGACTTGGAACTGAAATCCTGCAGAGCTGCTAGGGTCCCACACACCTTCACTTTCCAAACTAGCTTGGGGAGTTCTTAGCTTTGATAAATTTGCCTGCATTTTTTGGTCTAGCTGTGATCAACATTTTGATTTATACCATGTTCAACCTGGTTTGGCACATTGGAATGTCCAAGAACACTGATCACCTGGATTATTTTCTTTAATTGTGACCAAGTAGAATAATCCTCCTGGTGAAAGCAGGTCTGGTACTAATGGGAAAACTCTATCCATTACTTCTCTGCCCTGTTTGCCCCCAGCCCAGGATGCCTCTATTCCATGGCTTTTCACCTATGAAGAAGGAAAACAAAGATTTTCATAATACAGAATGACAGAACTGTCACAACAATAGACAGTAGCAGTACTATTTTTACTCTGTATTTCAAAATTTTCCTACCTCTTCAGAAGGTGTTACCACATATGGTGGGTTAAACAGCAGTAGATCAACCTTCCCATTTAATCTTGGGGATAATCCTTTGACCTGTAGGTGAAGTTGATGATTGTGTGGGGTTTCTTTTTGGGAACATGAAGAATGCAAATGTTTTGTAAAAATACAGTCACATAGTGCAGTTGTTCAGCCATTTTAAATCCCATTTATTGTGGCCTACCTGCATCATCTTTTATAAATGTATAAAAGGGTTAAAGAGATGAGAAAAAATATTTTTTCTCCACATCAGATTTTGTAAGAAACTAAAGGCAACAACAGACACAATTAAATTCTAATTAAATCATAAGAGGCTGAGAACCAAGAATTACATAACTTTAGACAAAGGGCTATGATAATGTCAGGCCACTATAGAATTCCTTGTCCAGCACTTTCCAAACTATATCTACAGTTTTTTTTTCAATTAATACAATGAATTTTTAGAGCCTAATTTTGAATTTTAGAGCTTGAGTAGTTGGTTGGGGTTTTTTTGGCAGGGAGAGATGTCCAGAGGTCCCTTCCAACCCTAACTATTGTGTGACTCCATGATCTCCAGTAAGCATTAAGAAATTATACAAACTATGAAGAAGATACTATTGGAACCTCTCACCAAGTCAGTAATGATGGGCTGCAGGTGAACATTGTTAAGCAGAGCTGTCTCCTGGGTACAGTAAGCTGCCATGGGGTTGATATCTGTGCATCTATATGGGAAATATTACAAAGTGTAAGTTATAGGCTACTGTACCTGGAAGTTTAACCCTATGAACCACAAGCTAGTTTGTAGAACCACAGAACATTGTGAGTTAAAAAGGACCCACAAGGATTAAACCCAGCCAACACAAGTGTAGGCTTAGCAATTTGACTGAGAAATGGGAAAATGGATTTCTAGTCACAACACTACTCCATTTGTTACAGAACCTGAAGTAAATAATTCAGGCTGCACCATAAGCTCAGAAATGCTTCATAGGCTCTCTTTGCTTTGATTTATGTATCTACAGAATCAAGAAAAGAATAGTTTTTAAAATGCGAAAATGAGAAATACATATGAGAAGGCTAAGCATCCTGAGCTAAGCATCCTTTATTATTGCATGCAACAGTTTAGGTGCTGTTATACTTACATGTACAGTGCACTGGGTCCAAGGATGGAAGAAGCCAGAAATGTTGAAACCACACCAGATCCTGATCCTATTTCAAGGCAGATCTCAACTCTAAAGAGAGAACACTCTGGATGACTTTTGTTTATAACAGACACAGAATTGGTCAAGACAGTTTTATAGACGATGCTGTCCTCCCAAACACGTTGAAGTACAGAATCACAAAACATCCTGAGCTGGAAGGGACTCAGAAGGATCATCATCCTGTTCAACCCCTGGCCCTGCACAACCCCACCCTGTGCATCCCCGGCGGCGCTGTCCAAAGCCTGAGCTCCCTCAGGCTGGTGCTGCGACCATTCCCTAGGGAGCCTTTCCCATTGCCCCACCAGCCTCTGGGAGAAGAATCTTTTCCTGATATCCACCCTAACCCTTCCCGGCACAGCCTCAGGCCGTTCCCTCAAGTCACAGAGAGCAGGATCAGTGCTGGCCCCTCCGCTGCCTCTCATGAGAAAGCTGCAGACAGGCTGAAGAAGCCAAGCGCCCTCAGCCCCTCCCGGCACGGCTTCCCCTGCAGACCCTTCCCCATCTCCGCAGCCCCTCTGGACGTTCTCTAATGGCTTTAATTAGAGATTAAAGATTAAAAATTAGAGATTCATTTAACTGTGCCCGCAATCCCCCCTCAGCACACCCTGCCCTGCCGTACCGAGCCTCCCGCAGGCTGCCCGCGTCCCGCTCCAGCGCATCGAGCAGCAGGAAGGTGTCCTCGGCCGGCTCGTACACGTCCCGAAAGGGCCCCCGCAGGCCCAGGTGCTCGTAGCGCGGGGTGGGCAGCGCCATCCCGGCCCTCCCGGCCCGCATCCGGGGGAAGGGGAGGGACGAGGGCAGGGACGTCCCTCAGCATCGCTCCGTGCAGCTCGGATGTGCTCGCCCCGAAGTTCCACCGGTTCGGTGCCGTCTGGTGGCCCGGATCGGACGGGAAACAGCGTCGGTGTGGCGGCGATGCCCGCCGGCGGTGCCCCTGAGGGGGAGAGGCAGAGCGCTGCTGCTGCTGCTGCTCCGGCTTGCGGTGTCGGCCGTGCCGATTGTGTTTCCCTCACGGGAACGACCACAGGGAGTCAGCACAAACCCGAAGGAAAGAGGTGCTGAGGGAGCTTCTGAAAAACACGGGGAAAAACCCTTCTATTGCTAGCCAGTAAACTTCCGTTTTCTATTAATAAAAAGACTATACTTCTGTGGTTCTTAGCCAGCAACACTAGACAGCATCCTTCTGTACCAAGCATCTGAACTTCAGAGTCGCAGAAACACAGATTGATTTGGGTTGAAATGGACATTAAAGCTCACCTCATTTCACCCCTGCCATGGGCAAGGACGCCTGTTCAATCACAAAATCATAGCATGGTTTGGGCTGGAAGCTCATCCAGTGCCACCCTGCCATGGCAGGGACACCTTGCACTGTCCCAGGCTGCTCCAAGCCCCATCCAGCCTGGCCTTGGGCACTGCCAGGGATCCAGGGGCAGCCACAGCTGCTCTGGGCACCTGTGCCAGGGCTCACCATCCTCACTCAGTGAAAGAATTTCTTCCTAACATTCAATGAACCTACTCTCTGTCCATTTGAAGCCATTCCTTACTGTTTTGTCTCTCCAGCCCCTTGCAATGAGTCTCCATCTTCCTTGCAGGCTCCCTTTGGATAGTGGAAGGCTGCAATTAGATCATCCTGAAGCCTTTTCTTTTCCAGGCTGAACAATCCCAATTCTTTCAGCCTTTCCTCACAGCAGAGCTGCTCCATCTCTCTGATCATCCTGGTGCCTCCTCTGATCTCTCTCCAGCAGTTCTTCATCCTTCCTGTGCTGGGACCCCAGGGCTGGAGGCAGTGCTCTAACAGAACGAGGCTCTGCAAAATTAAGAATTGAGGAAAAAATTCAGGCCACCGATTGGATTAATAATTTTCTCTACTCCACGAAACTCAAAGACATTCTGACCAAAAGTAGAAGAAAGAGCTGAACAGATTCTAATTCCCATCGAATGTCTGTGTTGGATTATTAAGGCCCTGAACACTCAAATTCTGAGGGAGGTGACTGTCTAGGTAAATGAAGGAAAAAGATGATGTTAAGAAAGGCAGTGTAATCAGATATCCAGAGATTAATATTCACAGATCCTAAGACGAGATTTTGACTCAAGGGTTGTTTTTGTCCTGTCAAGGAAATGAAACCACCAATCTTTATCTTAAAATAGGCTTCTTGCTCCACTATCTAAAAAAACCCAAAACAATTCTAGAAACTCAGAAGTTCAGAAAATTTCAGTTCCCAGAGTAAATTTATTCATGGACCTGATCTTGTACTAATATTACCTTTTAATTAAAAATGTTACTTTCTCTTCAGGAGACGATACCAGCTTTTTTTGGCTCCAAAGGAAATATAGTAGATGCTCCTTCATTTCATCTGCCTTCCCAAAGATTTGCTGCTATGCCAGAGAAACAAGTACTTGTAAAACATACTAAGCTTGCATGAAATTCCATTCCTTTGGCCAAATGAAGTCATGTTAAGAGACAGAATTTTGCACTGTGCCCATATTAGGAAAATTAATTCTTTGGATATATTTTTTTATTCTCTCCAGGTGGTCAAGCTTTGCAGTGTAGTAGGAGAAATGACTTCACCTCCTTCAGCTGTACTGGTTATTATTTTTGGCTGTTTCATACTTCATGAAAACTGGTTAATTATTACTGGGGGCTTTTTTTAATACTTCTAAGTCCTTGTGGGTGAATTTTATAAAACATTTATTTTTACTGCTTATATAACTACCTACCTAAAATGTTTTTCTTGGTAGACAACTGTTCTGTTTTTGCCAAAACAGATTCTATTTCAATTTTGGGAAATTGTTGGAAAGCTGATATTCTCATTTTTCAGCAGTGCCCGTGCCATGTTATTAAACTGGGCTTTACAGAGATGAAAAATTGATCTTGACAGGAATCATAACCATTTGTTTACACTAAGCTGCATGGCTTCATCCCATCTGGAATTCAGCGCCATGCCTCTCATACAGAATCCTTACCCATGATTTCCTGTCAGCCCTCAAAGGCTTCCTCTGTAAAATTCTCAAGCATTTCACATCTCCTGGAAGAGACCTAGGCCTGTGCTGGACCTGGGAATTCTCCTGTTTTGCTGCATTTGAGGAAGTAGAGCCACCAGGATAACTGCAAAGACAGAACTGCTAAGAGAAAGCTGGAAGAAACCTCATCATTTCTTTCTTCAGCCGAGCAACTATCTTACTAAAAGTAGATAATTTTCTTGCCCTCAGTATTTCTAATTAAAAGATAGCGCTTCCATGCTCTAGTAAGTAGAAACCTTGTAGATTCTGGCCTAAATACAGAGGGGATACGTTTTATACTCAGTCTTCTGGCAAGTATATAAACTTAAGTAATTATTTTCACAGTTTTTCTTTGTGGATTTGTAGGCAAAGAGAAGTTCTCATCAGCCTTTTTCTGCTTGACTAAATAAAACATGCTCTTAAAAGTTTTCTGTCACAAGACATTATTTTCATTTCTCTTACCATACTTCTAGACTTTCTGCATATGGATTTAAGTCTGACTTCACCCTGAATGTGACTGGCACAAAATATTACAGGTAATGCCTTACTGATGCTTTGAAGAATTTACAAGCTTCATTATCTCTTGTGGAACTTTCATGGTACATGCCAGGCTCATGGTTGCACTTGATTTGAGGAAATGTTTTTTTGCCTTTTGTGATCAGCTGTTTTTTCCTAAGTTTTCCTCAATAATTTCCAAATAGTTTACTATAAAGTGAGAATTCTGTAGAATTTTATTTGTTTTAATAGTTCCCTTTTTGCATGCCTATTGCTCACATTCTGATGATTTCATTTTAAATTGGTGACTCCTGATTCCTTGCTGTCATCACAGTGATGCCAAGGATCCTGATAAAAACACTAAGCACAATCAGCCCCAAGACTGAAATTTCGGGAGTCACCAGTAGTGACTGAATCTGTCATTATTCCTTTCCAGCATAGTATATGACTAACTTTTATTCACTTTCTTGTTCACTTCATGCTCCTGCTGCCAATTCCAGCTTAGTTCATACTTTTCCACATGACATCACATCTCAAGCTGCATGAGAGCCTAGGCAGGTTAATTTTTGGTCTTTAAAAATTGAGACAGACACTGCAGGAATATAATAAAGTGTCCTGCCTCTGCCATATGTCCAAAATCATCACTGAGCTGTTCTTTTTAATTGTTATCCCAGGTCACTGGGTCCTGCTGTTTTCTTTCTTGTTCTCTTGAAAACATGTCCAAACCTTTTTGCTCTAATATCTTCATAATAATATCTTCAACAGAAATGCAGAATCATAAAATGGTTAGGGTTAGATGGGAATTTAAAGATCATCTCATTCCAATGCCCTGCCATGGGCAGGGTCACCTTCCACTAACCCAGCTTACTCCAAGCCCTGTCCAGCCTGGCCTTGAACACTTCAAATTTTAATAATTCTTATTTTACATTATAAAATGTAAAATATAAAAAAAAATATTCTAGCTTCCAAAACATTGCTTATTTAGTGATCAGTCTTTTAGTCTATTTCTTTTTGATGCTATCTCATGCTTGAGATGGTTATTTAACCAATAAGCTTTGAAAACTATTTCTGCTCTCATTCATTCCCTTGCTTCCATCTCTTACCTCATTGCTTCCATCTCTTACCTCAATCAAATGTTTTCATCCCCTTATGACCTTGGCATCCTTGAATAACAATATCATCACTTAACTAAGGCCAAAATACTAACTAAAGTCATCTTTTTACTGCTGTCCTGGCTATTAAGTGAAGAGCTACTGCTGCTGTTGATGTGAAAACCACTTGGGTGTTACTAATTTCTAGTCTCTGGATAATTCACTTCTTTTTCCAAGTGTTGCATTTCCAAATGACCCTTTCTAATCATACACCTGAGTTCCCTAACCTACCAAAAGCCAAACCATGGGGTTTATCCTCCAATAAAACTCTCCATTCTCCACAGATACCGTCAGATGAGTTAATGTTGGGTTTACACACGGTTCTTTTGTATTTCTAAGGTGAATATCTCAAATCTCTTTTCACTTCCTTGCTTCCCTCCTGACTGATGAAAATCCTTGCCCTTACATCATAGCTGCAGTACCTCATGGCATGGCTTTGGGAATTTTAGACCTGCTAAGGAACGGTCCAGGGATAACATATTAGAGAGCAGGAATGCTGGATGCTTGTTTACAGCCCTTCCTGAAAAGACCCCAGAGTGCATGTTAAGCTTTAAAAACCAATTGCAAGCTCTTGAAGGAATTATTACATCACTCCAACACTGAAATGCAGCTGCCTCAAGGGAAAGGCAGGGAATTTTTAATAGTGCACAGAAATATTTCAGCACTTCAGAAGAGAAAGTGAATAATGCCATAATCAACTGAGCAGAAAGGGAATGTTTAGTAAGTGGTCATATATAGTTGTTTTAACTGGATTTAGGCCAGAAACCAGGGAAAAACCTGCTGCTAATGGCAAAAATAAATTTGGGTTTTTAAGTCACCAATGACTGTATCCTTTGGTTTTCACTTGCATTTTAAACCGCAGCACCTGAAGCAGCAGAGTTGTAGTGGAGCTTTCTTTTATAACTGGTTACCAACATTTCCTCCTTCAGTGAGCAGGAATGATGTCTGATTGCCCCAGGAATTCACAAGAAATTAAGTTCTTTGCAGGCCTGTACAGAGAAGAAGCAACACCACTGTCAGCTGGTCATTTAAACTAGTCAGTGCTAGAGAAAACAATAATTAACAGCAACTTTGTCTCATCATAGACATCTGAGTGGGTAAACAGACACCAGGCCTTTACTTATTTTAATTTATAATTTTATTGACTTGTTGTAGCTACTCTAGTGTTCATAAAGAGAAGATAAAAAACCTAGAAAACACAGTTATAATTGTCCTTATACATTTCAGGATAAATTTATAGTCATCCATCAGAAAATAAAACAGCATTAGGGAAAATCAGGGAAAATCAGTTTGAGATACCATTGGCATACCTTAGAAGAAGAGGGAATAAAATTTGAAATATTATTGTACTATTATATATATTATACAGTATATATACAATATTAGATAGATAGATAGGTAGATAGATAGATAGATAGATAGATAGATAGATAGATAGATAGATAGATAGATAAGCATACATATATTTATAACAGCAATTTAAAAAATGGTATTTTTTGTCATATATGTTACCTGATGATGAATATATATGTATATTTTTATGTCATATTTCTTGTGTTCTGGTTTTGTAAAGAAGCTCATAAATGGATGATAGAAAGCTCTTAAAGCCAGGAAAAGACTCTGGCTTTCTGGAGAATAGATTAGGATGGGAGACAAGGGAAGAATAAGACTAAAATGTGATTGGAGCTTTTAAAATAGTGAAGGTTAAAAGCTACATCATATGGAAGGAAAAAATTGAAGCTCTGTGTGAATTCTCGGGAACTCAGAAAATTGAAGACAAGAAAGGTTGTCCCTGTGTGTATTTTAGTATGAAAACCTAATAAAGAGATATTAAAAAGGGCTTTTGCTTCCAAACAACCCTTGAAATGTTCTTCATAGTGACATTCTGAAATGATAAGTCAAATGAATGAATGTTCAGTCAAAAATGAGTGAATGTTCAGTCAAAAATAGAATAGTAAAGTTTGGCCCATAATTAGGGATTTTATGGCAGTACAAGACAGGAGCAAACTGCCACCAACACAGTCTGAGTGCAAGGGACTATGAATGAAAGGCCATGTTTTTTATGGCTTTCCACAACTTTGTATCAAGACTTTAATTACTTTTCTTAGCTTTTTTTAGAGGAAAAGTAAAAGGCACAAAAAAGCATGACTGAGAGAAGAAACTGAATATGTTGTGGGAAGGAACCTGAAATTAGCATATTCTTGGCTGAGTTATCCTGATCTACAATCAGAATGTGAGATTGTGAAACTTTTTTATTTTTGGCTTGTAACATTTTCATTGGACTACACCCAAACCGAGTCTTTGTCCAGTAACAACAACCTCCTTAAGTTGTCTGTTTTTCACACTCACACCTGTTAATATATTTTAAAGGAAATACTAAAAATATGTTACAAGTAGAGACATATGTCAGGGAGAATGAATGAGGTGATTTAGAATTAAAACTTTTAAGGTGCCTGGTAGGTGAGCCATGCTCCAAAGCACTGCAGGTTGACCTCAGCTGGGTCCAGGGAAATTGCTGCAATGGATCCTTGTCACTCCTTCTCCCTCACTTTGGTCTCTTAGTGTGGGGCTCAAGTTTGTAAGAAAAACTGGAAAATATTTTGTGATGTGGTGCTGAGTTGAGACAAAGCTCTGGAGATCTGCATCTGCTGCATGTAAACTTGGAGGGCTGAACTCAAACATTTTTGTCCCTTTCAGCAGCAAATACCCACCAAGAAGTATTTAAATTACAGACTGAGAAGTTGAGGAGCACCTTGCAGGGAGAAATTTCCTAGCAAGAAGAAACACAGAACAAACAAAGAAAACAAGACAAATTCTCTTTGCTTTAGAAGGATCTAAACATTTGTCATATTGTGGAAGATGAATTGCATTTTTTCCAGTTTTGCTGAGCCTGTAAAGATTTTCATCAGCTGTCATCTATGTCAGTGGTACTTTGGAATATACCAGAAGATCTGGGGGATATTTGAACTCCTTTGCACCTTTGGTGCCTAAACACAAGGGCTGCCAGCATCTAGGGGGTTTTTGGGATTTACTTCAGGAAAGGGAATACTAAGGTGGAGTACTGCTTCTAAAGGGAGTAAATCTTTAGTATCGTCACTGTGCAAACAACAGCCTTTTGAAACATCACTTTGAAATGTAATACCCTGAGCAGATGTTCAGTCAAACAAATATTTAGAGAGAGACGTAAGTAAGCTCTAGGAGTTCAAATTTAGGAAGGGAATAGAAACCTGTAAATAGATACACATATAAGGTCACTCTGATAGGTCCACAGCAATTACACATGGAAGAAAAAGGCTATAAATCCTTTCTGACAGTACATATGTTAAAGAAAGCAAAACTAATCAATCATTGGGAGATGGGTTGGTGGTCTGATTAGTTAATGTAATTCTCCCAAGTCAAATTAATTTGTTTTTTAAATATGCTAGATGTTACCATGAAACCTATCAAATAAAAATTCCTACAGCCATGTTTTTCTTTTCATTGCCAGCTTAAAATAACAATACTGACCTTGGCATGAAATAATTTATTGAGATTAATGACCAGTTTGGGTTAATGATCCTTGGCTATGCTGCTGACCTTCATCCCCTCCCAGCCAGGCATTAATCCTCAGGAAATTTACTGCACCTTGACTATTATTGCTCACACATGTACAAGCCTCAGGAGCTGGGGCAAACCTGTAAGTTGTGCATTGCATCAAGAACTCTTACCGCATAAACCAAAGCAAGATCAGCTTTGAAACTTTAAAAAATCAGAAAGACAAATCATCTGATTTTGATCAAAGAATTAGTCACAGCCTTTGTTGTGCACTGTTCTCTCTGTATGAGTCTTGGAGCAATTATTGAGGAGCATTACAGAACATAAAAAATGTAGCCCTTGGCACTGACTGTCAGGGTCAGGCATTTCTGAAACTGCTATCAACTTTGAATTTAAATGCCAAGTACAATATTTTGCCTTGATGTGATTCTTCCAAGTACCATCCATCCTCCTTTCACTGGAAATGGTGCAAATCAGAACAATGCTTTTATGAAGGTATGAAATGAATGGGAAGGGTTTGGCATATCGAGCCTTCTTCACTCCCACAGGTCACATAATTAATTCTTGCACTTAGCTACAACTTGCAGAGGGAGATGATGAGGCAGAGGGTTTGCACAAGACCTTACAAAAGACCATATGTAGAGTTATAATTCGAAAATGAGATGTTTCTAGTTAATACTGATGTTGGTGTTCATTCCTGAAGACTTTTTCTTCTCTGTGCTAAGGATGTGATATTTATATACCTGATGATGGTGTACAAACCAGAGTTACCTTTTCTAGCACTAAGAATTTCATCTTGGTGCTAGAAACAAGATGAATATATGTTTCATGTAGAAACAAACAGGAATAAAAATAAGTTAAATTATCCTCCTCTCTATAGTTGTTTGAACTGGCAGTTCTGGAAAAAAAATATGCAAACCTTATGGCTGAAATCAGACATACAAACTTCACTGTATCAGAGGTTTTACTGTTAACCTTCTTCCTTCTGAAAATGAACAAACAAGGAGTTTGAATAGAAAGACATCCTAGAATACTTTAGCCACATCAATTAATGCCTGTAGAATTTATTTAAGCAAAGACTTTTCCTTGAAAATTAATGGCCTTAAAGGCCTTGGCAGATCCATCTTCTTCCAATTTTTTGTGACTTTCTTGTCCCAGTTCTTTACCAGCCTAGGCTCTGCATTGCCTCCCAGGAGCATTCTGGCTAAGGGAAATTGTATGAAAACCTTGGAAGTGCTGTATTTTAAAGAACTGTGCAGATAACACGTGAAAAATGTCAGGAATTTATTTCCCACACAAACAATTCATCACAATGTCTTCCCAGCTTTCCCACGTCTGCCAGTCTGAGAGGCAAAATACCTGAGGAGCAGGAATAAAACACCTGAAATGTCTTATTTCCAAGGCAATTTTTGACTCTGTGCAGATGTGGATGGAGCAAGTGAAAGAGTAGTTTTCCCAGGAGAATAAAAAGAATCAAAATGCTTTTTAAGGACTTCATGAAGACTGCTGGGAATTTTTTCATGACAATAAGTAGAGTCATCTTTCTTCCCACACTATATATAAATTTGTAAACCTTCCATCAGAACTACTGGCATGTAACATAAGCTGCATCCAAAAATCTAATAAAGTCTTTACAAAGTGAACATTTCACAGATACTTTCCCCTACTACATTTTCATAACACAAAAGTACAAACAATTTGTCCTTTCTCTAGTTCTAAGAGGATTTTACTGAGATAAAATGAGAAGTTCCTCAGTTGTTCAAAACTGTAGTTTTAGTGTAAATTTAGTATCTTGCAGTGCAGGGGAGGAAGAAGGAAGATTTTCAGGGAGATTGAAAGAACTTGATAACAGAACTTTATTGTTTTGGTCAATCCCTGACATGAACTGAAATGTTTTGTTCTCCAGATCTCTTTTGACCTTATGGCATTTCACTAACATGAAGTTTATCTAATTTTCAAATATTTGTTCCAGTATCACACTGACATTGGAATATGAGTGATATTTTTAGAAACAGCAATTAAGGTAATAAACATTAATGATTTAACTAAGAGTAAAAAATTATGGATGGGTTATCCAACACTATTCCAGCTCTGTCTCAATATCCCACACCTGAAGCAAGCATCCTCAAATGTTTTGTTATTGATTAACAACAGCCAGCTTGAAAATACTTTGAGAAATGGAGAGCTATTGACAATGAGGACAAGAGCAGATGTCTGGACAAGGGCATCACAGCAGGGCAGGAGTGTGAGGATATTCCCATTACAGTGCTTTGTCTTACAGTATGTATAAGGCATGGGAGGAATTGTTTTATTTTCTCATCTCCCAGAATTACCAAGCAACATCCAACCAGGGCAGATACTCCAGCCTCCCCGTCCTGGTGGTGGGACAGTGGGTCTGTCACTGCTGTGGCACAGGGAAGGACATCTTTGGGCGCCGTGTGGTTCACAACCTACAAATTTCGGGGCCACGGAGGGTGGGGCAGTGGTGAGCACAGGCTGCAGACACTGCCTGGAGCACCTGACACAGCTCAGTCTCAGACAGGCCTCCAGAGGGGTTTTATCTGACCTGTTTACTTATGAGGAAATAGAGAAAATGCTCTCTTTTCAGTTCAAGTCCAGGGCTCCTTTTTTCCACCAAAGAAATAAGATAACTCCTTGCAGTGTGTCCTGCAGTGAAAGATTGTTGTCATGACTGCCTCTTTGGGCACTGTGGTGTTTAACACCAGCTGGAAATTCGACTCCAAATAAGCTCCTGCCCTTCCTCCCTGCTCCCTTCAGTCAGAGAGGGACAAAGGCAGAGACTGAGGGTTGAGATAATTTACTGAAAGCAAACAGCAATGGGGTGAGGAAATGCACAGTAGCAGCAGCAACCTATTTGAATAGATCAAGATTAAACACAATCACACCTGATTCACTCTATATGTGCCAGAACAAGAGGAAAACAATCACTCCTTCTCTCTATTCACATCCCATTTACTGTGCAGGAAAAGTTCCTTTCTTCATGCAGGACAATTTTTTTTCAAAGTGTTTCTTTTTTCTCTCTAGCCCTGCCAACATTCCTTTCAGATGAGGAAGCTTGAAAAGATTGAAGCCCTTGTTCAGAGCACGGTTTGTAGTACAAACATGCTACAGTTATCAACTCACAATGCCCAAACACACAGGGGCAAAAACAGACTGAGCTCCCACAACTTCATTTCAGAAAGTGGTACAAAATATAAGTGTTTTAAAAACAGATCACTATTTAGTCAGCTATTCATGAAAAGTGATAAAACTGGTGTTGTCTATAAGATTTAAGGTATATACTCAATATTTAAAACGTCCAATATAAATGCAATTGTACAAAATAAAATACAATTTATCTCAGCACACTTTTGCTTCATCTGCTCAGATTCCACAGGTTAGCTTTATAATGCAGCCAAGGAGACAAGAGTTATTATTGAAATTCCACCTGTCCCCACTGGTATGTACCCAAAACTGAGGCCAAGTCTAGCATGATGTCAAAATGGATCCACTCACACAAGAACAGAGTTAGCCTAACTGAAAGCACTTGATGTTATCCAGACACTCTTAGAAAAAGGAGAAAACCTAAATTGGGCTGAATTTTTGTTAGGGAAAATATGAAAAACAGAAGTGCTAAGATTTCTGCTGAGTATTCATCTCTGAAAATTAATTTTTTTAGCCTTTTCCTGTAGAGTGGGACACTGCTAAGCAAGGGGATGACAGCAGTATATAGACATTCTGCATCCCAGTTGGACGATAGGGTAAATTCCAAGCACTTATGCACATGGTTAAAGTGCAAATTCATGGATCAGCTCATGGAAGCCTTATCTATGTGAGATGACAGAATAAACCCACAATCATTCAGATGTATTGCAGTGCCAGTCCCAAGGGATCTTCCAGGACAACAAAAATCTATTTGTTTGCATGCAGCCACACATATTAGTTTTGAAGCTGAGTTTTTGTGGAGGCTGGTTTTTGCATAGCATGTCTGAAACAGGAGCTGTTTGCAGCAGAGTACTGAGTTTGATTTTTCAAGATTGTTTAGATTTATCCTTAAAAAAAAAAATAAAGAGTAGGCTATGTAAAAGTAAACTGGAAGAGAAGGAGATCTCAACCCACAATACACTGTTCTATTTGGTAGCAATGGTTCCATTAGTTCCATTAATGGAGAACTAGGTTACTAAGACGAACACTAAAAGATTCAGTGGATGATTTCTATTTTTCTCCATTCAATTGCTGAGATCTTTTAGTGTCCATAAAGTTTGTTAAGGTCAGAGCTTCTTTCTGGTGTCACGTTGCAACTGAATTGATTCATGTAATAGTTATCTAGAAACTCATAAATGGCTATTTTTCCCCTGAAACAGATATTTAAATGAGGACACTCAATATTAACTTGGGCAGATTTATCAAGAATACAGGACCAAGGGGGAAAAAAAAGGAGAAGGAAAAAAAAGGAAGGAAAAGTTCCAGTATTCCCTGGCAGATAGAACTGCAATGACTAACTGTATCTGATGTTTGTAGTAGCATTTTGCTAAACAATGTTTAAAGTTCCTGTAGTGTATATTTTGGCAGGACACTGTTGTTCCTTGAGAACCATGGAATTCAAATGCCTTAATCTTGGAAACATGCTGTAATTAAAATTGCTGCTTTATTAATGGGTGGTTTGTGAGCTATGTGATCCTCCACTCCAGCAAAATTGGAAATAGTCCCAACAGCCTGAACTGAAATTAAACCTTGAAATTCAACATAAGTGCAGGGAAAAAGCAGAGAAATCATCTGCATGGGTCACAGTGGTAGATGAGATTTTGAATTGAGGCTCAAATAATAGTTTTTAAAACACAAGTAGCCTGAAACCTGCATAATTTCCTTTGCCAGGCTATACATGAGATCATGCTCTAACATTTTTTAGGAGGGCACTGATGAGTTCAGAGGGAGCTGTGTTAAGCTTCAGCATACCTAACACAATGCCACAGCACAGGCAGTAGAAGGTGCTCTTGTAACAGCAAACAGTTGATTTGACCAGCGAGAGAGCTCAGGATCCTCCTGCCCCTCATGCATCCTGTGTTCCAAAAGCCAAGGAGCCAAAGGATTGCACAACCTGATTGTTTTTAATCAAGCAAGGCCAGCTTTAGCCACGCTGAAGTGGATAGAGAGAGAATTCCTTCATGGTATAGGGACTTACCCCATTGCTTTTGTTCCCTCTCTCTATAGCACCTGGATTATCCCACACCCCTGGAAGTTCTGAGAGTTCTGATGGTGCAGAATATTTCTCTATTTAAATAGATTAGAAAAGTTAACTTCTACTAAATATGGTTTCCCTACATAACAATTAGGACAGGTGAGTGTGAAACAACTTTTACTGCTTCACAGGGTCAGATATTAGGAATCCTGTTCCTGAAGTCTTCAGAAAAGGGAGTTGAGCTTTTTCCTGAGCAGTTGTTAATGGTGAATGGGAGAAAACTCAACAGCTTTTCAGTTGTTTTAACATCCTGCCTGTTTTTCTCTGAGCATTGCACCTACAAGAGACCTATCACTTTCCAAGCCCTTTCAAATGCCCAGGTAAAACAGAGCATGAAATTGTGAAAAAGGATCTTGTGACTGGGCAGTTATTGATGGTTCTGGTTCCCATTGTTGGGACATGGATCTCAGCACTCACAGAATGAGGTCTGTGGAAGGGAAACAGATAAGTAACACGTGTTATCTTAGCTGGAACATTTGAAAAAAATGTTAACATTTTTCTTTAGACATTAATGGATGAATTTCAATTTGTCCCTTCAAGGCTTAAAACAACTTACAGCTGTTACTTGCTCGAGGAAGGCATATTTTAATTCTTACGATCCCCTGGAAATGACTGTGTTTTAAGTCACATCTTAGTGTCAGTAAACCAATACTACTAGAATTGTTCTTTAAATAAATCCCTTTTATGGATTTTTATAGTTTATGGTGATTCCCTGATGAAGAAGAGTAAGTGCTACTGAGATTTTTCCTGAAATTTGAAGGAAGAAATTATCTTTGGTATCTTTTAAAGTAGTGTTTGTTTCCTGATTAATGACAATATATTCATAGCCAGACAAAACAAAAGGGCACATGCTTTAAGAAGCCTCAAGCATCAGGCATACTGATTAAGAACTTGTTAATGTTTAGAAGAAAAAAGGAAACAGATGCTTTGAAGTCACAAGAACAAGTTTGTTTCCTTTTGTGTCTTAAATGTGATTCTTTATGTACAGCCCACAGCAGTTGTGCTCATTAGCAATGACTGAAAGGCTGTGCCATCAAGTTTCCATAAAAATGTCTAAATAAAAAGAATAAAAAGAGCAGTGTAGAATTACATGATCACATACCTAGCTGGTTGTTTCTGAAGCAAAAATTGGTGCATTGCAAGGCACAGAATTCAACAGGTATTTCCTTAAACAAACTGTCCTGTTCTTCTGCACAATATATAGAGATTATCCCTTTAATAGTTGTGGCCTTTAAATTGGCACAGTAACCATCCTCAACCTGTACCACCAGACAGCCTGATGCTTTTTTTGGCAGAACATTTGAGCAGAGAATACATCAGAGGTAAAAATGATGAATTCACCCAGGGAATTATCTCTGTCTCCTAAAAGACAACCGCACTTGTTACAAGCCTAGTCACTGCAATTAGATCTTCTAGTAGCTGAAGTTATCATACACTGATAAAATCACAGGATGGTTTGGGCTGGAGGAAACCTTAAATATAATCTGGTTCTAATCCTTCTGCCATGGGCAGGGATGCCTTGCACTAGATTATGTTGATCTTCAAGTATCACGAATTTATAGAAATGATGCACTGCCCTGACATGGCACTGCCTCTGCTGCCCCAGAGACAAGACCAGTAGGGACCAGTGTGCCCCCACGCTCTCAGCAGTTTCTATTTGCTTTTCCCCTGTGTATTCCTCACACAATTCACTCCTTAAAAGGCTCTGACGTTCTTCCAGCCACCTCCCTCCCCTCATCCTATCAGAGGACTGACCATCACCAAGGCAAAAGAGCCAGGCTGGGTTTTTTCTTAGATGGATTTTTGGCAAATGGGCAGACAGTTTTGAGCACAAATGTTATGAATTGCAGTTGCCAAGTCACAAGGCATTTTCCTGATCTTCTTGCTCCTCTCATCTCTCTGTCTAATACAGAGATTTGGGTGCAGCTATTTTGTGATGCTGTATTCCCTAGAGACACATGGCTTGCTGTCACCTTTGCCAGCTGACATTGGGTCTTGTCCTTCCAGCATCCTCCTCCTATTTCTGGAAAATTTCTTTTCATCATCCATGTGCCTGGGAAACCAGTGTGATTCTAGTGCATCCTGTCCTAGCATCAGAGGGGTTTCAGGCAGATTCCTTGGCCTTTTTGAGGCATACATGATGTTTTTTACGAGTGGACATAACTGCATGTATCAGATGCAGACAGGAGCCAGGAGAACAAAAGCAATGTGCAAACACCACGCACATTTATGTCATGGTGCTTGATGTCCAGCACCCTGTTCAACCTCATATTCCACTTCCATACAAACACAACCTGCCAGCCATGCTCCACCAGGCAATGTTTTTGCAGTGGGACCTGTGAGGCATTGATGACATCATTAAGACATCTCAAAAAAGCAGTCAGGCTTTGCATCTTCACATGTGGAAGATCTAGATTTGTGCTTGAAAGTCCCCCGATGTCTCCCAGAAATGCAGGCTTGCTGTCTCCCCTTTCTGTTTTCTGAATTTGACTTTCAAATGAGCAGAACAGTAAGAATTTTATTTTGTGCTGGGTCTGGGTATGTCCAGTTCAGCACATTGTAATTAGTTAGCTGATTGCACAGAACACTGCATGTGGTGTGCAGCAAGTGATTGCAAAATGAGTTATAAATGAATCCATTAAAAATGCGGAGCTTTGGCCCTTGATGGATTTCCAAACAAAAGCCTTGGATGCTGAAAGTTATTTTGATTTTTAACACCTGGAAGAAATTGAGATTTATTTCTCCACCACACTCCTGGCCTGAAGATTTATTTTGCTCATATTACAACCAGGCTTATCAGGGGTTTAAGGTTTAACTTCTGGTTAAGCTTCCAGATGCAATTACTGTTTTAAGATGGGTGGTTGTACCTATTCCAGTGATGCTGTGCTGCTTCAGCAGATTTTTAATTCTCATCCATACATTTATTTCATAGCTTGTCTTGGCCTTATACGAAGCATTCTTCATTAATCTCTTGAAATCTCAGCGGCCTTCACCTTTATAGGGCTTCTACATTCATTCTTATAGGAAAGAATTTCTGACAGGCTGATAATTTTAGAATTTAAGAAGTCTGATAATTTTATTTCTGATCTGGACATTTGGGTTGTGCAAGTGTGCTGTAAGAGTCTCTTCCTTATTATCCTATTTCTTTTTACCCAATTGGCTCAGTGATCTTGCAGTAATTACCACATGTGACATCTGAATTTAGGACTCCCCTGGTACTCAGTACAGAGTGAATTGATGTCACTACACTAATACAGTAGATTCTTTTGTTTGAATTGTATTAAAATATGCTTTTTATTTTAATATATTTTTGTTCTCCTCTTGTATTCAAACTATTCCCAGCAATTAGAGGAGAACACTGTAAATTTGCTTCTGATTTATGAAGCTTGAAATCATTTTCTCCAGTGGAAATTATCCTGCCGGTTGTATGGTCAGCACATGTTAAACACTTACTCTGTAAAAGCACTGCTAAGCTCATCAAACTCAGGAGAAAACCCCCAAGAATCTACGAGAAGTCAAAGTAACTGTTAATTTTAAATAAATGGAGGGTTCACTCTGTTTTAAAATGGGTAACTTAAAAATATCTGCAGGTGCATGAGAGGCTGGATATGCCCTGGCTGTGTGCTCTGGGGGCCCAGAACCCCATTCTGTGATTCCATTTTAATTACTGCATTTATTTAAAGTAGGGACTTTCTTCCCCATGACTGAGCATTCTTTTACTTTTTAACAAAAGAGTATTTTTGCTTTCCTTTAATTTTGTTTTAAAATGCTGTTTGGATTTCTCAACAGTTGACTGCTTATCTTGGAAAACAAGCTTCAAAGATATATCCAAAGCAACCCTTTAGAGTGAGGATACCAACAGAGTGACCTGTAGTCTTTAATTAATAGACATTGTTTGCTATTTATTGACTTGTAGATTTAATTGGTAGTGCTGTAGGAATTCCAGGAGTAACTGAAGATTTAAATTCCTCCAGAAATCTGTTGCCAAGTCATCCTGCCTCAAATCTGCAAGAATGTTTTTGTTTATTCAGCCTTTAGAGTGCTCCATCCACGTATTTCTAAGTAGAGCTGATCTGGGTTTTTGCTGAGGGGGAAGGTTCTCTCCAGACCTTGATCAGGGCCAAACCACACAAGTTTGTGTGCAGATGGACATACAGGAGGCAAATTACAGTCTTCTGAAGCAAGGAGGGAACACTGATGTTGCTAGTTTCAGGTGGAGTGTGAACTTGCCTCCTGAGCGGCTGTACAAAGAGGAGAGCTGTTTTTTGTTTTTTTTCTAAGAGGTTCATTCCATGGTTAAAGGGATAGTAATGGAGTGTCCAGTTCAGTAAAAAAGTGAAAACTCAAAAGCCAAGATGGCTTGAGTTGCGTTGAACATGAAGTTCTGTGATTTGTTTTCCAGCTTGAAAAAGCTCCAGGAGGTGTTCTGTGGAAATTTCAGAATTGTAGCACATTGTTCCTACCTAGATCACCTCTAGTAGGAACCAAGGAAACAAAGGAGTCAGCTTGCAGAACTTGTGGAGATGGACTTAGCACCACTGGTGCCACCTCCCTTTCATCCAGGCACTAATGGGGCCCTCAGCATCATTGGCTGTGATTTGTGCCTCCTGTGCTGCTTTGCTTGCTGATTTCTGTAGCCCCACATGTACACCCAGCTCCTTGGAGTGACCTTTCTTCTAAATCTTACCCCTGCTCTTCCCTCTCTTCTTTATCCCTTGTCCTTTGTTTTTGCCAACCAAGAGAAGGGACTGACAACCCCTGAAGAGCAGTTCATAAAATAACAACAGAAATTGCAGAATAGGACTGTCCAACATAAAGTGCCCTTACTCATTCTAGTTTTGAGCTCTGTACTTGCATTTGTGTTTTTTTCAGTTATTCCTTTTCCTGTCTTTGGGGAGCTGCCTGCTCTTCTCATCATTCCAACACTGCTTTTCTCCCTTTTTCTCCCTGTACATTGCACTGCTTTCTCAGAGTGCTGTGATATCTCTGCACTGCGATGAGGTGGAGTGGGACACTTCATAACAAAAGACAGAGTTGTGTTGGGTTTTCTTGGCCAGGCTTGGTTTCAGGACTGGTCAGAGAAACAAATTTGAAACCAGGATGTATCTAGGTGGGTCTAGAATCTAGCAGCTGCTGAACAGGCAGGAAATTCTGCAGGGATACAAGAAAGCAGTTTTTATTTCATGTTTCTAATAAAAATGGCAAAAAGTCCAGATCAACTAAACAAGCTCCCGAAAGCAATTCCTGATATTTATAAAATAAATAAAAATCCTAAGACATCAAGTTGCCAAATTAAGCACTTGGTTTAGGAAGTGCCAGTCATAAGATTTTCTGGCCAGTCTCAATACCTCAGAGTTATGATTCTGTTCTGCAAGAATTCTGGCCCACATCTCATTTGCGTGGGAAACACTGCAAAGAAGTTCCATATTTCACTTTTATTTGTGAAAGAAAAGCATTTGTTTTTGCAAATTAAGTGTTCATCTCACACTGGTTGAAGAAAACTCTGCAGATGTAGGGTCCTAGACCTTGCCTGCAGATTATTAAATGTCTCCTGCTGAAGAGGGAGTTTATTCCCCATCCCAGCTGAGCAGCTTTGCCTTGGGCTGCACAGAGGAACTCTCAGCAAACTCATATTAACCACTTGCAAAAAGTCCTTTTGCTGAACTGGGGCCCTGACAAATGTTGCCTACAGAATGCCAGGATGGCTCAGGCTGGAAGGAACCACAGTGGGTCACTGGTGCCACCTCTCTACTCAAGAATGGCCATCCCAGGGCACAGGGCACAGGGCACAGGACACAGGAGTGTGTGCAGATGGCTCTGGAATATCCCCAGTGAAGGAGACTCCACAGCCTCTCTGCTCTCTGCTCAGGGCTGGGCACTGCCCAGGACAGAAGTTGTGCCTCCTGTGCAGGGGGAATTCCTGGGATCAGTCCCTGCCCGTTCCTCTGGTGCCGCTGCTGGGCCCTGGAGCAGAGCCTGGGCCCTGCTGTGCCCCTTCCTGCACCCAGGGACAGCCAGAGACACACAGGGACACCCAGGGACAGCCAGGGACACACAGGGACTCCCAGGGACACTCAGGGACACCCCGGGACAGAAGGGACACACAGGGCTGGGGGCCCCTGTGAGTACAATATGCCCCCTAACATCACAGGGCTTCCTTGGAGTGAGCTGTGACACCGGACCAGACCTGGATCTTGGACATCCAGGGACATCCTGAGGACTCCTGAGCTGGCTGCTGACTGTGTTTGACTCTGTGTAGTTTGTCCAAGCTGAAATCCTGATCTCTCATGGCTGGAGCAGCTCAGTAACGTACTACACTGGTTTACTGGCGCCTCCTCCAATTTGGAACCATGCCCAGCTGTATCAAGTCCCCAGGACTTTTTGTTCAAACTGGCAGGGGTTTTGCCTTTTTTAACCATTAATCACTAAATTGTGCAAAGTGGAGAGTGGGAGACAGGGCATTGTATAGCCCCAGACATAATAAATAGTTTGCTGAGGATATTGCGTGAAGTCACATGGAGAATTCTTTAGTTATTTATCTTTACTATGCACCAGCTGAGAGCAGACTGCAGTGCATTTGCTGACAAGATTTGTGTGCCATCAGGAAAACATTTTATAGACCTACCACAATAGTCCAGATATTATGCTAAGAATAATAATGACAGCACTAACCCAGTACCTGAAGAGCTCCTTCTAGCCAGAGGATGCTTTTAGGTGCACAGATGGAAAAGATAACAAATTTGCCCCATCAGGAAAAATCTGAAAGCCAATTAAAATATTTTTCCTTTGCAAAGACTGTGATTTGGCAGCTGATTTTATAAATGTTCTTTAGCTCAAACAAAACTGCTTTCCATTAAAAAAACCCTTATTCTTTTGCTCTTGAGTTGCATAAGACAAGTCTGAGACATTTTATTGCTGGAGTCGGTTTAAATTTATCTTATGACTAATTGGGGTTTGATTAAAGTATAATAAAACATTAAGTGTCTGTAGGCTGAGTCCAAAAACTACTTTTCCTTTTTTGCAAACGATGATTTTTGAGCGTGCATGACTCAATATTTCAGTGCTATTAGTCTAAGGAACTCCTGGTACTGTAAGTACTTGCAAATGGCACAATTTGTGGTTACTCGTAGTGTGTAGCAATTTGTGGTTACTTGCAGAAGAAAACCTCCACATAATTTACCCTATTGCTGTGCTATCTTTATAAAAATTCACCATGGTTTGATTAGCTTGTACAAAACAGCAAGTCTTTACTCTCAGGGTGGGAGCTGGGAACTCCATGTCTCCAGGACTGTGAAGGATTTGAAATGTCTCTTGCTCTGAGCAATAAAATCTCCTGACTAAGCCCCTAACTCAATGTTTATTGCCATTTATAGTCTGCTTGCAGTTGCCATTAGCTGAAGGGTGTCTATTCTGGGTACCCACTGTTTTCATAAAGAAAGAAAGGGACATAAATAATACAAATAAATATTTATTTCTTCCACCCCTCCCCTGCCCTCACTGAAATAAAACTGAAGTGTCCCTAATGGAGGAGCTGGCCTCAGGGTCAATACAGCATTTGTGATAATGTTTGACCTCTCTTCTATTATTTTTGCATCTTTTATTAACACTCTGGTTTATTTTGCTGACTTTCTCATGGGACTGATGTTGTGCCAGTAGTAAGGCTATACATGACCTATTCAAATGCAGTTTTTCCTAGCTCTGCCCACTGCTGGTATCCATCTGCAGTGGGTTTTCAGATGTGTTGCTGTCCTAAAAGCTCAGCAGAAAAAAAAAAATCTCTGCCCCAAAACCTGCAACTGTGAAAGTGTGAGTTTATTCCCTTACATTGAAAGAACAATTAAAAAATTTAGATGCACGATCAGAATTTTTCTTCCTCCATTCTCTGGAGTTTTTTTTTTTACCAGAAGGGAAAACAAAGTAAATACAAAAATACATGCTGAAAGGCCTTCTACATTACAGACTCATACTCTGAAGAACAGCACAGAAAATATGGCATGATGTAGTTTCATGCCTACGTAACAGCAGCTTTTATGGCATTTTATTGAGTCCACAAGACACATTTGTCCATCTTCCCGCTCTGCAGGCCTCTGATCTTCTTGGAATTCAAGCTGCAATCCCATCGACTTCTTGTTGTCACGATAACTTCCCACCAGCCAAACCGTGTCTTGTATTGCATTTATGCAAGCACACATTCTTCAGATTCTATTTCTGGTTAATCTTTTTCGTTCCTTGTCTTGCAGAGGCTGTCTGGAGAGACAGGATTATGGCCTTGGATTTGGAACATATTGATACGTGATGCAGAACAGAAATCCATTAACTCACAATGCAGAACAGCAGAACATGTGGCAACATGATGCAGAGCAGAACTCATTGTTCCTTAATGGATGTGGCTTTGCAGTACTCACAAGGGGCAGAAATAAGAATAAATATCTACTTCAGGAAGAAAAAAGTACTATAATTCTTAATATCAGCAGGAATATATGATTTTTATAGATCTGCTTGCCAGAGCACAAGTGCAGCTCTTGTTACACGTTAGAGTTGCAGTCACATGGAATTTAGAGGTTAAGGTGGGGTGGTCCAAAGAATGGGATCACAATTACTAAGTTTGCTCATCTTGTTATGCACTTTTATAACACCAAATAACCTTTATTCTGTTAAGTTTCCCAGAGGACCTGTTGAAAGCATGATGATGATCATGCAGAAATTGCAAAATTTGTGTTTCATAGGTGCTTTTGCTGGAAGTGTTTCCTTCCAGGCAGCAGGTTGGTCTGTGTAATATTGGGATTTTTCTTGATCTGCAGTATGTTGCTTCTCAAAAGCCAGAGATTATTCTGTGTACAGGAAGTTTCACTTGCTGGCTCATTGAAGGCAAGAGACATTGCACAGCATTTTAAATGTATGTTTCCTGCATCCTCTGACTTTTGCAAATCTCAGGATGACAGAATGGGTCAGGTGGGAAAAGACTTTTGAAAGGCTTCTAGTCAAACCTCCCTGCTGAAGGAATCTGCCTTCACTGACTGCTGACTTCCACTAATGATGCCCTTAAACCTTGTACCAGCATTTTCAGGAGTATTTAACACATGGGAAGGTGGATTCTGCAGCTTTTCATTGAGGGACATCATTTTTCCTCAGTGTCACGGAGTAGTCTGTCAGAAAAATGGGCTGTGGGATGTGCTGAGTGTCACCTTGCTGATTGTCCCCTACAGTTTGCAGCCCCATGAAAAATGTGACATTGTCTTACTCCTCATTGCTCTGAAAAATCACTGATTTTTCACAGATGAAAAAGCATCTGAAATCTCTTGATATGACCAACATTTTTGTAGGCTTGGTTTACTTCTTGGAGTCATCCCTTGAAGATGACAAGTTTGAAGTGTTATGTGTACTGAGGTATCACTGTGCAAAATTCATGCAATCTCCCTTGTTCCTTGTTTGCAGCCTGACTTAATAATGGAGACAGGAAAGAGTCTGGTCAGTGCAGGTCTGTGGCCTGCAGAGTCCCTCAGACAAGGCAGGCTGGACTCTCCTGTTGGAGAAGGTGTCTGTGAAAGCAAATTAATGTATGGGGAGCATACAAAAGTGCTAAGGAAGGGCAAACAAAGCTGAATTAAAAAAGTGGTGGGAGAAGGAGCAGTCCTGAAAGCAGTATGTGATTTTGGCCTTGCAAAAGTAGGAAAGTTGACAGTAGAGAGAAAAAAGCTTTGTAATTGTGCAGAGCTGGGTGGCTCTGAATGGCTGAGTTCATAACACAGAGGTCTTGGAGAGGCAGCAAACGCAGAAGGAAAGAAGTGAGCAGACAACAGTATAAAAAAATGAAGGAAAAATGGTGAGAGAACTAGGAAAAGAGAGCAACATGAACACTAAAGAGAGAAATAAAGAGTCTCAGTGGCTGAAATTGAAAGTGACAAGGCAGCAGTGAGAGTCACCAGCTGAAAAGGACTAATGAGATAGAAAAATTGGAATATCCACGCTGCGCACTTAAGGCATCATATAAATATTCTACTGCTTCATCATAGTGCAGTATGATCATATTATTTGAAGAAAAGTTAGAAACTTGGATTTTTTTCTTGGTATTTCTGAAGATTTTCTTTTGGCACGCAACCTTTGTCATGCTCCAATGACAAACGAAGCATCTTGCCACGTAAATGCACACATTTATCATCAAACCCTCTTTTAAAGTCCCCTGTGTTTCCCATATTGTAATAAAAGCTAGAATTTGAAGCTGGAGCCCACAGTACTGCTAGTATAAAACATAACAGGGTGTGACCAGAGATTTTTGGCTCTCACTGAATCCATTGGAAGATTTACTGTTGACGTCAATGGGAGGAGAATTGGGCCCACAGTAGGAACTACAGTAGTAAAAACAATGCATTTGACTTATTTAGCTGTATCTCTGCTTGCCAGTGGCCCTTTGGGCACTGCATGTAAATGAAGACAAAACAACAAAAGAGATTAAAATGTCTCTGATCTCAGCAGATTTAGAACAGACACACAGTGAAAAATCAAAGTATGCAGTGGTGCAAACTGTGTCATCACACTGTTTATAGCAGGCCATCCCACACTCCCATGCAACCACCGCCTGCTTAGGGTTTTGCTAGCATACAAATCAGCACAAAAAGGTGGATTTTGATAAAACAGAATATTTTTAGGCTTGCTAATCAGCCAGAGTCAGTCAAATTCTTGGCCCCAGCCATGTGCTGCTGAGCAGTGTCAGATGCTCACACATACACAAATTGACATTTACAAGGCACGCTGTGCCTAGTGCCAAGTTCAGAAAAAAATTGCCTCTTTTCATAGGTTCACCAGAGCCTCCTAAGTACACTAGAGTCTCCTAAGATTCATTTACTGTTTGCTACTGGGGGGATTGGAATTGTCCTGGGCAGAGAATGAAAATGCATTCAAGGTAGCATAAGGGAAACTGCATAAAATGAAGTGCAATAACTGCAAAGCTGCAGTTTCATGGGATAATGTTTTGGTTGTGCTGCATGTGGAGGATTAGGTTTGACTGTAATTAACAGCAGTGTGGGCTGCATCATTAACTCCGTGTGAATGCTGCTGGAAACCAAATAAAATAAATATCAGCAGCACTTACCTGGGGAGTGTTGAGGAGGCTGGGTCTGGTCCTGAGGCTTTGCTTGTAAAGAATTACAAAAATGAAAAAACTTACCTCAGTTGCACAGAGCTGCTGACTGCTGGTGGATCTGTCGAAGAACACGAAGTATTTTGATGATGGAAGGAGCTGGAGATCCTCATTTTGCCTCTTCACCTGGCCCAATGTGATATTAAATTCTGCAAGTCCGCCTGAGGAAAAATCCATGCACATTTATAGGACGAGAAAGAGGAGAACGTCACCTGTTTGGATGAGCCATTGCTGAGAGTGTGCTGTCACTTGGCTGTGTGATACAGCTCACAGCAGCTCAAAAGAAACAAAACTCACTTGGGTGGTCATGCACACCAGTATGGGATACAGCAGCTCTGAGCTTATATCTCCGAGCCAGCAAAGCCTTGTCTAAACCCATCCCTGAAGCCCTGAGAGCCAGCAAAGCCCACACCTATCAGCCTTTGTCCTCCTCTTTGGACTGTTTTGTCTCTTGGAGAAGGTGCAGGCCCTGACTTTGCTGATGAGGCCAGTTCTCAACAGCATTGTCTTTCTGCAGATAATTATAGAATGGGTTTGGACAGTTAAGAATGATGATCTCTACCACATGCTGCTGTAACATTTAACAAGGGATCCCAAGAAGACAAAGCTTTACCACAGACTCCCCTAATGAGGCAAGATGGTGCCTGTGGTGGGAGGTTCTGTTTCCTGACACAGTAACTGAAAACAATGCAAGAAGAAGAGGGACAGAGGCCTTATTTGTAGTAATTTTTTCTGAAAAAGTGCTGTAAATACGTGGCTGCTGGCTTGTCTGGTTCTTCAGACTTGGGGCAGGCCTTGAGCTGTGTTGGTGCCACCAGCAGTTATCCCTTGGTTGTGATGGTCTCTCCTGACTGAGGGAAGGATTTTAGGGAGAAATATGATCCTCTGTTGGGCTGGTTCCTACACATCAAAGAAATCAGACAAGATTTAGGACACGCAAACCCCTTTGGGCTAGAAGGGCTTCAGCTTTGTGCCTGTTTATTCCAGTTTTGTCAGTGGGTCTAATGTAAGGTGTTGTCTCACCCTGAAAACCTTGCTGGGCTTGCATCTGTAGCTCCCAGCAGCTTTGGTCATGCTTCCAGGACTATTTATCCTGTTTAAAACTGACTTTTGCAGCTTCAAGCCCTGGTATGATGTGCTGTGAGCTGTGAGCAATGACCTTGTCTTAGCTTTAGTAGTGCCAGTGCTACCAGCTGTGGCTGTGGTGGCTCCTCTGGGTTTTAAGAAAGTTCAGAGATCTCCAAACACTGCCCACTACCTCACAATAGTGATAGGTGAATCTCTAAGTCTAGATAATGCTTGTGTTTTAAGGACTTGTTATAAAGACAAGTGGGAAATAAGAAATCGAATGAGCTACTGTAGTCTTTTATTCATGGCTGTGGGAAAAGAAGTGCTTTGGGAGCAGAAGGCAGAGCTGGGAGAACTCATGCAGGCATGGTACCCCCTCACTCACACAACCCTCCAGCTCTGCTTTAAATACTCTGCTATTAAATATTTTCCCCCTTTTGAATTATCTTGTGGGAGAAAGTAGGGAATATGCTGAGGGACATGTTTCCCCTCCTTCGCCGTTCCTGTGAGAGGACTGGATGTTTTATAGGCACAGCTTGTTCAAAATGCAAAGAAGCTGAGAAATGGCTTGGAAGCAGAGTTGGGAAGGATGGGAACAACCTGGGGATCAGAGATGGGAACACCAAGTCCTCCCTATGGGTGCCTTAGTAACTGTAACCAAATAGCTCCCAGTCCACTTTTATCAGCAAGCTTTATGTGCTTAGGGATAGACATGAAACTACAATTTGGTGTGAATGTCAGGTGTTGATGAAGAGCAGATCCCATCTGGGACAGCAAGGACATTTCATCCAGGCTGTGTTGGAGGTGCAGGAGTGGAGCTGTGTGGGAGACTCTTGGCTGAGTTTATTGCTCCAGGCCAGCTCGAGCTGCTGATTCCCTGTAACTTCAGCTGGAGTAATCTGATGTGCTTGGGCATGTGGCTCCAGCCTGCCCTCAGAAACACCTCTCTTAGCATGGTGACCTTAATTCCTCCCTTTCTATTCTCTCATGTTAAAAATAAGCAGGAAAGAAATCCAGCTTTTATTGGCAGAGTGTTCTGCTTGTGCCACTTGTCCTCGGGGGACACCCACACTGAGCTCCCAGCGCCTGGGTGTGGGAAGCCTGAGCAGGAACATTTGCCCAGGCATCAGGATTGCAAGGTCTTGCAAGGATTTTTGGGACATTTGCCCCTTATTCTGGGTCAGCCTAAGTGTTCTAGGTTAGGAGATAGGTCTCATTCCTTCTTCATCCTCCACGGAGAGAGGGACAGATGATGACTTTGAATACTTCCCAGCTTTAGGTGAGCGCTTGCTTTGTTCTGTTGAATTTGTTGAATTGTTCTTTGGAATCATGCACAGCATTTATGGCATTAGCAACTGTGACCTGCTCATAAGAAGAGCCCCAGATTTTCTCTCTTTCTGTAAGAATTCACACTGCAGGTGCAGGAGACATTCAGTGCTCTCAGGCACAGGGTGTGACTCTTGGGGTGTCTGTGCAGGGCCAGGACTCAGTGATCCTTGATGGTCCCTTCCAACTCAGGGTATTCTGTGATTCTACGATTCCAAATTTCCTGGCTGCAGCTGGTGATACAGTGAGGAGTCACACACTGTTCTGCTGAACGAAGTGTGTAACTTCACAATGCTCTAATGAAGTACAAGTTCATTCCCCTCAGATGCACATTCAGATGTCCTGCACAAACCACAAGATGTCAGTCTGGCTACATGAAATTTCAATCAGAGGCCTGCCCAGGTTCATGCAGTATTTTAAACTCTAATACCTCTGGTAACACAATCTCTTCATATACCACCTACAATTTGTCCTGCCATATAGCCATAAATCTTTTTCTTTTCAGTGACTTTTTCACTCTTTCACATAGGGCAAAATATTTAAGATAAAAAACGATGTCAGGGAATGTAATTTACCTCTTGTTAAAAATAGTTTTTAATACTGAAGTGTCCTTGATCTTTATGTTCTGGCTCTGGTTTTTCTGTGCTAACACTTGCAAGGACACACACTGGCAGGTGGGATTAGTTGTACTCTTACAAACTATTTCCTCAAACCACTTTGTGCAGAAAGCACTTTAGGTATTAAACAAGTCACAGGTCACTTTCTCTCCATGCTTCTCTGTTTGACTGATCCCTGTGCTACAGTTTAAATTTCCACATGCATTCCCTCAGACCCTTGCTCTGGCAATTAAATGGAGCGAGTCCAGGGGAGGCCCTAAAGATGATCAGAGGGCAGGAGCATCTCTCCAATGAAGACCAGCTGAGAGAGTTGGGGCTGTTCATCCTGGAGAAGGTTCCAGGGAGAGCCCAGAGCCCCTTCCAGGGCCTAAAGGGGCTCCAGGGGTTCTGGAGAGGGACTTGGGACAAGGGCCTGTAGGGACAGGACAAGGGGGAATGGCTCTAAACTTAAAGAGAGTAGGTTTAAGTTGAATATGGAAGGAATTGTTCCCTGTGAGGGTGGGGAGGCCCTGGCACAGGGTGCCCAGAGCAGCTGTGGCTGCCCCTGGATCCCTGGAAGTGCCCAAGGCCAGGCTGGATGGGGCTTGGAGAAACCTTGGATAGTGGAAGGTGTCCCATGGATGACAGAGGGTTGTGACTAAATTATCTCTAAGGTCCCATTCAACCCAGACTAGTTTGGTTTTTTTTTCTCTGTGTGTGTCATGGGTATCTGGGGAATAGCACGTGCTCAGTTCAGGGTGCCCAGCCTCATCAACCATGGGGCTAGATCCCAATTTTGAAATTATTCTTGCTGATTTCCTCCATGTGACATTTTCCTGGCCATGTGCCTGTGTAAGATTTGCCTCTGGCTCAAGCCCTGCCTCCTAAGAGACTCCTGGGTCTGTTTCTAGGCACTGTGACTTGACCATGAACTGGGAGAAGCCTTTGTCCCTTAAGGTAAAGCCATCCCCCCTCTGCATCACAGGGCTGTAAGGGAATGGCTGAAGGCAGGACCTGGCCCACGTGCTGCTAATGAGACAAAAATCTTTCAGAATAATGACAATCACCCTGAATAAATTTCTTGGCATTGTGGATCTTTTCAGTTTCATTCTTTATTTCAGACCAAATCCCATTTATATTTCTCTGGTGATAGATGTTAGGGGACATATTAAATTAAACCCCAATTTTAATGCTGTAGCTATAGTTAAATTTAAAACAATTTCCACTTGTAGTTAAGACATCATGCACAACTTCTAAAAGGGTCTTATTTCCCAGTGTATTACAAATCTTCTGGGTTAATAAATATGTTTCATTTAATATATGACATTCAATTTCAGTTGGCAAAGACAGTGGAGTAGTGAGATAAAGCAGAAAAGAGGAATATTTTGGTTATTTTAGCATGATAATATTAGTCGAAAAAAAGTCTGCCTGGCACTGAGCACTCCTAATGTTTACAGGGAGGATGCTGCTGCCAATGTCGATGTGAGCCTGCTCATGGAGAAATCCAAATACTGTCAAGCAGCTGCAGGTGGCAGTGCAGGACTGTGGATGGAGAGATGGCAGCTCTCAGGAGCTGGGTCAGGTCCAGTTTTGTAGCTACATTTACTCTTTGTTACTATGATGAAACCCTACCAATTGCTCCTGGTGTTGCTCACTCTGTTGAGGGGATTGCAGGTGATTTTCCCTCCTAGTACAGTTTTCCTTCCAAGCAAGTGGAACAAATGATAACAGCTAAAAAAGAGTGATATTACTTTAGTAAAGGATGTAAAAAGGAATTTACATATTTTTCATTGGGGGTACAACTGATCCATACATTCATATTTCTGATATTTTCTCTCATTTTCTGAGGGGGTGACAAGCTGTTGCTTGTTGCTTTAACAGAGCATGTTGGAAGACTGAAAAGAAGACAGGGCAAGTATCTGTCCAGGTTTTGACACACCTTTAGGTTCCCTCCTAAAAACCTTCTGGCTTAGGGGTTCAGAAGACAAATAACTTCTTGTAAGAATGACTGAAAACAAATCTAGGCCTTGATCTTGAAGCCATGTGTTTTATCAGTCTGACTTCAGTCTGATCCTGCGTAGGATCAGTCACATGCAGAAAGTATTTATGGAACTGATGCCCATGATGGGATATAAAAACCAGAAGGCCCTGCTTCCAAACAATAAAATAAGATGCATAACATTATTGTTGCACAGGATAAATTAATTATAGAATCGTAGTAAATTTGGTGTTTTAGAGGCCTGGTTTTGTGTTCCAGTTCTTTCACAGACTTCCTCCTGGGACCTTTGAGCAGGGCAGTGAGGTGTAACAAAGAAAAGCTCTTGGAGAGAGTCCCTGCAGCCTGGAATACTGATTATTTGGAATACTGATTATTTGTTTTGAATGGGACTGGAGATAAATTCCCTTTCTGCCCAAGGATCTGTGTGTGTGACCTCCGATGTTTTGCCGCTGCAAGGAGGGAGAGGCCTCGTAGCTGCCACATTTGACCCAAAAGAATAAAAAGCTGCAGGGAGAATCCCTCACACCCTGTGAAAGGTTTTGTGCTGTGAGTGTCCCCCTCAGCCAGTGCAGTGACATCACTGGTGCCGGGTGCTCTCCCTTTCCCGAAGTGCTTCCCGCAGGTGTTGGGAAGGCCAGGAAGGCACCAGGCCCAGCCAAGCCTTTGACGGTGCCTCCACCTACGAGAAACCACAATTTGTGACTGTAACTGCTTGGAGAAGCCTCTCTTTCGTTGGACTGGGAGATTTTTGTGAAGTCAGAGCCAGGATCGTGTGGTTTGGAAGAGGCTCTTCGGAGATTAGCAGCAGATCAGTAGATTTCTCAACTGCCTCGGACAGCTACGAGTAGGAGGAACAACAGCCTGGGGTTTAGGAGAGTCAGGATTATGTCCCTTGCTCTTCCACTTTCTCCTCTGTGACCCCAGGGCATGGGACTGGGGCCCAGGTGAAGTTCCAAGGGCCAGATCCTGGGAGAAGGACAGGGAAAGAAGAGAAAGTCCTTGCAGGGCCAGGTTCAGTGCAGGTGTTACAGTGGTGGCTTCACACCCAGACTTCAGAGGTGTTTCTTGGTGGAGCTCCACACAATTTAATTCCCTAAGGCAGTCAAGTTCCCTGGATCCTTAGGATAGAAAAAGGTTAAACTGTAAGCCTGTTTGGTTATTTTAATCTAAATCAGAAGCCAAGTTAGAGGTACACTCAGCACTGGGATAGCACTGGAGAGTGTACTGTGGGTGGGTCATGGGAGTGCTTTTAAACTCACCCTGATCCCTATGTGAGATAATGGGGGTGGCTAGAAATGGTTGGCTAGACATGGTAAAAATTCAAATGTTGACACAGGCTGCCACATCTGACCAAACGTCTGGATGTGAGAAGATCCAAACTTCAAGGCTGTGAGGGCAAAATTCTCTGTTTATCCACAGAACAGGTCCTGCAGTTGAACAACTCCTGGTGTCTCCTCAGCCATGTGCCATCACTTTGACCTTTGGGGACGACTGATGAGCAATACCTGACCAGGGTATGTGGCCATAAATTCATGGCACATGGATTTCTGAACACCTACTGGACTGGAAGTGTCCCGGACCGGGTTGGAAGGGGCCTGGAGCAACCTGGGATAGTGGAAGGGGCCCCTGCCCATGGCAGGAGATTGGAACTGAATGGTCTTTAAGGTCCCTTCCAACCCCAAATCATTCTGTGATTCAATGAAATGGGCAGTTTTGGGGTTTTTATGAGGGTTTGTTTGGTTTTTTGTTTTTGTTTTTGTTTAGGAAACAGCTCATGAAATAATAAATCATGGTTGGCAAGATATTGGTGATCTTTATGTAGGAAGCAGTTTACAGTCAAAATATACAGATGGAATTTAGAAAATAATATATATAAATCTTGTAGTAAGTGAAAGTAATAGGTGAACTACAAGCAGATTGTCCAAGTGATAGAGCACACCAAGAAAAATATTTGTCTGTACTGATTGCAGAGGCCTCTGATTTTCTTGAACTCTACAAGATCACTATAATTATCAACTGAAACTGGAAAGAAGGTATTAATTAGTAAAATTGTTCCTCTCTCCCCTCTGCCTGTAAAGGCTTGAACTGAACAGTTTTTCAGTTCCATCCATGACTTGGAAAATGTATAGTATTCAAAACTACACTTCATTAAACATCTCATAAGGGCACATTGTGTGTTTGAAAATGTCCAGTTCGCTTTTCCCAAAAGATTTTCTTTCTTGTGTAAGAAACTTGTTCAGTTTTCAGTCTGAATTGTCACTGTAAACTTTTTTTGAGACTTTGATGGCCAAGAAAACAGACCTTTTTCCATCTCATTATGATACTACAGCAGCTTTAAAGACACGACCCCTTTCAGCTGATTTGTTGAAGAAGCTGGGCTGATTTAACAAATTTTAGAAAAGAACTATAAAATACCTGACCTGCTTGACCTGGTGGATATGAGCAACATGTGGAGCCTGGCAGCTGAGAGAAGGAGACAGGCAGATTTTGCTGGGAACCTGTGTTAAAATAGTTCTGCTCAGTCATGACCTTCAAAACTGTAATTCAAAGAAGCAACTTGTTGCATTAAGAACAGGCAGCTCAGTGATGTCTCCACTACCAATGCTGTTTTTAACCTGTATACTGAATTTAAAATAATGAAAAGGCTTTCCAGTGGTGATAACTTTATTGAACTTACATACTAAATCACCTTTAAATGAGAACAAGTGATTATGATTTTCTCTTGGAGTACTCTGAAATATTTATGATGATTAAAATATCATTTTAAGCAATTCACAAAATTATAATGCTCAATCTGAGCTCTGTCATGGAAATTTGAAAAGGTCCTAAATATCAGAGTATTTTATGGCTCTAAGAAGCTTTTAGAGTCACATGACTGTCTGATGACGATTAAGACACCTCCATTGGCATGCCTGCATTTTTCCACTGAGAATTTAATTATAATATAGCAAAATTCACTGTTGAACTATTTTCTGTGAATTCCAGTAGTGGAAAACAATACATTGACTCCTACAATCATGCAGCATTTCACAATCTTAATTTCCTTTTTAAAGACTGGAGATATACTGCTAATAGCATTAAACCATCCTCAGGCAATTAAAAGCAACAACAATAACTTCTGCAAGTACATAATTGTGTTAGGGTGGAAAATGATCTGCTACTTATACAACTTAACTAACACAAACAACCAAATAACAGCTGCTGTCGTCTTTGGTTCAGTTCTTACAGACTTAATTCTGAGTTCTTTTTGCCCTTTTCCAGCTGCTACTTTGGATGTTTGTGGTGCCTAATACTGTGAGCATGCACAGAGGCACAGGCTGCCTTTTGGAATGACCAACGTGAAAAGTGGAATATATAATGCTACATGCTTTAGCTTTGGATTTCCTAACTGTTCTGAGATATTCTTCATCTGAATCATCCTGTGTCATACCTCATTGTTTTTGTTCAGAGGGTGTTTTTCAGTTGGGAGAACAAGAAATCTAATTTCATAATGACACTGGAACAGTGGATTAAAATTATCTGATGTTAACCAAGCACGCTCTTGCTCCAGACTTTTACCACTTTCTTATTAAATTTTCTATGGGGTTTTTAGTAGATTTTTCAGTTCACAGTAAAAAAATGGAATCTTCAAAAATATATTCCATTTAGAGCTGTAAATTCTAAACATGTCTGAGAACTTTATGAAGGGAAATCAAGTGAAAATGATAAAGAAATCTCAGGGCCACTGCAGGGATGCTGCAGAAACCCACATGGTGGTGTCACTCGTTCTCTTTAATCGATATCTCTCTCTCTCCCCTGCTTCTCTCTACCTCACATTTGCTGTTAAATAAAATCCATATAATTTACTTTGTCCTATGGTTTCATTTGCACCTTAATTTGGGCAGAGGTATCTTTTAATAATCAGATTCTACCAGATCTTGGCTTGGGACTGCAGTCAATGCTGAGTTTGCAGTTGATTTAGCAATTTAGCACAGTGAGAGTAGGCTTGTTTTTTCTTTTTCTTTCCCTTTTTTTTTTCCTAATTTTATATGGTACTTTTTCAGATAAATAGCCAGAAAAAATACTCCTGATAAGGAAGCAGGCATGAGACATTCAATCATGCTGACTTTCAGCTTTTTTTTGGATAAAAAAGAAAGACATTTGCTGACATCTTGCATTGCCATGTGACTGCTTTCAGTGCTTTCCACGACTTTTTTCCTGGAGCAGGATTGTTTATAAGTGATGTATTTCCTAGCCAGGAATTTTAGCTGTGCTCTCTCCATCCCAGTCCAGAGGCACATTGTGAGATTCCGTCAGAGCAGCTCGAGCTCTCCGAGAGCTCCTTGGCTGGAGTGTAGTTCAGGCACATATGGAGAAGATATCAGCTGCAGAGATTGCACAGGCCCTCAAAATTTTATATATATATATTTTTTTTTTTTCTCACTACAGGCCTGTTTGAAAACACCCGTCAATTTTGTTTTCAAATGTATTTATGGAAATGCTCTAAATCCGCTACACGTCGGTTCAGTTTGCTTCCCGAGGCCGCAGCAGATCATTTACGGGTTAGTTACACTCCTTGAGATTGAAAAACCCGTAAAGAGTCACAGCAAGGCCTGGAAATCTAATTACTAGTTGCTTACAGCTTCCAAGGGTGAAACCTTGCTCTTGGGTCCTTACCACAAACTGCTGATTTTTAACAATAATTTATGTGGGCGTGGGGTTTTTTTTGGTCAAGAACACACTTTGTCTGATCTGGACAATATTAGCTGGGGGCTGATGAAGTCAAGTGCTTCTTTTTGTGGGGAATATTTGCAGCAGATCCAAGGACTGGACACCTAAGACATGAAAGCCGTGGTTTGATGGATTTTTTTTTGCTCAGCATTTCAGTCACTTCCCGATACTGGTGGCATCACTCATAGGCACAGCAGTGACCTGCATTTTGTGGGACAAAAGAAGCAGTGTATTTTTCAAGTTGGTGGCCATTTCTCTTCACTCAGAGTTCAGCCCCTACCAAGAGGAGGTATAGAAAGCTGTCATGCCATGCATTTAATAATTTAATAAACTTTGGGTTATCCTCTGATGTCAGCAAGAAATAAACAAGCAAATCTTATCCATAACTGGCTCTCAGCAAAGAGCCAAAACCGAGTTATAAAGGAAAGGCAGCCTTTGAGCAACCTTAAATCACTTTCTCACTTTGCTATCAGTTGCAGAACTCCCAGGCAGACAGTGAGAAGATTTGGGCAGAAAAATCCATTTCCATAATTGATCTCCCAGATATGTGTGAGCACATGACTCAGATAATGTTTTGTTTAGGGAGTCAGCACGGTTTATATAAAGACTTGTCACAGGCTTGATCCAGCATCATTAAATTAAAGGATATCTTGCAGTTTGAATTCAAAACAATAATCAAGACAGGTTCTGATAAAAAAAAAAACAAAACAAAACTACCTTCTTCCTCCTTATTAAACTTTATTATCCCATCCAGAAAACAGTTTTTAATCCATTGGAAGAAAATATGCCCTTGCAAAATAATAATTTCCTAAACATGGTGGATGATGATGCTAGCACAAATAAGAAGTAGGAGGCTGGATCTCTCAAATCACTCAAATAGACTTTTATATTGAGCCAGGGAGAATTTGAGAGATAATGTAAGAGGCTTCTTAAACTTGCTATGTACTGTAATTCCAGTCCAAAGGTGCTGAAAACTCCTCACTCAGCAGTATTACCTGTTCCTTGTATTAAAAAAATTCATAGTCAGTACTAATTTATCAGTGGAACGAGATTAATAAAGATTTATAAGTGAAATTATTCCCTTGGAAGGAGCCAGAGATGACTCTGGGCACTACTGAAATAACTCTCTGCCCTTGCTTCATAAAATCTGGTGACTTTTAAATGGTGGCCAGGATTCTGATTGTCCATATGGAAGAGTTTCATGGGGGATGAAAGAAAAGGGACATCTGTCTTTGAAATTCATTTCCATCCTCCAGCGTGGAGATCTAACCGCCAGGAAGATTTAATCAAGAGAGAATTAAAACTGAGAAGAAATTGCCCACTCAATAAAATTCAAAACTTGTGATTGCCAGCTCTTCAGGAAATCACAGAATTCCAGAATAAAGATAGAGAAAAGTGATGGGAGATTTCAGCAAACTTAATGGGCAAATAATACATATGCCTTTAATTATGTACAAATATATTTGTATATGTAAATTTATTTTAGTTGTTCAGCTGAAGTCTGTTTTTTATTGAGAACAGATTGAAAATCATCACTTATTGTCATTAGTAGATGTAATTGTGCAGTGATATGCTTCCCCAAATGGGCAGGAAAACCTCATAAGAAGCTGGTTTTGTGTTGCTAAATGTTATTTTTCACTTATTCGTGTTCTATCACACCACTTTTACACTGATGTACTCCAAGTCAAAGGCCAGATCAGAAAGAAAGCTAAATGGTGATTTTCTTGGTTTTATGTTAAAGAAGAGTAAATATTCCTGAGGTTTTGAGGAAAAACCTGCAGCAAAATATAAGTAGGAGGCTTTTTCTACTGCAGGATATGAGTAACTTCTCTTCACACAAATAGGGGTTATTTATATACAAGGTTTTGGGAGGTTTGCATAATTAATAGCTGCAATTAGATACTGTTATAAATAATAATAAATATTATTATTATATATTATTATAAATAAATGAAAAAACAAAAGCAGGGCACTGTATTTGATACATGCAGGGAGTCCACTTTAATATATTTAATATTTCTTATTCATCTTTTGGAGGCATCTCTGAAAATACTGTTTCTGAAGTGAAATGCAATTATAGGAGCAGAAATTAATATTTATATTCGCATGTGGACGAACACAGTTCAAAAAAACTCTCTTATGTTAGAGATCACATGAAAATCAGAGCTGTATCTTAATGAAAGAGAAGATTAGGACAATATATGTTTCTTCATAGAGGCAGTTACTAAAAACCCATAAATGGGTGAGTTTTGGAGCACAGTGGTTTAGTTATTCAATGTCAGGATTGTCAGACAGCTGAGCCACTGGATGAGGATAGAAAAGACAATGCATTTAACTCTCATGTTCAAAGACTCCTTTGAAGGCCAAGGGTAATTTTACCAATTGTAAGATGACTACAAAAAGACAAAATAATATTCTTCTTTTACATTCAGCAATTTTTTGCAGGATGGTATCAGGAAAGGGCTGAGCTGTGCCACATCTATTCTAAGAAACCTTTCTCTATCTAGAACTCTTTAGAGGTACACTACAAATACCTGAACAAAGTCTGTAAGGTGCCCTCTGGATCTCACAGCTCATATTTGCACTTTTCCAAATATTTTTGGCCCCTGTTTGCGCTGTGTAATGGAGTATAATGTCAGGATTGCATAAACTCCAATGTTTTCCTTGGAATTGGTGAGGATTTCATGAGGCCTATGGATTTGCTTTAAATATACAAATATTGTACGCAGACATGTGGCTGCAGAGAAATCCAGCCCTTAATGTCTGAGCTCTTCTGCTTTGCAGCCTGTGAGAAATTCCAGGCAGCTGAGGGAGTTTGTTTAAAGGCAGCACAACTTGGAATTTGCGTTATTCCATAGGGATGCTCAGTAGCTGGCCATATTTGAGCCCTTTCTACTTCTGTGATGTCCATAACACACCTCCACTCAATTTCAGTGAAGACAATGTGCTCATCCCAGTCTCCTGAGAAAAAGAGAGAGAAGCAGGAAGAAAGGAAAGAATAAGGAAGGAAAAACAAGAATAAAATGAGAGTAAGAAGAAGGAAAAGATGAAAAGACAATCCCTCCCCTCATCCACCAAGAAGAATGAAGGCCTAACAAAAGTGTTATTCACTGCTGAGCTGTAATACCTTATTTTAGCTTCAGATCCGAAATCCTTTGACGTCAATGAACTTTCTTTGACTTTAATGTGCTCTGGCTCAAGCTTGTCATGTGGATCTCAGACTTGCTGTCTGTGAATTAACATGAATCCGTGGATTAGTTTTCCAGAACAAACAAATAACTTTACATGGTAATTAGGCTGGTATTTCAACATTAGCTGCTTCCAATACCCAGGTCCTAGATATGTAGGTGATGGGTTTGAAGGGTGCAGGATGAAGTAATTTCTCAGCAGTGTGCTTTCTGGGGGGGCTATCAGAATTTAGGTTAATGGAAAACATTCCTGCCTTGCACAGTATTTCCACCAGAAATATTGGAGTCTGAACAAAAAGCTTTCCCTATTCTGAAAAACATGTCTAGATGCAGTAATATGCTTTTTTGCCCTTTTGTGTGTACACCTATATAACTGAGTATATCCTTGTCATTATAATATGTACATTCAACAGCTCACATTATATAAATACCTTAAAATGTACACATATCTTCTTTATACATTTATAATAAATACAACTTATTATTCCAGAATAAAGCTTTCTTGAGCTCTGCATACTTGATCTCAAATACTGAAATAAAATCTTCACTGAGAATTTTTGTTTTCAATGCTTTTATCCATATGTTGATTTTACTTTAAAGGAGTGTCTTCTGACTCAGCAAAATCATTAAAATCTTTTTAAGATCCCACTGCCACTCAAGGAGAGATTTAGTTTTAATATAGTTTATTTTATGGAAATGGTAGTGGATGAACATTTTTGTGTGTATATAAAGAGGATAAAGAATTCTTTTGTTAACCTACTAGAACTAATTTTATATGGTCGATGTTCTGTATTATATTTAAATGTGTAACTACCTATTTCAAATAATTTACTGATTTTGTCTGATCAGTGTCCCAAATGTTGCCATTTCACGTGGCCAGATCATGTTATACTGCAATTTCTAAATTGTGCACACTTAAAGATTCTGCCAAAGTATGCAATTTAGTGCACAGAAATTAATGGTTGAGGATATATATATATAAGTAACAGCTAGCCTATTGCATGTAATTTCTATGGATTTTATACTTGAAGATTTTGGCAGAAGCAGCTAGAGGGAGACCAAAATGACACCTATTGAGTAGGAAAGAATTCTAAAGTCTCTGTGTTGTTATTACATGTTATTTAAACTGAAGTAGAGTAAGTTTAGATGGAATATTAGGAAGAAAATCTTCCCTGGGAGGGTGGGCAGGCCCTGGCACAGGGTGCCCAGAGCAGCTGTGGCTGCCCCTGGATCCCTGGAAGTGTCCAAGGCCAGGCTGGATGGGACTTGGAGCAGCCTGGGACAATGGAAGGTGTCCCTGCCCATGGCAGGGGTGAAATGAAATGAGCTTTGTTTTGAGGTTGTTCAGAGCCCATTCAAATTGTACCCCTTTAAATTCCATCTCTGTTATGCCCATGTAGTTTTTATTTAGTCACATTAAAAGACAGAACCAAAACACAGCAATATGGTCTTATATTTTGGAGGCAAAAATCTGTATCTAGTTCAGGCTAGAATCAGGATTTGTCCATATGCAGGGCATTGTTAATTCTTTTTCCTATCCCACTTTATTGCACTCTGGTCAGAAAAACCATCCTGAAAGGCTGGAGGCCACTAAGGCTCACCCATAAACCACATTCCTCTTTCTATGCATGTATGCATTTGTGGGGTATAGTTAAAAAAATTATTATGTTTTATTCAAACAGAAGCTAATCCATGTAGTAGTATAACAGGAAGCCACCAAGAAAAAAGAAAAAAGAAAAAAAAAAGAAAAAAAAGCTGTGTTCTGAGGTTGAAAGGGAATAAGTGGTTGGTGTGTTTAAAACAAAGACTCATTTTCGCACTGCACGCTCTTGCACAAGCGCCAGTGACCACAATTGAAAACTCCTTGCCTGGGTGATGTAGCAATGCTGATCTGAGCCTACTGTTCTGATGTTTTCCCCTTTTAGAGGTCAGTCACAGCTGCTCTGTTTCTGTGGCTTTTCTTCAGGGCAGCCTGACTCCTTGCTGAGCTCTGTGACCCTGTGTCATCATCATTGTCATGATGGTCCCCTAAAATATTTGTGGCCTTGCTTCAGTGCCCTTTGAGACACCCTAAGCAGGACCAATGTCTGGCTGCTGGACCCAGGAGCAGATCTGAATCCCATTGTTTTTATCACAGTTTCTAATTTTTTCTTAATTTACTTAAGCAGAAAAACCTAACTCATGCTCAGAGTTATTAGAGTAATAAATGTATTTAATATATGTATTTATATATTAAAAAACTCTGTGTATATATGTGTGTGTCTGCAGTTATCATTCCAGTTTCAACATTGTGCTGGGTTTGGCTGGGGCAGAGTTAATTTCTTTAAATGGGAAATGAGAGGAATCCAGTGTGATGTGGTGTTGCAAGAAGAGAAGGAGACAGGGAAGCACCTGGCTTTTACAGGGGACATCTGATTTTACTGGGTTGTACACGGTAGGGAAGGGAGGGATGAACAATTTCACAGAAGAAGACAAAGAATTTGACAGATTTATCTGGATATGGAGGAAAGAAGAAAAAAGAGAGGAGCCTAAAGCATGAACAATTTCTAAATATGAACACCTGAATTTTTGAGTAACTAAATGGCTGATTTTGAATAACTAAAGAAAATGTAAGAGTTTTTTTCCTGTTGTTCCAAAGTATCTGAAACATCTGGGGTTTTTCGTTGTTTTATCTTGTTCCAAATGAAGCAGGCTGTCTTTTAAATCACATATCTTTTTAATCTTTCAATTGTGAAAAGAAGGATTTCACATAAAATTAAAAATTATGCCATTAAAAAAGCATTTTCCATTAAACATTGAATTAAACATTTTTGGATTTGTTGCCTTTAAAATGGGATCAAAATTAGAAGCCAAAGTAAAGGGGGGGACTTGGAAACTGTGACAGAAAATAAATGAAGAGAGAAATTTGGACAGATTGGTGAAATTTTGCCCAGCAAGACACTATTGAACACAGCAGTGTTACTTGGAAGTGGCTGAGTATGAGCTTGTCTTTATGACAATAAATACAATTTAGCAGATGGCACATATGGCACAAAGTGGTTTCTCTTTATGCTTTCAGAGAGACAACAATAAAAACATCTTAGTGGAGAAACAATGGGACATAAAGTAAGGATCAAATGGTTTCTTAAAGTTGCAGAGCGACCTCCCACTTCCATGAGATCAGGCTTTGGCTCACGATGCTGCGCTTCAGCAGCTGAATTTAAAATAATGCTGAGACATGGAGAAAGGGCACAGATTTCTAGATTTTGACCCCTAGGCCAAAGTGGTAGGAGAAGGGCCTGAATGGCAGAGCTGAAGGAGAAAAACTTAACCACTGGACCTGTTATATCTACTCTAAAATATGCTTCCAGGTACAGATTTCTAGTAAGGAACTCAAAGAACACAGGTGTCCACCTATTGGATTCTTCATGGAAACATCATGGATTTTCAGCAGTAATCATTATATTAATATTTTACATAGGACAATTCCAAAGTTCTATAGGAGAACTTACCTGGTACAAAATATTGCGTAACTGTAGGTTATGTAATCAATTCTCTTATGTGGCAGGATTCTTCAGGAATTTCACCTTAACCGGTAATTTAATTAAAGTAGAACAGCAGCCTCTACCCAGAAGTGAGAGAGACTGCCTTAAAATAGAATTGAAATCTGCTTTTGTCTTCTACTGCCTGCCATTTTATTGACACCAGATTTTGTTCCCAGTGTCCCACCTCAGTGGCACCCTGGTGGCCATTTCACCTGCCCAGTCTGACCTGTGTGACCATGTGTGCATGTATTTTATTCCCTTTCTCAAGGGTTTTTGTTTCTTTCCAGATGGTCCAAGTCCCAGTGGAACAACGTGCATTCAGCCATTGTGGCACAGAGCTTTGGTACCAGCGTCATTGGTTAAAAATTGTGTTAAAAACCTTACTTTGGGTAAGAACTGTGATCAGAAGAGAAGTTGAAGAGGGCTCAGATGACCATTTCACTGTATTTTAATTTGGGATCACTTTGCCTGGGACAAATTCAGTGAGTGCCTCTCTGAGGGCATTGCACATGCTTACATTGAGTCTGAATATAACCTAATTGGCACCAGGCATTTGGCACCATCAGTAGACAGAACTTCTGGGAATCTAATTACAGCTGCAGAATGTCAGAGCTCCCAAAACTGGAACAGCATCTTTCAGGGCAGTAACATTCATAGCCCCAAATCTCCTGATTATCCATATTATTTATCTGTGAGGAAGGAACAACATTAGGTCCAAGGATGTGTTTATCACTCGTGGCAAATATCTGTCTCTTAGGACAGGCCCAAGATGGAACTGGCCATTTACAAAAATATCTGGGTCTAAGAAATTCCAGGATAATTTCTAGGCCCGGCTAGAGCAAGTGACAGAATTCCCGCGGGGTTTGGGGTGCCTGGAATGTTCTCAGGTGTGGTCAGGCTGTTTGTGATGCCACTGGATCTGACAGAGATGCTGTTTCGGATAGACAAGGCTGTAATGCTCTGAGTGGAGAACCTTGGGACAGGAGACGCTTTGGGGTGAAAAATAACCTTATTAAACAGGGGATTTCCCTTCTCTGCAGAGGGCAGCTGCCATGGAACTTGTCTGAAGTATCCTAGAAATGGGCAAGTTCTGGTTTCCTGTCCTAGCCCCACGGAATTTCAAACCCCTCTTTCTCTGCTTTTTGAATAATATAAACAATGAAGTGATAGATAATCATTTGTATCCTTTCTCCTCTTGCCTTGACTTTTCATTTGGGCAGTCACAAAGTCCCTCTGTTTTGAAATGAACAGATTGTTTCTTTCTCTGTTCCCACCTCTTTTGGTCTGCATTAAAAATGTGTCTTCCTGAAAATAGAAGCCTATGCTTGCACATTGGCTGTGCTCTCTGTATTTTGAATTGCTCATCCTTTACCCCTGACTTGGCCTATTGGAGATCCAATCTACAAATCACAGTATTTCCAGTCATTTTTCTTGCAGAGCTAATCTGGGAATAGTTCTTTCCAAACAGAATGTCTGGGACCTGCTACTGGATTATTTCCTCTCCCTTTTATCACCTTGATAAACAAATTATAGCAAGAACAGGAGGATCCTGCAGCAAAATTAACTTAAAAATTAGCTGTAGTATTCTCTGCTGAGAGGACCAATTATAAGAGAGATGCTGAATTTCTCTTCTCTGCAGGATAATTAAAACGATTAACAAGTGGTTTTTTTCTATGTTTCCATACAGAACTACATTCAAAATTTGAAATAGATGCTGCTATTCCTCAGCAGTACCTGCTAAATTAGAACAAATTGCCTCATTTAATCCATTTTAGTCACCAGTTCTAAAATTGCAAAAAAGAATAATTTATGAGAGCACTGACAGGAATCTGTGTTAGATGCAGTCAAGGAGGATAATAAAGACTGTATCTATGGAAAAAAAAGGGCCATTCTGGGAAAAATTGCCAGACTTGACTCATTCTAAGCACAAAAGGTTGGAAAAGATATGAGAATTCAAGCAGGGAAAACAAAGAGAGGAAATGACTTTGCAGGACAGTAGCCAGTGAAATTATTTAGCTCTTTGTAGGACTGAAATACAAAGCAGCTTTAGTTATGGGACTTGGAGAGGACTGAGGCTTAATTTTCAGACATAACTACCTAAATCCATCAGATGTACTTCAGGCTTTAACCTCCTTTATTTATAAGCTTTCTGCCTTTTTTCCCAGATATCTGTAAATCTTTGGGTATTTAATCAAGACAAATTATAGGAACAAGTTATGTTCTGAATAATGTTTTAATGTTTGCTTTTAAGTTCAGTTTGATATGTGTTAATGGGCTGAAAAAAGGCACTTTTGCATATGAGAGACAAGCAGATACATAGAAAAGTGTGGCTGAGTTTTTGGGGTTTTCTTTCCCCAGTATTTCAAAGCCAGTGACAATATCCTGACTATTAATGGGATGGAAAAGAGTAAAGAGTAAAGAGAAAAGAGAAAAGAGAAAAGAGAAAAATAAAGAGAAAAGGGAAAAAAAGTATGAGTATTCTGTGACTCTCTTGTACCTCAAATAGAAATTCAGGGGAGAATAAAAAAAGATAATTTGAAGATTAGGTGCCTGAAAACAACCAAGATAGAAATAGAGGCCTTGTGAAAGCCATGACGTTTTTTGGCCCAGGGTAATGTTTGGTGTTCACCCTGGAGATAATTTAACTGGGAGGATTATCTGGTGTCTTCAGCTGGACACCTTGGGGCAGACACTCAGGGAGAAGGAACAAAACTGAATCCCAGGTTATGCTCCAGATGGCTAAGTGCAAAAGAAATCAAGAGAGAGCAGTCAGGTCCTTGGCTCATGGTTTAGTCAGAATATTTTGCTGCTACTGGCAGCTCTGGTGGTTTTTCTCTGCATCCAGCAGTCTCTTAGAGCTGCAAAATTGCTCATGGCATTATTCAACATAATTTGGGCCCAGAGATAAAACCCCTCTGCTGCCTCTCTGCCATGGGCAGTGGGGAGTAATGACTGATAGCATCATGAGGATGCTTTTCTCATGCTCTACCTAATATTTGCTTCTCCTGTAATTTCAACTTGTTCTTTCAGGATTTTACCTTTATTCTGTGTGATTTTTAGTTGATTATGAATTAAAGGGCAAATAGCCACCCATCCCTCAGAACCCCCTGCTGTATTTTCCAGAACAGGGTCAGAGGGTGTGACATTTTCATTTGTGCAAATCAGGTTTTATCGACACTGCAGGTAATTATTAATTAGGTGTTTCCAATGAAAAATACAGAACAAATCTTTAGAACTGGCACCTAGAAAAATATGATTGTGAGTTTACAAAAATACAGAAGTAGTTCAGAGATTCTTTGGTTAAAGACCAGGTTAGATTCTAGAAATAGGTGATAAGAATTGAGTGAACTGAGAATGGTTATCCATAAACATAACAATATTTCTATTCTAACCTGGCAACATAAATTTAATTACATATATATTTATATATATAAACCCTTCATGCTAGCATGAACTTCCTTCAACAAGATCTTTACTGGTCCATTCAACTGGGAATTTTGACGGGGGACAAATTTGGTAAATTTATAACAATGCAAATTTTCCAGACTCTGTATAAGCACCAGGAGGAAGCAGCAGTACTTTGCAAATGCAAATTGTATCTGTCAATGCCACTTTAGCTTTTCTTCAGCTCTTGAAAAGTTTGCTAACAGTCTGCTGATTAATGTGATGTGCATTTAATTACTGAATGCCTATTTCTAATCATTGCAATAATTAACAAGACTACTGTTGACAAGGAGGGTGATTTGCAGCCAGAGTGTGATGGTTTGATTGAGCTTGGCATTAGGCTATGGGAGTTAGAGAACACCAGAATTTAGTCCTGCTCTGTGAATTTTTGGTCTTAGGCTTGGCTGGCCCTTGGCTTATTCCCTAAAATAGAATTGCCAGCTGTGAGAAGCAGTGGTGGGCTGATCCCAGCAGAGGATTACTGGGCAGCTCCTTCACTCTCCTTTGCCTGGGGCTGTAGTCTCGTTCTTGCTGGGGTGGTTCCCACAGCAAAGGGCCTCCTTTCTTCATTTGCACCAGGCTGCCAGATTCTGAGCCCATCAGAAGGGACAGAGAACCTCTGAGCCTCCCAGGGAATCTTGTTGCATGAGGGGTTCGTTGTACCCTTCAATAAAGGACGTGCAGGCCCGAAGGGCTCTTTTGTTCTTCTTTTGCTCCTTTGATTCCTGGGCACAATCCACAGAGCACCATGATACACCCATGATCACTGCAATTTTCTGACACTCACTGCTGTGACAGTTCATTTTGGGAAAGCTGTGGCTTGATTAGAAGTGGGACACAACATGGGAATGAGCCACCTCCTTGGCATTTTTTGCCAGGCTCTGTCCACTCCCTTCAACATCCATGACTTCTGCAGGCACTGGATGAAAAGGAGGTGGCTCAGCTCTCATGTTGCTGTGTCACAGTTCCCAGTTCTCCAAATTCCTTGGCCAAGACACAGGCCCTGGAAAAGAAAAGTCAGTGGTGGCTGGGAAGAGAAAGGGTCAGTGGTGCCCCTGGTGTCCCTCAGCTGCCTGCCCACAGCCTGACCTACAGCATGGATGCATTAACCCAGCCTCATCCCTCAGTCTAAGCCTGAGGGTTCATCTTTTTGGAATTATTACTTGCTTCCCACATTTTCAACTCGTTTTGGTTGTAGTTTTTTCCCTGAGGTCACCAGGTCTATGTTGGCTTCTAGCTGTTCTCACTAGTATCACAGGATCTGACACTGCCTGTGTGCTCTATAACTGCATGATAACTAAATTAATTCACTTTATCCACCATGATAAAGCAATTTTTTTCATTAAATGTAATGTTATGAGATAAAGCATGGGAAAAACCCCTATATTTTTACATATCATATCATTTTTACTAATGCAAATAAAGGAAATTAATTAAACAAATCTGATTAAGTTCTTGATAAAGGCTTACAATATTTGAACAAACTTTATTGGAAGAATAACATTTTACATTATTCAATTTATATCCATTATACTGAAATAGAACCCTAGAAAAAATACATACATGACACAGAGAAGCACTGTGACAACAACATATGGGATTGCTGATAGCTGATTAATTGGTTTGCTTTGATAATGAGGATATTAATACAAATTTTTGATATATGGAATTATTCAGAGTTATTTGCCAAGTGGTATCAGGAATTAGCAATACAAGAAATTAATAATTCCAGATGAAAAAGAGAAGTTTCATAAGAAATTTGGTGTCTGGCTCACCTCATTGAATTTCTGACTCATTGCCTCACCTATTATAGTTGCTATTTTAATATTTTAGGCCTTGCTTTACCCATGGCTCTCTTAGACCCTGCTTTACTGGATTATTTCCTGAGGGAGGTGGCAATCCAAAACAGGCAGTGAGGGGTGATTTTGTCTAGAGAAAACCCACATCTCTTAAGTGTCTTCTTTCTTAAAATTTTCTCCCAAAACTTTCAGGTCAGTTTGCTTTAATGTACACCAGTCCCAGGTGTCAACTCACCATCCTTGAGTGAAAAAAAAAAAAAAAGATGTGTTTGGAAAAAGCCAAATGTATGATAGCATTAAATTTAATAACAGGATCTCACAGTTAAATAGAATAGCACTGTGCTCTTTCTTGCTGCATAAAATATTTATTATTTTTCTTTTTCCCTGCCTTTTTATTCATAAACATGTCAAGTTCTTTTATGGGATTGTCATGGGGTAACTTTACCTTTAAGGTGGTTTTGAGAGCTAAGGAAGTTAAAGTTGCTGGTGACTGATGGGAGTTTTTTTCTCCTGACCAATTATCAGTCATTACTGGGAACTGACAGCAGTTTTGACCATTGAAAATTAAGATCAACTTGTGAACCCTACCTTAAGATGTAAAGAAAGAGCTCTCTTGCTCTCTTTGTTTCCTGGCTGTGAAAGGTAAGAGACTTCCTGCTGGCCTCCCGTTCCCTGTCCAGGCCATGCGGCCCGCCTGCCGCGGCTCCCGGCCGGGAGATGGGGTCTGCGGGGCTTGCCCCGGGCTCTGGCCGGGCCAGGCCGGTCCCTGGCTCGGCTCCAGTGATGGAGTTCACCGGGGACTGCCGAGTAAAGAAGGAGAAAAAGCTCTACACCTGCAGCGAGCTAAAGCGACGACTACACTTTCCAGAACAGCTATGAAGAATCTTCTATCGCAGATGGCTCCAGCTCCTGCACCGGCAGAAGTCACAGAGCCATCTACAAAGCCTGGGCAAGATTTTAAACTTTTCATTTCCCAGATGAGACCTGCAGATTAATCCTTTTATCCAGAGAGAGAAAAAGAGAGTGATCAACATATAAAGAGACTTTATAAAACTATCAGAGACAGTAAAGAAAAGAATTAAGTTTCAGAAAAAGTAGAGAATAAAAAGATGTGTTTGTGAGCTGAAATACCTTTCTGTTGAAGCTATAGAAATGGACAATAAAGTCTTGAAAAAACTCCTTTAATTCATGACAGTATATAGGGAGGAATAGAGTGTTCAAAGTGTAAATTTTGAGTAAAAAGTAGAGTGATTGTGATACAGTGAAATGCTAGAAACAGTGAAGTGAAAATTTAAAGACTTGGGGGGCAGTGAAAAAACCTGTTTTCTAGTGAAGCTCACGGAGACAGATGAAAAAGACTTTTGCCTTTGAATAACTCATCCTTAAAATGCCATCCCTAGACTCATGGCCCATACACACCTCAGAGTGATGTGAAATGGGAGGAGTGAGCTCTGATAACAGCAGTTCTGGGCAGCTGACATCAGGGCAATAGAAAACTATAACAAAAATAGTTTTCTTGTGAGAAACTCCATAAATTAACAGAAAGAGACTTCTGTTTCTCTACAAAGACTGGTGAAAAGACTGTAGCAGGAATTGGTACTGTTTTAACCATCAAAGTTCCAAAGTTTTTGTCTCTGTTGTCATGTAAACAAAAGAATAGTGAGTAGTAGAAGATAAAAAGAAGTTTTCTGGAAGTTTATTCTGATGTTCTTATTATTGTAGTTTGTTAATAAACTTTCTTTATTCCTTTTAAGTTTTATGCCTGTTTTGCTCTTGTTCTAATCCGTATCTCACAGCAAGAAATAAGTAATCTTCTTTTTAGTTACTAGTTTAAAACCACGACAGGGATCATGGTGCAGTGGTGGGCAGGTTTCTGAGGCCCCTTGCAGGCTGCCAGGTGGCCTTAAAAGGGAACATGCAAACCTGGGAACAGAGGGCAGAGACTGATCCAAATCAGAAATCTGCTGGTCTACTACCTGGAAGCAAAATACCTGCAAATGGAACAGGAAAAGCTGTGTATAATTCCTTCTAATTTCTATTCCATTTCCCATGGACATCTTGAATTTCCTCTGTTTAAAAACTTAAGTATCCCAGTCTTCTTGGCTATTTTGAGCTTTAAAGTGTTTTGGTTTTCTTTGAGGAGCTCATTATAAAAGCAATGTCTAAGTACATCCATCACAAGGTTATGGCTCAGTCCCTGGGCCATCACCTCACCCCCCGTTGCCAAAGGAGTCATCCAAAGGGAGACCTTTGAAGGTGCAGATGTCCTTTGAGATCCTGGCTCTCACCAGTGCTCTTTGGATTGAAAATCTGCTTCTTGTGTCTGAAGGAATGACCTGAAAAACGTCTGCTAGTGTTGCACTGCTTCGAGCTGAGCCAATGGCCTTGCACTGACATTTAGTGCCCTTTTAACACAATATTTTAAGGTTGATTTCTATGGCACTGAATGCAGAACCTCTGCAGCTGAAAACCTAAGGAGTTTCCTGGCTGTGAAGATAAACTCTGTGTTTGGCACGCAGTGGGAACACTCTGGTAGCAGATCTTGTTTGTTCCATCTTGAATCCAGACTTGAATCCAGTCCCATTGACTCGACAATTTCCCAACACTGTGTTACTTTTGCTTTGCAGAAATTTAAGGGAATTTCTGTCTTGGCTGTGAGATGGGGATTTTCAGTGTCATTTTACAGGTGAGGAACTGAAGCACTGGAAGACCTGCTCAAGCATTTACAAAATCTACTGCCAGGATAAAACTGAATTTAATTATCCCAGTTCAGTCCCTGAATTAAATTTCCCTTCTGTGAATTTGTTTAACAAAGAGAGTGTTTTGTTGTTGATATCTTTTTGACTGAAGATAGATTTATTGTAATAACTGGCTTATTAACTTATTAATTATTATTAACTGTAATAATTAGTTTTGTTTTTTATTGTTTCAATGCTCTATGTCAAATATACCTGCACAAATGTTCTGTCCAGTTCAGCAGACAGACCCAGATAAATATGTGTGGTCTCACCTGAGAAGGGCAGAGGGGCAGAATCCCCCCACTCCTGCTGCCTACAGGGCTTTGGGTGCAGCACAGAGGGGGTTCTGGGCTGGGGCTTGTCCAGCTCTCACCCACCAGCACCCCCAAATCCTTCTCCCCAGGGCTGCTCTGGACCTGTTCATCCTCAGCCCCAATCCAGGTGCAGCATCTTTCACTCACTAAGACATCCTGCTCTGCTGAATGGATGTCTTTGTCCCCATCTTACACACCTCTGAAGATAAAACATGAGCTGACAGCACCTGCTTTATATGTTCAGCTTTGGGCACTGCTGTCAGCAGCTTGATTCATTTGGAGGCACAATTACACATATTCTTCCATTTAATGGACTGGCATGAACTTTTAACTGAAATTCCCTTTGAACTGGGATTCCTGTCCTCCCCAGTGCTGCTCTTCAGGTCCCTGCCAAGGAACTGGACAGGGTTTCTTGCTTTTTAGTCCCCTTAGTTTCTGTGTCTGGAACCAATGGTCATGAATTTGTCCAACCCCTCTTTGAACGTGATGATGATAATTCAGTTTCCTGAGGCAGTAATTCCCAGAGGTTCACTGTGTGCTGTGTGAAGCAGTTTTTAAAATCTGTCTAAATATCCTACTAGACTTGTCAGGGGAATTCTAGTTTGTTGGATTTAGTTAATAATCATTTGGGTTATCCCTGTGTCTCTCTTTGCCTTGCATAGTGGAACAGTTCCCATTCTTGAGGCGGAATGGGAATTTTTGATCTGTTTAAATCTGAAAGGATCTAAAAGACAGTAACTTTTCTTTTTTCCCTCCTGAGATATGTCTCAAAATATCTGCTGTGCATTTCAGTGCCTGACAAATGTGGAAAGAAGCAAAAATATATTTAAATATATTTCAAAGTGGTATATTTCTGTTTGTTGCTTCTGTGCATGATAATGAATATTGATTCTGAAATCATAGCAGAAAAGGGATTTTTTAATCTGCAAATCATCCAGACAGGTTGTGATGTGAACAAGTGAGAGACTCGATTTCACTGCATTCAGTTGTGGTAAGAAAATAGTAATATAATGTTGGAATATGGCTGTACAGAGAAAAAATCTTACACATTTTAAGTGTCTCCAAGCTGTTTATGATTTTCCTTTTCCAGTGTCATAATTCACCCGTGACTTACATATATGCTACCAGAAACTCTGGAAATGTTTTTTTTTTACGCTGCTTAGAACCTTTTTATATTGTTTTGAGAGCTAAAGATTAGAAAAACACAAGTTAATGAATCAAGTGAGAAACTTAGCTACAATGTGAATATACTGTGTAAATAACATTTCAGTGTAAATGACACTGTTTTGCCAGCCGCACATTTGGATGTCCAGGATGGCTATTTCAAGAATATATTTAAATTTTCATTCTGTTTCCAAGGTTACTGAAGCTTAAAGCTAAAATATTATTAGCATTTTCTAGGAAAACAGCAAAGGTTATTTAAAATTACTCAGATGTAACAAGTTTTTTTGCAAATAACCAAGATATTAGATTTTCATTTTTTTGTTTTTGTTTTTTTGGGGGGGAGGGGAGTTTGTTTGGTTTTGGTTTATATTTTGGGGTTTTTTTGCTTTGTTTGTTTTTTTGGTGTTAGGGGTTTGGGCTTTTGGGGGGGTTCTTTTGTTTTTTGGGGGGTTTATTTTTCAAACTGAGGCTCAGTTTTGGAAGACAATTAGAAGAATTTGGACTTTCTACCAGTAATCATCTGAATTCACTGACTCCTGCAGGAATTTAAGTAGAAAAATGTAAGGAAGTCAAACATTTCATTTACACAAGCTAAATTTCAAAATAGACGACCTTTATTTTCAGCTGTGCAAGCCACATTCTTCACTCAGCCTCATGTTTCTTAAAATAATTTGCGCTCTTGCCTTTGAGATTTTCAGGGCTGTAGCCCAGCAGCAGCGTTGTTTTTGCAAAGAAAACTGCAGTGAGTGCCCTGTGCAGTGTCAGTCAAACTGATGCAGAGGTTGGATGCTGTGGCTCTTAGAGGGAGGCTGGAGGTGACCTGTTCCAAGGAATGGTAGCAGCACAACCTCAGGAATGAAGAAATCATCCAGGCTCTGAGTGTGGGTGAAATGTGAGGAATTGCTCCTTGGACCCCCTCCAGTCAGTGCCACTGTAATTTGTAATTTGTGAGGGCTGTGGATTCTAGACGGGCAACACATCATGTGCAACGTGTGTTCTTTGTGTTTAAAGAATCTGGGGGTTGCACAAGCATTTTCTGTGGGTGAAATCAGTGTGATTTGGTTTCTAAAGAAATAAATTCCCCTGAACTCTTTGCGTTGTTCTTTGTCTTCTGTTAAAGTGAGCGAACTTAATATAGGTGAAAAAACCTGTTTGATAAATGTGTCAAACTACTGTAAGAGTATGCAAAAAAACCCCAAACAAACCAAAACCCTGCAGTGTCTGGGATCTTTGAGGTAATTAAGAGCATTTATGGGAGGGTAAATCAGACATAGACCCACATTTCTGCACGTGGGAGCTTAATTCTTGCACTGTCACAGGCACTGTCTGTGGGTGGTTTCAGAATATCCCAGTGGAGCTCAAGTCCCTTTACAGAAAGGTTTGACAAGTGTGTCAAGACAAGTAGTGAAACACCTCCAACAACATGATTTCTACTTTCTTTGCCTCTAGGTTTGAAGGGAGACTGTTTGGAGAGTGACAGAAGCGGGGAGTCAGTGGGAAGGTGGGAGGAAGAAGCCGGCAACTCTACAGGGAATTATTTGGAGCTCTGGTTGTACCTGCTGAGGGGTATTTTCCTTTAAAATTTGCTCAGGTATGCTGCAAGGTCTTGGGCAGCTGGCAAAGAACATCATGAGAGGCTGGCTATAACCAGCCATGAGACAAGGTAGGCTGTTGACTCCCCCATTCTGTGTTAATCAGGTTTTGTAGTCACAGCAGCAGGCAATGCTTTTGGATGTTGCTAACATGGTAAATATAAATATCGTGTGGCTGTGTCTAGAATGGTGTTTTTCCACAAAGCAACAGGAGCTCATGCTGAACACATGTCACATTTACAGAGGTTTCCATGATTTATTATCCAAAAGACACAAAGAGCTCATGGAAAGGAAAGTTGTGGCTAAGCATTAACCGGTGACAAAAATTACCCCCTCTCTGTTGGATTAAGAAGAGTAGGAAGGGAAAACATAAAAATCAAAAGAAATTTATCTAGCCTCATAAATATTTATGCAAATGGCTTCTTTTTGTGCATGTCTGCCATGAAATCATTTTCTTGCCACACTGAGGACTCAGCAGCAAAGTGAAAGTGACTCTTGTAGTTGCTTGAGAAGGAAGGGCTGCTCTGGTGTTCCAGAAAAATTCCTTGACCATGTACATGGTCTGATCTATTCCTTGGGATGTGTGTGCTATTGTAGTGTATTACAGTATAAATTAAAATGGAATGGAAGTAAAGGAATGCTTCCCAATGTCCAGTGTGAACTTCTGCTGGCACAGCTTCAAACCATTCCCATGTTCCTGCCACTGGATCCCAGGGAGAATGGCCCAGAACCTTCCTCTTCACTTCCCCACATCAGGGACTTGGAGAGTTCTGTCTTTCTAATGGACATAGAACCTGATATAAGATGGCTGCTTGGCTCTACAATTCTTTGTGTACTGCTTAAACTCATTCAGAACTTCTTACCAATGGAATCTGGTGCACTGGGAATCATGGCATTATCTTTACTTCCAGTTTCATCTCATGCCAGAGCAAATCACTTGACAAATGTCCTCATTCCCAGCAAAGAACCAGTAGATTTTGTCATCCTCTTCCATCCACACATCTTAGCCAAAGCATAACTTTCCCAAAAAATTATTTCCTGCTGGCACTTCTCTGTGTTTCTCTGTTCTCCATCTCTCCTTCAGCCTGGCGACACTCGAGAATATTTGTTCCAGCCCCAAGATAAAGACAGCAAATTTTCTGAGTGCTAACAAATCAACCTTCACATTTCTCCTACTGACAGAGAGTTTATATTATCCAATTGTCCTGGGGGTGTTTCATTTCAGTATCAGACAATGTTTACCTGATACATGCAATTACTTTTCCTGCATGTAAAAGCAAGAACTAAATTTAAACACAGGCTGTGTATCCATTTTCCGAAAGCTTTTTTTTTCATCAGCATTTAACGAAACAACCTGTCATCAGCAAGCTGTGCTGCTGAAATTACACAAAAAGCAAAGCCACAAATAAGTTTGTTTGTAGGCTTTCACCTAAGTTTGGATCTGGTGATGATTTGTTGTTTTTTCTGCAGTTTAACCTTGTTTGGTCTAGCTGGAGATGTGGCACTGGTGATGTCAGTATTTGCCAAGAGCTATACTTTTACAGGAAACAGTAATGGGCATAATTCAAGGTTTTGACAAGGTTTCACACAGCATAGCAGGGCAATCCAGCACAAATTCATCATCATTCCATGCCCATTTTGGGTGATGTGCTCATAAAGTCACACGTGTGCCCCATGTGTAGCTGAATGAAACTTTTCAGTCGCTGCTTTGCCTGAAATGCTGGAATGCTGTGACAAAAGTCTATTAAAATGCTTTGCTGCTAATGTGGATTTAGAGACACCAAAACATCAACACTGTGTGATACAGCATAGCTTGAGGTCACAAGAAATCAGCACAGATTCGAATATCACCATTTTCACAGTATTTTTTTGTTCTCTGTGCTGTTGTGTGCCCTCCAATCATTCTCATTGTCTTTGTTTTCTTCCTTTCAGGGACTTCCTTGGCAAATGGCCAGCAGATACGTATCTGTCCAAAAGAAAAAGAAAAAAATCTTATAATTCCCTCCCTACTTGGTCTTTACATTGTTTGGCACATGTGAGCCTGGTTTGTTATTGTGGGTTTTGTGGATGTCTGGAATATTTGGTTTTTGTTTTGGTATCAGCTGAACTTGAGCTATTGAGATCAATGGTCTTCGCTTTTCAGATTGCTGGGTGATATCGTGTAACCTCTGGTCAGTAGGAGAAATCATTAGAGTCACAAGCCTAAAATCTATCACAGAATGGCTTACATTGGAAGGGGTCTTAAATTCATCCAGTTCCAACATCCAGTCAATGTCAATGAAGGTGCAGGGACAACTTCCACTGTCCCAGCTTGCTCCAAGCCCCATCCAACCTGGCCTTGGACACTTCCAGGGATCCAGGGGCATCCACAGCTTCTCTGGATGCCCTGTGCCAGGGCCTCCCCATCCTCACAGGGAAGAATTTCCTCCCAGTATCCCATTTAATGGTTGCCTCTTTCAGTCTGAAGACACTGCCCCTTGTCCTGTCCCTCCAGGCTCTTTTAAATAGTATCTCTCTATCTCTCTTTAGGTAGTGGAAGCCTTCTCTCTCTCCAGGCTGAACAATCTCAACTGTTCCAGCCTTTACTCCCAGCAGAGCTGCTCCATCCCTCTGATCATCCTGGTACTTCCCCTGGACTCTCTGCAGCAGCTCCAGCTCCTTCCTGTGCTGGGCCCCAGGGCTGGGGCAGCTCTGCAGGTGGGGTCTCACCTGAGCACGGGGGCAGAGGGGCACAATCCCCTCTCTCCTGCTGCCCACAGGGCTTGAGATGCAGCCCAGGGGGGTTTCTGGGCTCCCAGAGCTCTTGGCTGAGCCAGGTCCACATGACAAATAGCATCCCCTCCAACTCCAAAAGCTTCTTTACTTCATACATTTCCTCATATTATTATTTTTTTTTTTTTACTCCCTGTATGACAGTGCTATAGGAAAGGGATTGCTGCAAATTAAACCATATTTTCTTATTTTTTATGGCAAATCCACTGCACTTCCATTAAAACCAAGTTGCTGCAGCTTTGTAAGGATGACCTTGCAACCAGAACATTTTGCTGACGGCGATTTTTTTAGGCAACCAAATTTGCTAAATGTACAAAATGCAGGCCAATCACTCTTCAAGAAAAGTCCTGACCTACTTTCCCCTTGAACCCATTCCAAAATAATAATAATAAAAAATAACCATGGAGAGAGCAGATTACACAGCTCTATAATTTCACTGATGGGAATGTGAATGCCATTAAAGCAAAAGTGCTTCCTGCTGGCAGCCCAAGTCTGTATTTGTGTGGTTGTAACTCCTCAATACTCATTCAGATTTTGGGAGACAGACAAGGCCAGGGAAGGACACTTATGCTGACTTAAACATGGTCTTTTCTACTCAGTGGGCCCTTTTATTGAATTTCTCTTAATATGTCTGTTTATAAATGCACAGTATGGCATTTAGAGGTTTTGGTTTTTTTAAGAGGAATCCACTTTTCATTTTCACATGGTTTAGGCTAAGTTTGAAGAGCCTTTTTCTTACAAGAATTCGCAATTCTAATTCATTATTGAGTCATTGCTGCTTAACTTGTATATTTTCATGCAGACATCTTCCTGGATATTCTGATTTTTGATACTTAAAAAAAAAAATAGTGACATAATTCTTGTGGATTTCTCCCTTTGTTCTGCTTTTTCCTTGTTAAAGTACTTCCTTATCTTTGGGGAAGCGGGGAGAGGGAACGTGGTCTTGTGCTGAAAGGTGTGTTCAGAAATAGATCTGGAGCCTTGTGTTTTTCAAGCTCCATATGAGATACAGACAGGATGACTGTGTCAGCTCTGGAAGTATTTAAGAACCCTGCTTTACTGGCAAAGGTATTAATGAGCTTTGAAAAGGGACAAGGGAGTTGACAGGAAGAATTAATCCCTCCCAATCCTAAACAAAACTCCAGAAATGCTGCATTTCCTTCCTCCCAGCATCATACAAATTGTACGGTTTCGGTGTTCCACCCTTGCTTTAACCTCCCCCAGCTCCTCAGGAGAGTTATTCCGTAATTTCCAGTAGGGAGATGATTTGCATAAACCAGTTCCTTTTCATGACTGGATTCAGGAAATCAGCATTATAATCTGATGCTGGTTTGCTTTTGTCCTGGAAGTTAAACTGAGTCATCTGCCAAAATCTAATCCCATTTCTAACCATATACGGACACGTGTGGGACAAAGTGAGGCTGTGTGGTTTTGTATTGGTGTATTTGACAAATTCAACGGCCAGATTCTTTCGAGGATTTTAATTTTGCAAAGCACTTAGGCACTGAAAAATAATTGCACACACTGTCTCAGTAGGCTCTGTGTGAGCAAGGCTTTGTCCCATAAACATGATGATATGAACAGGAGTTCCAAGGGGTTTAAAAAATCATTTTTGGAAGGAAGACGTGTGCTGTAGTGTGGTAGTTCTCCCCCAGAATCTGTTTTGCACAGGTTGTATTCTCCTCCAGATCTTAGCCCCAAAGAATTCTCTACTCAGCACAAATAATCGGTTTTGCCTTTTATTATCATAAATCCTGGTTATGAATTGAAGAAATGCCTCCTGACAGCTTCAGAGGGCAGTCTGCTCAAAGCAAGCCCACATGCTGCTGGACCTTTCTTCTCTCTTTCTCTTGTCTTTAATCACAGAATCACAGGCTGGTTTGGATTGGAAAGGACCTTAAAGTTCATCCAGTCCCACCTTCCACCCTGCCAGGTTGCTCAGTGTCATCCACCTTGGATTTAAACACTTCCAGGAGTGAGGCAGCTACAACTTCTCTGAGGCAACCTGTGCCAGGGCCTCTCCACCCTCAAAGGGAAGAATTTCCTGCCACTCTCTCAGCTAAACCTACTCTTTCATTTTTTAAGCCATTCCCCCTTGTCCTGTCCCTTGCAAAAAGTCCCTCTTCATCTTTCTTGTAGGCTCATGGTATTTGAAAAGTCCTGCTGAAGCCCCAGGTGACTGGAGAAAGGGAAGCATCTTTTAAAAGGGTGGGAAGCAGGAGACCCCAGGAGCTACTGAGCTGTCAGTCCCAGCTTTGTGCCTGGGAAGATCACGGAGATCCTCCTCCTAACAGAGGCCTCAATTTAAGCATCTGCCGTAGAATAACTCTGGGTTATGGCCAAATAATATAGATTGGGAGAGCTCTATCAAGGCCATATAAACCAAAGCTCCTCCCTCCCCTGGGGGTCCCTCATCCCTTTCCTCAGATTGTCCCTCATGCAGCCACCCCCTGTCCCCAGCCCCAGGGCAGGCAGAGCAGTGAGGCTGGCGCCTGCTCCTGGGGTGCAGGGAAGCCAGGGCTGGTTAAATTGTCTGCATCCCAAGGCAAAAGCCAGGAAATGATGAGATTCCAAGTGGGAACAAATTCCCTGTGCCATCCTTGTTTCTTGTACAGCCCAAAATAGCTCCGTGATGTTGCTGGTGTGCAGGGAAACCACCCTTCCCAATTTGTACGTTCTTTATTCCTACCCCAATGAGTCCTGACAGCTTGAGAAGGCATTGAGGCAAAACTAAATTAAGGTTTGGCATAAAAACATCACTGAGCAGTGGGGTAGGAGTGGATGAGCTGTTATTTTTCAATGTTCCAAGAAGTTTAAACTCAATTTGTAGTAGAAAACTTGTTACATTAAGCACCACAGTGTTAAATCTCAGATAAATCTCCCAGCTGCTGTGAACCTAAGCCAAAGTACGGATGTCTGGCTGACCCTTTAGATCTAAGGGCCCACAACTTGTTCTGTGGAGTCACTTTTCAAATAGATGGATATTCTCTGGGGAAATGAAAGCCTGGTGCTCTGTAGGTATCAGATTGCTTCTGTCTTGATCTCTTAAATCCTTGTTTAACAGACAGGAGTCAGGTGAATTTTTGATCCCCATGCTCAGCACTGAAGTTCTCATCCTCCTTTTGGCATTCTGTTCGTCTCCCAATGAACATGGGAGTTGGATGAGGACAATAAATGCACAAAAAAGGATGCTCTGAGTTTCAATAAACTTTTGATTATCTGCTCTACAATGCTTGGTTACAGCATTTAGAGCCACGACAAAATTGACATGATCACATTTGTCTCCACCCTCTGCAATTAGTTTGGTGTTTTTAAAACTCCACGGTGGCAAACTTGGCTAGAGGGCAGGCTGAAAGTGCAACAATGACCCACATTTGGAGAGGAGATGGGAAGTAATGTGCTGATGTGGAATAGTGTTTTAAAAACCCCAACTCACTGTGTTTATAAAATCTTGTAAGTGCTTAATTGCTTAGAACAGGACATACATCTTTACAAGGTCCAACTTCCATTTGTCTCAGTGACACCAGAAGTGTTTAGTCCATGTAAATGAAAGGTGATGTGTGGGGAATCTTTCCAGTGCTGGCCTGGCATCATCTTTACATTTTTCACACTGTAATAGGGTTTGCTGTTCAGATGCACTGAAGGGTACAAGTTGTATTTAAACAACAGCTAAAACAAACCCAGAAAACCTCCCTTCCATGAAGTACCTATGAGGAGATAACATTTTGTCAGTGATTCTTCTATTTAGACGCCCTACACCTTTAAGAAACAAGCTTAATAATTTTCAGCTGGTGGGACAGAATTCCAGAATTTTCTCTTTTATTTAAAGGGAAGAATTCTCACGAGAACAAAAAGAGCTCTACCTGTGAGATACAATTCACATATTCTGCCTTCTAAATGTCACTTTCTTCTTGTAATGGATTTGGTAGGAAACTCTGCCCTTTCCTTTGAGTGACTCATGATGTAATGTCCTCACAGATTAGAAACACGATTTGAGCAATGTACTCGTGGCATTAAGTGAGGTTTTGCCCATTCTGTCACGTTTATCCTGGTGGAAACCTAACACTACATCACTTGTGCTAATATTAGTGTGTTTAGGTCATTAGTGCAGAAAATCTTGCTAAAATTCATGTGTGGATGTACTTTTCCTTCATGTTAACAATGTGCTTTTTCATGTCAAAATGCTGAATTCTTACACCTGTAAATGTCATTGCTTAAAACTGAGCATGAGAAGCACTTTATTAATGCCTCATTTGTATCTGTCAGAGATGTCCACATGACATACAAATGCACATTTATTTTAATACAAAAAAGCTCTTACCTGGCTGATCTGGAATTCAATATTCATAATATTTGCAGAATTGGACAAGATTCCTAATAAACTTGGTGAATAAAGGAGCTCTGCCATTGGACAGAAGTATGAATGTCCCATTTGTTTCTGCTTTGCACACTCTGTTTTTTCTTTTAAGCCATAAAGAGACCATTTAAGTGGTATTTTATTTCAGAGGTATGTTTCATATTTTGGGCTTCTGGTGCCCTGCCAGTGTCAGGGAGGTAGGATGAAGTCACAGGCCTGATGCCTGTAGAAACGACAGCCTGCTGGGATGTGAAGTCATCATTTTCACCTGTGGATTCTGTTTGCTCGTGCCAAGGGTATGGGACATGCTGAGGAGAAATTGCCACTGCAGGAGTGCTGGGAACAGCTAACTCTGGCTCAGCTATGTGGCAATTTCCCACAATAACTGTGAGATACTGAAATGGTTAATGGCTCAAACATTGTTAAAATCACTGGAGGACTTGGCACATTGTAGAAAACTGTGGAAAGAAGCAACATAAATGATCAAAGATTCCCCCAAGCTGCCCCAGACCTTTTCCTGAGGCCTTCCACCAGGGCAGAACTCCCCCCAGGGAGATACCTGGGCATTCCCATGGATACCTGAACATCCAGTGAATTCTGCTTTTCTTGGGACAGCCCTGCCACTGCCTTAAGGGAGAGACATTACCCTGTAAGGCTAAAAGGGGATCTATGGCAATCCCAACCCCAAAGACTTCAAAGGAACAGACTTCAAACAAAATTTTGAACTGTTTCAATTGGCATTCTCATGGGGTTTGTTGGCTTTTTTTCCTATTGTAGCAGTACCCAAAGAGGGAACTTTATCTTTCCTGTAATCTTTACCAAAGTGAAATTTCAGAGTTCATTGGCACAATCCAGTTCCAATTGTCCAATTGTCTGGTACCACTTGAGAGGCTCTGGGGACCCACCTGGCTCCAGCTGCCAGGTCAAAAGGGTCTCCTGGAGGTCTTGTCTCACATCTGCCACCCTCTTGGAAACATCTTAGGTCCTCTGGATGTCTCAAATGACACCCATGACTCTGTCAGGGAGGCTGAACTGAGCTAACTGTGTATGTTAATGGATTCAAACCTCAACTAACATCTTCCCTAATAACCCATGGAATAATTCACATTTGGATTTGAGCTTGTGCAATAAAGTCATCTTCAAAATCAATACACTGTTGGTTTTTTCCTTAATGCCTTTAGTAGCTGATTTTTTAGAATGTGTAATTTGAAATATCTTCATTCATAGATTTCTCATTGTTACCTATTTACCTATTTATCTTTTCAGTCTTGCCACAATCCAGGTGTTATTTATATGATTTGTTTACAGCTCTGAAATGCATAAACAGCCAAAATTTTGATTGGCTGACTTGAGTACATTTATTTATGTCCTTGTCAAATATTAACTTGGAATATCTATATATAATTGCATGTGAACAGCTGTTCTTTTCGAAGCAAATATATTCTTTTTTCTCCATAAAGTACATATGTTTTTTTAAAAAAAGGTTCAAAGTGACAGAAGCCAAAAGGATGACACCAAAATGCTTTTATTTACAGAGTCATCCAGTGGAAGCAGTGACAGGAGAAAGACACTTATGGGGCTTAAATTTACTACCTTTCCTGGATTAATGACTGAGGTAAATGTTTGACATGCTGTTAATTGTTCTGCTGTGAGGAGGACAGCCTTGATCTCCTTCCTTAAAGCACAAAAGAATTGATATTAAGAAGTGTTAAACTGTTGCTGTGTGGATGCAAGTTCTTCTTGGGAATTATTTGGTAGAATGGATGGCTGAATTTCTCAATGGGTGTGTAACTGAACAGAGAATTTGGATAAATATTCAGCTTCAATTTCTTAATATGAAAACTTTCATATGAATGACCTTAAAAAGTATCTTCATGATTAAAATCAGCCAGGGGAGATATTCTGTGTTTGAAATCACAAACATGTTGAGGCAGTAATACTGACTAAAATCAACACATACTTTCACTTAATTCCAGATTCCTGTTTTCAAAGCTGGAGGACTTGAATCAGTGTAATGAGAAAAATTAATAATCCTTTGGAGAACACATTTTTCTTACCGCAACAATGCAAATTTTGCCTGAAGCAAAAAAAATTGCCTGAAATCATGTGCTTCAGAACTGCTGAATGTCTTCATTTGGGAAGAATATACTGAATGGGTTTTTGGTGAAGTCAAAATGCATGAATTTTTATTTGCTTAAACTTGAGATGAAGTAAGAAGGAAATATTTCTTACAAAAGAAAATACTTGATCTGAAAATATTTTCCTCCATTTTTAGCCTCAGGACACCTTCACATCTTTCACTGATAAAATTTTATTTTTTTCATATTAATACTAACTTTTTTGGGGGGGTGTTAAAATTCTGGCAACAAGTACAGACCACTCCTTAACTGTTTATCTTATGCCGACCTTGTTACTTTGGAAGACAGAAAAAAGAAGGTTCTAAACCCTAACCTTGTGGCTTTTCTTTTCAAAAGGCATATATTTCTTACAAGTCATTTCCCTTAACCTGCCAAGCCTTTTGAGCACTGCTTGTTTCTTTGCTTGGCTCTATTTTTGGGTTGCGTCACCAGCAAAGGTGTCCAAAAAATCAGGTTTAATATAAACATGAAAGTGTGACAAAGTTTGTTGGCAACGTTCACTCTACCACTTACAGTGTGGTTAAGGCACAGACAGAAAAGCAAACTAAAATCTAAAACAAATCAATCCAAACCCAAAATCATCCCCAAAATTAACTGCCTGGAGGCTGTTGGGGGAAAAGGGTGGGGATAGGGAAGGGTAAAGATGAAAAGGAAAAAGGAAGATGCTCCAGTTCAGTCACAAGATTGAGAATTAACCCTCTTACCAAACTTGTGCACTGAACTTGAAAAATGGTTTGGGCTTGAAGGTTTATCATCACTTAATTGATAGCTTAAGTTAATTTAACAAAAAAATCATATGGAATTTTCCATAAGCACAACAATCACTTGAAGGCCTGACTTGCTTAAAAACCTAAAGCTTCTCAGAGAGCAGCATTCACCCTTGCTTGAAAGCACCTTTGTTGCCCTGCCTTGTGCACTGCAAGGGCTCTGTCTTTGTGCAGGGTGTTCTCCAAAACTGGGAGCTGGAAGGCCAAATTCCCTGCTAGTGGAAAGCTGCACTTTTCCATGGGTTTCTACCTCATCTTCAACTGTTGTGGCCTTATGAATCATCACCGTAAGAAAAACAAAACATCACCGAGAACTTGGTGAAAAAAATCTCAGGCATCAATTACTGTCTAATTTGGTGGGGTTCAGACCTGCTGGAGGCTGCAGTGTGTGCAAAACCCCTGGCTTGTGTATGGCACTCATATTGAAAATATACCATATACTCTGAGTTATGAGGCATTGGAATGTGATCTCAAACGGTGTCCAAGTATTTCCTCATCCAGCCAACCTGGCTTGGATGACAAGGAAATGTAAGGAAACAAATCCCATAGTGGACTCAGCCAGTAGCTGTCCTCTCACTGGGCTGTACTGCTGGTGTGAGGTGTGATGTTGCCAGCACTACTTTACTCTGTGCTCTGTCTGAAAATAAACAACTCCCTCCTCCTGTTTTTCATTTGGTTTTGGGTTTTTTTTCTGGGTAGATCAGAAGAAAATTAAGCAGTGAGTGCTAAAAGCAACATTTTGTATTAGATAAATATGCACAGCAATTGAAGCCTTTCCAAACATTGAAATGGGCATAAAGGAACAATCTTCTCCAACCAATCTCTTTAAAAGCAATGTGCTTTTTCCTTTACATCTCCTTTCTTCTCATCTCTTTTTCCTAGTTTTGCCACTCCATGGTACCGACAGGATTGTTCTTGTCTTGCCTTCATTTTCAGTCCTTCATTTATATCTTGACTCCCTTTTGTTTTTTTTTTTCACTGTTCTTGATCTCCCCACCATTTCTTTTTAGCCATTCATGGAGTGTGTCTCAACCTCAGCTTCTGCCCATGCCCTTCTCCAGACGTGGCTTCAAATGTTCTTTTTTCCCTCTGTTGAGGGCACAGAAAACCCTGAGGAACAGATTTGTCTGCTCCTTTTCCCAATAGCATCCAATTTTTGGCTGTTCTCAACCCTTTTCAGGTTATCAGGGGATGGTTTTGTGTCACACTCTTTGGCAGAATCACAAAATCACTGAATTGTGTAGGCTGGGAAAGACCTCTGGATATCTTTTAGTCCAACTCCCCTGCCAAGGCAGGGTCACCTACAGCAGTTTAAAAATTAAATTTCAGCCAATATTGCTTAAAAATGCCATTTTTCACCACCAAGCAAATGGGATTTGAATTCCAAAGCAGATCTTCCAGGATCTGACCTTTTCTCAACACTGAGGAGCAGCCATAATAATGTGGGGAAGTTACCCAGTGTGGACCAGAGCTCCTCATGGACTTCAAAAAATGGGATCTGGAAGAAGCACTGCCCATTTAACATGAGGCCCACAATGTTTCCTGAGTTAAAAAATGAAAAGTATTTTGGCTATGCATCTGAATGAAGGTGGGAGGAAGATTGTGTTTCAAGAGAAGGGGTTTGTTTTTATTCCTTTATTTCTTTGTCTATGTTATAGCTATTAAACCCTGATAAACTGATCTCATTTCCAGTGATTTAGGTTCTTAGCTTAACCAGTTAAACAGATTTGGTTTTGGCAGCAGCCATTATAATTCCCAGAAAGAAGGATCTGAGGCAAAGCACTATGTGTAATAATTTCAACTGTTTTAAGAAAATCCAATCTCCTTTCTAATACATAAACCAGATTCTTCATGACTTTTTTTTTTTTAATACAACTGAAGTTCCCTTGCTGTGATAAAAGGAGTAAATTACCTTTTCCACCTTGAAACAGAAACCAGCATGAAAAAAGTGGGTCTATTTTAGGCAAGCAAAGCCAAATTTCTCTTCATGTACTTAATCTCTCTGCCAAAGGTGCAAAGATAAGACTGTGGAAGCCTCTTTTCAGATTCAGGTCCATTTCCACCTCTCTCTCACATTTCTGTAGTCCTTAAAGGCATTTTTTTCTTCCTGTTGTAGACAACTTCCAGCTCTGTTTGAGAACCTCACCTAAGGCCTGTCATGCTGCCTAAATTCTGCTTAAATTCACATTGTGGACAGGGAATTTTTCAATAGATCTTTTGTTTGCCTGGTGGATTTTGCCTCGAGTTGATATTTTGTGCCTGAGACTGAGTATTGATCAAAGTGCATAATGGGCTGAAATCTTGTGTTCCATTTACAGTCTGCTGCAGCCAAGTACATAAAAATGCAAATCATATTTTTATAGTATTTGCAGTATTTTGGCCTATTTTTCCTAGAAAGTACTGAGAATTGAGAGAGAAAAAAAAAAGGAAAGTAATGTAGCTGTTTCAACCCCAGTCCATGTAGATTATTAAAAATGCATTGAAAATAATATTGAGAATTTGTGTGATAATCTCCTGATGGCCTTTTTGAACATCTAAGATGGTCTCACATATAAAGAAGTTTGTTTTTTTTATTTAAACACCACCTTGTTTCTTGAGCAATTTATTAAATTTATATTTAATATATTTATATTAAATTTATTTAAATTCTTCTCATATACATGATACCTTTCTGATTTTTACAGATACTATAATTAAGCCTTACACTAATGAGGCTGCTAACACCAGATTTAATCAAGAGTACCAAACATTCAGGGTTAAAGCTTAATGAGGCATCCCATTTTCAACATCTATAGGGTGGCAATGTTAATTATCAATGATGTCCCTCGCAAGTAAGCTACTTCTGACAAGGCATGTTCATGAAGTGCTTTGAAGATATTTTTATGAGACATTATCTTTTGTTCTACTTCAACCCCACTGTCTTGCACAGAAAACTTATGTGAACTCATTTTTAATGAGTTTATAATGAAAAATACATGTACATATAGTAGAGGCCACTACTTGGCCCATTTAGCAATCAGGGGTTTTTTGTTCTGGGCTGTGGAGTCACTGTGCTTTATTTATTCTTTTGGCCTCTGGTATTTTTTGCTGCTCCAGCCTATTTTTTATTTTTATTATATTTAAGTCTCCAGTGCACCGGAATACAAACTCTGCAAATTCATCAGGTTATAGTGGATGGCCAAGGATGATTAATGTCATGTGTTAGCTTTGGAAGGGTTTGGGATGCAGATATAGTGCAGACTGTGGTGTTTTGTGGAATTTTAGTTTGAAGTGCAGCCTGTCTGTGTCATCCACACATTGATGGTTGTCACTGATTAATCACATCTATTGCAGCTGTCACTTTTTTCCTTTTATTTTTCATTTTGTAGTGCTATAGAACAAACATACACTTGAACAAAATGTTCATTCTGTCCTTTGTGTGCTTTTGAAATGTAAAGTTCATTGGCTGTGATTGCTATCAGTACATTTGGACAAGTTTATTAATTAAGCTTATTCTGTAGGCTTCACCAGTAAGGGCAAATTCTGGAACCCTCATTTCCTTATGCATCTTTATTTCTATGGAGATATTGGTGCAGCTGAAGGAAACGTATTTTCAAGAGATATGAAATCCTTCAGCTCCTACTGACACCTGTGGCACTATGGAGATCTCATCAAAATTAACAGGGGCCTCCTTTCGTGTGTTGGGTACAGGAACCCAATTCACATATTTTTAAAACTCAGAGTCCATGATATTGATCCTTTGGTATAATGTTTATTGGAGGATAGAGATAAGGGACTTTGTCAAGCAACAACATTTTTTACATCCAGAGAAAGGGTTTATGACTGCTGTCATTATTTTTTCATATATCCAGTTTTCACCTTAAACAAATTCATTAAAAATAACTTTTCTGGGGTAAGATTAAACACAGAACAAATTTTGTCTAATGAATGCACTTAAGTCACAGAGTTTATTACTAATTTGAAGAAGAAAACAAAAAAAGAACTTTAATGATTTGAGATATTCTTGTGATATCTTCTGGGAGATTTTTTTGTCCAAGGGGTATGCACCTGAGTTAACACCTTAATTTAATATAGAATTAATTGTTTGTCCAAGGCCTTATGTTTCTGTATTGATCTGAAGATGATCTGTTCATGCACAGACACCTTCTGGTCTTGAATCCCAGGATTCTTGCTGTCCAAAGAACATGATACAAAAAAATGCTTCATGGACAGATTATTTTTCCCCCTTCCTTAAATCCTTCTCTGCATTCCTGTTCCTTGAATAATATATTAAAATCTTTCTGACATAGCCTGTTGCTCCCATAATCTCATTTTGGTTTTGGACCTCAGCACTGCTGCAGTGGTCACAAGTCAGCACAGTCATCACAAGTAACATCAGCAGCATGTGGTAAGTATTGTTCTAAATTCAAGTACAATCACATTTTTAAGATTTTTCCTTTAAGCATTTTAGGTATTTCTATTTTAAAGACAAAATAAGTGATGGATTATATTAGAATTGGACATGAAATGTCCTCCTCATGGAGTTTGGCTTTATGCTCTCTTAATTTAAATCCATCATTTTGAAAAGAATGATGAATGGTAGAGGCAATATTTGCTGATCTAACAGAGACTTTTTAAAAACTTTGGCTTCAGTTACAATTTGTGAAACTAAACTTTAATGGGTTTTTAGATTCAAAGGGATATTGGAAAAGAAGAGATCATTTGTACTGGAAAATCTTTACCCCTGGCTTCTGGGAAACATCCCCTCACCATTGTACTCCAGCCCTGGATAAACCAATTTTTTATTTTATGAATCACCTCCCATGCTTTAATATTTGCCTGTGCTTTCCTACAATGTGGGTGTTATAAAAACCCATAAACTTTGTCTGGGCTAGGGGCTGCCTTAAGGGTCAACATTTTTGAGGGAAGAATTTCTTAGATGCCAATATCCAAATGTGGACAGGGATGTCAATAATTTATCACTTCCTATAGTATGCTCAGCCTTTTAGTTGGTTATTGACCTGAACACGTGGACCAGAACTTATTCCACTTGATTGGAATATGCAAACACTTGGAAAACCTGGTTGCAATGTTTTGATTTTGTATGCCCTGTCTGACAAACACAGGAGTCCCTTGATTTTCAGAAAAAAAGAATACTTTTCTTAAAGTGTTTCCGAAGGATACGCAAGGTCCCTTACCAACATAGAAATTATTGAGAATTATTTCAAACTATCAATTATAAGTGCCAATGAGTGTTGTCATGTTTGTGAAAATATTTGTTGCCACAAAGAAAAATTATATATTTTGCAGCTGCTCTTAAAAATTGATCAAACTCTCCTTTTACCTTCACCATGAAAACCACATTTTCTCTCTGTGTTAGAAGTGTTTGCAATCAAGGTAGAGGACAAAGAACATCACCAGTCATAGCCTACAGTATAAAATGAGCAAATTATCTCTGAGGAAAGAACCTAAGTAATTTGATTTTTGGTTTGCTCTGTTGAAAATCATTCAGAGTCAGAAAAATTGGCTGCATTGACTAAGACTGGGACTACATTTATGTTTGTCCTTGTCTGTGAACATGGGAATGAAGAAAGGCCACTCTTTATTGCTGCATTGTCAGTGGATGCTGGATTTTTAAGATGTTAGAAGAAGTCAATGTTTAGCTAAGATCCTGAAGATTAGCAGGGAGCAATGCTGGTTATATTTTTCATGTTTCTGCACAGTGTAGTTGGAGTCAATTGCCAGTGGCCTGGCCTCATCCCTTTGGGATTTTTTGATTTCTTTCCAAACCCACTGCACAGCCTCTCAGTCTCTGAACTATGCCAGGCCCCAGACACTTTTAACTCCTCCTTCTGAGCAGCAAAACTGGTATTGGATAAGAATATTTTGCAGTCTGCACAAAAGCACCTCCTAAGTCCTAAAAGGCAGGAGATATTTTGATAATCAAAGTGAGGAAAATACAATAAAGCTTTAAATAAACCAGGAATTTCTGGAAAACCCTGTGTGTGTGTAAATTCTAAATCCCATTATACCTTACAGAAATGACAGCACACGTTGGAATTGCTCTGTGTAAACTCAGGACTCTTGTTTATCCTTTAAATTCAACTGATGTGACCAAAGAAGGACTGGTGTTGCTGCTTCAGAATTTTTTGGGACTGAATTATCTTTTGGCAACACTGAGATTTATTAGGACTCGGGTCTCATTTACTTGAGGACTTGCTTAGCACATACCTTTGTTCTTTCCCTCTGTGCTTCTTATTAAGCTGTCAGCAACTATCTCCAGGAGATATCTGAAGGCCAGGACTTTTTTTCCTTGCCAGCATAATATTTCAGGGGAAAATAAAACCATATCTCTGTTTATGATTCCATCTTGTCTTCCCACAGTCAGCATTAATAACCCCTGCAATTTCAGAAAGGAGAACTGGGGAAAGTCATGTTGTGACTCAGTAACAAAATTGTTGGGGTTTAAATTAATGCACAGGCAACCTTTGGCTGGGACTGCTTGGGAAGTTCCAGTGAAAGAGGGTTTTGGATGAAATGCGGATTTGTCTTGACCAATTAATCAGGAAAATCAGTTGATGTATAGTTTTGCAGCTGGTATTGAAAAAGGTTGATTGCTGAGATATGGAGACGTGAGGTAAAGATGAGAAAATAAATTTAAAAAGAGACCAAATAAATAGAAGAACATGAAGTATAGAGAGTGTGTTTTTACAACATAAAGTGATGATGTGCATCAAAATAATATTATATAAATCTAACATTATAATATATAAGTCCTTCTCCCTCTCTGAAGTGAGTAGTGTCAAGTGCATCTGAATATCAGCAGAATCATCTTTTCAAATTCATGTTCACACAGATCTCTTTCCACTGCTGTCGTGTTCTCACTGTCAGGTGTTATCACAAGCTATACTTTAAAAAAGGATGTAGGACACACAGGGGATAACATACAGCAGTATATAAGGAAGTAAGTGGTTTTACATGACCTTTGATGACATAAATTCAGTAGGCACTACACACAGGGGCTGTCTTTACTCCAGGGATTACTCTCCTGACACAAACAATGAAATTCTGAGCAGCTGAGTCATTGAGGAAACGGGGCAGGTTTCGAAAACGGACCCATGGCCATTGACGTAGATGTGAGAGTAGAAGAGTTTGTGTTTTACGGGAATAGAACATCCTAAGGAGAGGGGTAGGAAGGAAATCCAGCCCAACCAGGAGCACACATCACGTTCATCTCTGGCCTGACTGGCCCAGGAGCTCAGGGCATGCCAGATATTTTAATTATAACCCGGGCGGGCCGTTCAGCCTGGGTTCTGTTACCTGGTGAGAATGGGACGTTCTGACTGCACCCCTCCCACTTTGTCTCTCTAATTCCAACAGGAAAATTAAGTCACTGGGAAGCAAAGACACCCACTCACAGCCTGCTGGTGAAAAACGTGTGACACTGCACTTCTACCAACTGAGGGCTTCATATTTCCCTGAAAGCATAAATAGATTTTTATTTTTGGGGGAGGAGATAGCAGTACTCACAACAGTGAATAGAATCACCAGCATGATTTTTAAATATTAGTATTGACCCTTACAAATACTCATCCCCCTTTCCCTATATATCTCCAGCAAAAGGGAAAAAAGCAAAAGGCTTTTAACAAAGTCACTCGGAGTATTCAACAACTCAGAGTTTTAGCCCCTGTTCTGAATTTGAGCACAAGCATTAGGCTCAGAGTTTTGGAGGGGGCAATTGGAAATCATTGCATTTCTTTGCCTACTCCTGGTCAGTCCTTTCCAAAAGCACCACGTTTCCAGTCGCAGGATGTGTAGGAACAACGTTCAGCTTCCCCAGCTGAAAACTGCCTGAGAGTTTTGTGCCAGCACTTGCAGCAGCAGCAGCAGCAGCAGCAGTGTTTATGTGCTGAATTGCCACTGGATGGAAGATGGAGAAGAAAAAGTTTAGACTGGCAAAATCCTGCCTTCAATATGCAAGTTAAGATAAAATTTGTTTTTTACAAGAACAGTTAGGCAAAGAATAAGAGAGGAATCAGATGCTCTGGATTGATTTGTTTAGTTACTTCAGACAATGGGCCTCCTTTGTGTTTTTCTGTTTTCCAGCAGCCTAATTCTAAAGCTTTTAAAACAATTGGAGAACTTTCTGGGATTTTACTTTTTATATAATAGTGGGAAAAATGACCAAAATGTCTCAGTGTTTCTAAAGAATGAGACACAGGCTGAGACTATTAAAAATACTTTGCAGAAGAAAATGTTTTCCCCTTTTTTACTTCCATTTATCACTTGCAGAAATATATATTTTTTAATCTCAATCTTATTCTTCATTGTGCAGCATCTAATTTTTGGATTAAGTCTCATAAAAACAGCTGTCCATTCCAGATGTTTTAGCCCAAGTTCATGCAAGGCAAATTTTTTTCTCCTTTAACTGCTCCAAAATACAACTCAGGTGCTAAGAGAAGAAGCCAGGCGTGCAGCCCCAGTTTGGTTTTGAGGACCTTGGTGTGGATCACACATGGCCAATGGAAAATGGAGATTGCAATTGTGTTTTCTCAGGGCTGGTGGCTTTCAGGACGGTTTTGAATCTTCTGTCACCTTGCAGATGGGCTGTATCCTTTTCCTCAGGGAAATGGGCAGTGCCCCTCTTTCCCTGCATGGAAATTATCCTGGCTCTGCAGCTCCAGGAGAGGATCTGGCATCCCTGCCTGCCAAATTTTTGCATCCAGGGATAGCAAGGTATTAAAAAAAGAAGGACCTTTTTAGGCAGCAGAACAGGATTGAGTTAAATCTATTTAGCTACTGTAGAACACAGGCAGTGATGCTGATATACACATGTTAAATGATTCATTGACTTCTTGATATGACCCCACTGACATTTGAAGCTCTGAAACAATGATTTCTCATACTGATATTCAGAATGAATTTCCCAGAGCAGCCCAGCCCATTTGTTGGCTTTAATGACACCAGTTCAGGAAAAGCTGAACTCTTTATTGTGCTCTAAGAGCCTCATTCAAAGTCCATGGAAGCAGCTTCTCTGCAGGAAAGATCACTTAAAAAAAAAAAAAAAATCCCTTAGTTTCACCTTTTCCTCACTTTTTTTCTGTTTGGTCCTGGCCTACATGTTGTTCAAGTTCTTTTTCAAGGAAGAGAACTGTTTTACAAAATATGTGGATAAAGCAGCCTATGGTATATCTTACTTTAAATCTCATGGTTATGTGAATATTCACAGTGGATGATGACTCTTAATGTGTTGAAGGATGGACACCAACTGTCCACAGGCTGAGACAATGTACTGAAGGAACAGATGCTTTCCCAGAATTAATTTTTAGCAGAATTAGAGCATTTCTGAGGGGAATTTAAAAAAAATAACAAAACATCCCAAACTACCTTGGCCTTGCAGTTGTGGCATCTTCCTGTAGGCCTTTTATATTGTACAGTTCTACAGCAGTGGGAGTAAAATATTTATTTATAACCTAAAGACCCCTTGAAAGAATTGTTTTCCCTTGAGATGGCCATGATAATTCTACTCCACTGCTCCATTCACTCCAATAGTATCTCATAAAAATTATTCCTGCCTTACCGCACTATTTAAACATACAGTGTTGTATTTGTTCACAAAAGCAAAATCCTTCCTTCCCTACAAGGAGGTAGGAGTTTTTACCCAGTTTTCCAGCCAAGATTCCTGAGCACTCTGCAGATGCTGGTGCTGTGGTTGGGTTTGTAAAAAATGTACATGTGGACATTGTAAAAAATGCATGTGGAGCTTTGTGCTGGATGCTAGGGCTGAGTGATGCTGGGGCAGTGGTGGCCATCCAAAGAAGTTAAATTTTGGGTGTTGCTGCTGCCAGTTGGGTGCTGCACCGAGCAGTAGAGGCACCCACAACTGGCACAAATGCAGCTCTGTCTTGTGGGTACAGAAAGGAATTGTTGCCATTTGTTTTGGCCTCCTAAAATGCAAAAATAAAAAAATAAAAAAAAAATACTTGTTGTTTAAGCATTCTGAGCTCTCCTGAAACTTCCAGAATTTGCTTTTTCATCTGGATACTCTCCCCTTTAAAGCTCCTTTCCCCCCAATAGCCAACATATTTTTCAACAGCTAATATTTTCCTTTGCATAGCTATATATACTCCCTCTCTCCACGTGCTAGAGAAACACGTGTCCAAAGTGAAACCACACACACCATTTCACTCAAAATCCTCTCCATGGGCATCTGCTTCTCATTATATTTTCCCTCTGCTGTATACACAGACTTTCCTTTAAGAAGTGTCATTACATTAGTTTATGTTACAGGATTATTTTTCACTCAGCTGTGAACCGGTGAGGTGACCAAACACTTCCTTTGGAATTTCATGTGGGGTTTTGAAGGCAGAATTGGGCCATTACCTTTGTCGACAGCACACAGACGTGTGTAATC